>NW_004955415.1:28685220-28911879 GCF_000276665.1 Chinchilla lanigera
GGCCGGCCCCCTGGGCGCGGCGCACGCGCGCGGTTCGGACCCGCCTCTCTGGGCACCCACCCGACCGCTCAGCCCCCACCCCCTGCCCGGCGGGCACGCGCCGGGAGCCAGAGTTAGCTCGGCGAATCACAAAGAAGCGCGCCTCATGCGGATCCGGAACTACAAATTCCGGGATGCTCCGCGAGACGGCAATCCAATCAAAATAGGGAGTCTTCCAAACGACAGGACCCGGTGCCGCAAAGCCTTTTGGGAAGTGTAGTTCTCCAGTGAGAGGGGTGCTGTGACCTCTGGTGGCGCTGCCACCCGGGCGCCCAGCGTAGGTGTCCTTTTACTCTCCCGCCTGTGCACCCACCCAATTTCCCACCATTGTGTCGAGAACCCCCAGAAAACATTCAAGAACAGTTGCAAGGCTTTTTAAATGCAAACTATTTTTAGGTTTAGATACTGGGATTAGTACTAGGGAGCAAGAGGAAGCCGCTTTGCCCTTGCCGAAATCGGAGCTGCTGTTTCTCACGGGGTGTGCCAACTCCAGTGACGAGCGCCGCCGGTGCCCTGGATCCTGGGACGCAGCCTCTCTTGGAGAACGGAGGTCGCTCGCCCCAAGACCTTGTCTCTTGCTTTGTAGGGAGTGCATGTGCCCTGTGTTATGCAAGGCTGCATAGCAATCCAGTAGCAAAACCAGAAACAGAACCTGAGGGACCTGACTCTCAAGTCAGTATGCTTTTAAAGACCAGGCGCCGGTTCCCTGGGGCAAGACCTAGAGGTGGAAGATGGACAGATTTCTTCCAGGACAGCTGTAGGATTATTTACTGGCATCTGAATTCTCTAAGCGTAGACATTTCAGCTTTTGCAGGAAGTACACGTACTTAAGGTGGCTGTTGAGAATCACGTGGTTTCTATACAAATTGGGACAACCCAATTGTCTTTTTCTCCTCTAGCTAAACTGTACCCTGAGGGCAGAGCCGGAGATTTACAGAGCCTTGTATCCTCTTCAATGAGCACAGGGTTTGGTCTCCACCGGCACTCAATGCATCTCATTAAATAAAATGGAATAAGAAACTAAAATAGTCCTACATATTTTAATTATTCATGCAAAAATTTTCAAATTTGTTAGAGGTTCTCTCTATTTTTAGAGTTGTCCAAACAGCACAGATAGAACTGGAACACATTTATACAAAGGCTATTACTCAGCAATAAAAAAGAACAGACCACAATAAACTCAATGTGGACGAAAATCACAGACCCAGAGATCCTTATACTCAAGACAATGGCAGAGCTGCCGTTCTAGATACAGACGACCACACACTCCAAAAGTGCTACATGGGAAAGAAATAATGTTCTCTCTTAAGTCAAGGCAAGAGTCTTTTAGAACAGTTTAGCCTGTACCTAACTACAGATAGCATACAATGTTCACTGCCCCACTCCTTTGGAAGAAGATACCTTTCCTTCCACTGAAAAAAAAGGAAAGTACTCATCTTAGAACAGCAATGGCAAACCTTTTAGAGCTTTCAAGGATAGCAAACAGCCCCCTGGGGCACACATGCCATAGTTTCACCACCACTGTCCTAGAGATCCAATTTTTCTATCATGAAGCAAGCTCTGATTATCATCAAACATTCATAGCATTCATTGAGCACTTGCCATGTGAAAGCATGATTCTAAGCCTTGGGGATAAAAAGTGCAACCCCATACAACCAAAGTTTCCTATCTACTCGAATGGCCTGAAGCAGTAGACAAATAAAGAGGTAAACAAGTCCGCAGTGAGCCGGTGACATTGTGAAGAACTGACAGTACACAGAAACTACACGCACCGGAGTGCGTAGGTTCATCTCACCACTATACTTCTGATGAACAAGTAGGACTCCAAATCTTCTCTTCAAAAAGAAAGAAATGTATACTATTTTAATATTTTCATCCACATACATATTGCATATAGCTCTTCTCTTTTTCTGTTTGTTTGTTTTTTGTTTGTTTTCTCAAAAACCATTCCTGCTGAGCTGTGGATCCTTGAAGACACCACGTGCTCTGTAATTTCTTTATCCCTAGAATGTTAGTGTAAAGTATTTTGCAGACACTTAAGTGCTACTGAATAAATATCCCATTTTAATCCATAAATAAGGCTAATGAAGTCAAGAGTTTAAAACTTGTAGTGCAAATTAAAATTACCCTGAAATACCACTTGAACTAGAAAAAAATACCACACACAAGGTGTTTTGCTTTTGTTTTTGTTGGGGCTTTTGTGTTTGTTTTTGCCCACACAAAGTTTGACTATACATTCAGGTGCTAAAGGTATAGAAAAACAGCTGGTAGGAGTATAAAAAGATACAACTCTTACACTGGGAAATTCAGTAACAATGCATGTTATTTGCCCTTTGGCCTGGAAATTCTAAGAATCTACTCTGAAGATACTCGGTATCTCCACAAAAACAAAAGCACATGTGGACGGTGATTATTTCCAGCAATGTTTGTAATAATCAGTGTGGTGGGCTGAACAGTGTGTCCCTTTGGCCCGGAGAGAAGTCCATCTCCATGGGCTGCTCAGAAACTGAGACTTCAGTTGTGGGGGTAGGTCTTTGCGGTGGATCTCAAGATAAAATTATTCCTGATTACTGTATCTGGGTGGGTCTTACATGGCAAGTGACCTTGTGAGAAACAGAGGACAAAAGTCAGAAACAAGCAAAGATTATGGTGCACCCACAAGCCACAAGATCCCTCAAGCCCTCAAAACTAGAAAAGGCAAGAAAGGATTCCCCAGGACCCTTTAGTGGGAACCTAAGCTGCCAACAGCTAGATTCCAGGGGGGAAAATGCATTTCTATTGTGTTAAGCCACACAGTATGTGGGAATTTGTTGCAGTTGCCCTAGAAAATGAGTTCTGGCAAATACTGGAGAGAGCCCATGTGGTTGTCCAACAGGATTTGACTACATCCATGGAGTTTTTTTTTTTTTTTGGAGACAAGGTCTCACCAGGTAGTTCAGGCTAACCTTGAACTCAGTATAGCCCAGACTGGCCTCAAACTCACGGTAATCCTCCTGCCTCAGCCTCCCAAGTGCGGCAATTACAGATGTGTGCCACAAGGCCCAGCCATCCATGCACTTCTAAAGGGTCTAATTAAATCCAGGACACCCACAACAGTGGTGCTGTGAAGCACTATATAGCTGTTAAAAAAATTTTTCCTATATATTGCCTTGACTGAATCTCCCCAATATACTAAACATAAAAACAACAGACAAAATAAAGAATGTATATTTATGTGCTTATTTTTTTCAAAGAGAAACATTTTTGGATAACTAAAAAGCTAACATGGAGCCGGGTATGGTGGCTCACGCCTGTAATCCCAGCACTTGGAAGGCTGAAGCAGGAGGATTATTGTGAGTTTGAAACCAGCTTGGGCTACAAATTGAGCTCAAGGTTAGCCTGAAGTGTATAGCAAGACCCTGTCTCAAAAAAAAATAAGTGTGGCTACCTGCATTCCTGCGATGTCACGTGGATTTTTTTTGGGTTTTTTTTTGGGGGGGGCAGGTTTTTGCTGTGTAGTTCAGGCAGGGTTTGAGATCACTATGTAGCCCAGGCTGGCCTCAAACTCGCAGGGATCCTCCTGTCTCAGCCTCCTGAGTACTAGGATTACAGGCATGCACCACCACACCCAGTGTCACATGGATCTTAAAATCAACATGACTGTGTCTTCAGAAAAAATCCTTCTGCATTTCCTTGTTCTTCTAATCTCTAAAAGGGCCTAAGCAGTGATCTCCAGTGGAAGCCAGCACATCTGGCACCCAGATTGCTTCTGGATATCATTCCCTGCCCAGAGTAATCATGATTCTTTGGAGAAATTGCTGATTCCAAGTCTGGTGCACAGAAAACAAAGTGCTTAAAAATCTACAAGGATGTCTTTCAGGTAAGTCAGCTTAAAGCAACTCTTTATGACCAAATGCAGGATAATTTGATCGTCGAAAAGAATAATGGCTGATTGATTATAACACTTGAAGTAAATAAAAATCAGGAATCCATAATAATACTCAAAACAACTTATTGTCAGTATGCTGAGTCAGTGTTTCAAACAGAACATTTCTTGTACCTTTGGATGTTTCAGGCTGACTGTGTGCATACACACATACACACACGCACACATGCACACACACATGCACACACAGTCCTCAAGTAGATCAAACTTTCTCTCAGTAACAAATTGCAAAAGCTGTCTGAACAGGGTGTGGGTTTCAAAACCCCAGTCAGGGGAAAGTTCGGGGCTTTCCCATCCTGCCCTCTACCACAGCCCAGAAAACACCTTGCTTTCCCAGTGACACTGCGAGGGCCAGACTATTCAGGAACTTGGATCTCAGTGGTGGTGGCAACGTAAGCCCAGTCACCTGTGAGACCAGCGGGGCCCAAAGAGCAAGTGGACACACTCATCTGTTCCCGCTACTGCCCATCTTTTGTACATTATTTATATAAACTCAAATCAACAAAGAATGCCTGAGCAGCTAGTATGGTTCAGTTGTGCTGAGCATTTTTTTACAGCTTTCTTTTTTTTCTACTGTGCTGAAAATTGATTTTCCAAGGGCTCGTGTGAAAACTGGGACTCATCTAATCACGGGTGTTAAATATTTTTCAAATAATTCTAAATTCACTGCTACCAGGTTTGTGCCTCTCACAAGGTCAGGGTTATTGCTCAGTCCATACTCAGTAAGAAAATGAATTGTTCACTTATTCATTCGTTCATCTCACCATCACAGGGAACGTCTCACTATGATGTTTTCAAATTAACCAAGGCATTTTACACATAAATTTTTAAATTCTACCTGTATTTCTGGGTGTGGTGGTGCATGCCTGTAATTCCAGTACTCGGGAGGCTGAGACAGGAGAATTACCAGGAGTTCAAGGCCAACCTGGGCTACATAATGAGTTCAAGGCCAGCCTATACTACATAATAAGACCCTAACTAAAAAAAAAAAAAAAATTCTACCTATATTCTCTACAATAACTCCTTCTACAATATACCCCAGACTTCTTGTTTTCTTAAAAAGATCTCTCATCATTTATAAAAAACATCATTTACCCTTCCTCCTCACTCCACCTCTTGCCCCGTCTCTTCCTAAACTGTTGTTGCTAAGAGCGACAAAGAAGAATTTCCTGGTAGAACCTCTGATTTCAAACAACTGTTGCCCAAATCCTCAATCCCTACTACTCAAGACAGTTGTTTGTCTTTTTAACATCAATAGTTGGAATTTTTTCCCTATACTTCAGATCATACCCAGGCTATATCCCCAGGCCTTTGCTTGTTTTGTTTGTTTATTTGTTGTTTGTTTGGTTGGTTTGTTGGCTGGTTTTTTGAGACAGGCTCTCGCTTAGCCATTCAGGCTGGCCTTGAGCTCACTTTGAAATCCAGGTTGGTTTCAAACTTGCAATAATCCTCTTGCCTCAGCCTCCTGAGTGCTGGGATTATAGACCTGTGTCTCCATGCCCAGCCTTGTAGATGTTTAGATTGACCAGAACTGTAGTTTCAATGGTACCTAATAGTTTAGTTATTCTACAACTAAAACATTTCCTGCTTTAAATCTTTAAATCCGAAGCTGTACATGGTGGTGCATATCTGTAATCCCAGCACTCAGGAGGCTGAGGCAGGAGAATTGCCATGAATTCAAGGCCAGCCTGAGCTAAATAGAGAGACCCTGTCTTAAAAGCCCTGCTCCAATATTTTAAATCCATGAAAGATTTTTCAGTGGGGAGGATGTGCTTTTTCAGATTGACTAAAATACATGTGCTTGCACACTCATCCCAATTGTCATGAATGTTATATTAGAGTGTGGGGAAAATTCAAAGTTTAATTTCCCATCAGATGACCTGTGTGTCTGTCCTCGGGAGGGAGACCTTTCATGATGTCAGGGATACTACAGATCCTCATTTGAACACTACTGCCACAAGAAGCCAGCTCTGCTTGACACTGGAGACACAGCAGTTGCTTTTATTGGTCCCAGAATCCTTTGCATTTTTGTTTCCTTAAAAAAGGAGGGGGATTTGTGGTGGTGTACACCTGTATTCCCAGCACTTGTGAGGCTGAGGCTATAGAATCTCTGTGAATTCAAAGCCAAGCTGGGCTACATAGAGAGTTCAAGACCATCCTGGGCTACATAGCAAGACCCTGTCTCAAAAAACAAAACAAAAAAACCCGAAAACAACAACACCACAAAAAAAGAAAATGAAAAAATGAAAAAACAAATCCCTTCACTTTAAAGAGTTGAAGCTTCTTTCTTGTGTTAACTTTGAGCCTAAAATTTCAACCTAATATTCATTCTTAACATGCATGCCCAAACTCTGAGAATCGAGAGCTACCCACAGTTTCTGGAAGAGGATGACAACCCTTCAGGAGAATGAAATGCAGAACCTCATGCTTGAAGAACAAGAAACCCACTGACTGCTTTCCAGATGATGTATAACTGTGTGCACCAAAAACACAGATTACTTTCTCCTCCAGATATATTTCCTATGAGTTTCTTTTCTAATGGAAAACTGAGTTTCTTTTCCTTCTAAATATCTGTCAAGAAAAGCATTTTAATACTTAACTTTAAAGTTGATCATAAATCATTTTATATGAGAATTTCACTTAAGGACAGACTTTTAAAAGCTTTGTAACTGTTCTGGCTATTTTGTTATGTCTGATGAATGCCTGGTAACAGTGTAACTCCTGAAACGAAATAAATACAATCATTTTTCTAAATTTATTCCTTGCCATGCTTCACAGCTATGCATTTCAACCATGGAGTCATCTGCTTTGGTTATATTTACATTTTTTAATCACTAAAAAAAATTAATATTTCAGGTGCAGAACATGGATATGTATCAACAATTGAAAAATATTAAATCTGAAAGTAAATGCCTTGAGAACTTTCAAAAGTTAAAAAGAAGATATTTGCATGATAATTTGGAAAAATCAGGAATCATGGAAACTGTCTAAAGACCAGATACAAGTTGGTGGTGTTTTGGTTTGGGTTTGGGACTGGGCGTTGAACCCACAACTATGTGCATACTAAGCTACACTCTGCCACTGTGCTATGCCCCAGTCCTATGGAACTTAGAGCTGATGATCAAAAGTTGGAGAGATGTTGGTACTTTGGTGAGAAGCCCTCAAAATTCGCTCGTTATCTCACATACATCCCTAGTAGTCAAAGGACCATCATTAGGTTTAACATCAGGTCAGATTTGTTCCCTAATTTACAACTGAGTGATTGTTTTTTAAAAAATGAAAGCAAATCATAGAATATCAACAGAAACTATTCACTCAAAATGGAGAAATTCATCACACTATCTTATCTGGTCATTTCTATGATTTTCTAGGGTAAAAAATGAATCTCAAAGTAAGGATTGGAAAACAATAATCCACGGGACGAATAATACAAGAACATACATTCTTTCTCTAGTCCACCTATAAACATATGCCCTAAATTGAGACTACTTGGACCTGGTATTTCAGGCAGGATGCTTTGTTCTGAGCCACAGAAATGGGCATTGACTGGTTTATGTTAAAGACAATTCGTTGGAAGAATATAAGACTCAAAAAAATCAATGGAGAGCCAAGCCTGGGGAATGACTTGAAAATTAGAAACTGAGGAAGCTCTGGGAGGTCTGGACAGGTGACAGAGCAAAAGCACATGGGTCAGCACCCTACAGTTTCCACGGCAACAAGGAACATTTAACTGTGTCTCCCATCTTCAAAGTCTCTCAAGAACAGGTCCAGGGGGCTAAGTCTTGGGAAGATGCCCCGTCCATGTGTCTATTGCTGGCTGTCCTGGGGCACAAAATGAGATGCTATCCTCCCTTGTCCAGCAGTATCCTCCCTTGTCCAACTCTTTCCAGGGTTTTATGAGTTAGGAATCCCCCAGGAGAAAGTAAGGGCTTCTGTGGAGGAAGAGATGTTAGGTGCTGTGTAGCTAAAACAACAACGGCAATAAATCAATACACCTTCCACAGGGTGATAAAGACAGGAGTCATCATTAGTCCCATTTCCCTGACGTTCATTAATGTGTGTCCTGGAAAATGCAAGGTACCCACCTGGAGGGCCAGTCTGTAATTAAGAGTTTACCCAGGAAATCCCGAAGGAGGAATTTCTCCAAGTTTTAACTGACAGATTATAAAATTTTTAAAATCATCATAATGAATAATTGAAAAGAGTTGAATCCTGTTTTTGTTTTTGTTTAATCCACATTTGAGAATTCTTTTTTTTAAACATTTGAGAATTCTAATGCTAGAGAGAGGATTACTAAAACAGTCCCCTGACATCTGAATACATTTGCCTCCAAGATAAATTACATTATCTGTCTTCATACAGTGTCTTCTTATTTCCCTTCCTCTCTTTGGATTGAAGTGTCCCTCTATGCACTGTACTAATATTCACCATGTTTTGTTATTCTTCTTGGTAATCTTTTTGATCCAGTCAATACATGTAGCTAATCCCTCTCTGTGTTGGTTTCATGCATGGGAATGAAGTTATAAGCCTGTAATTTCAGCAGTCTGGGAGGCTGAAGCAGGAGAATGGCATGTTTAAGCCCAGCTTGGGCAACTTAATGACTTTGGGAGACTCTGTCTCAAAATAAAAATAAAAGGGCTGGGAAAATAGCTCAGTGCAAAGGCTCTAGGTTCAATCTCCGGAACACCCCCCAACACCCAACACACACACACACACACACACACACACACACACACACACACAAGCTAGGACCTCACCCTAAGCCCTGGAGAAGTACAGACAGCCAGAGGAGACCAGCACACTCGCACAGCCCTGACCTCAGAGAGTTCTGTCTAATGTATGACACAGAGGTTAACCAGGTAGGAGCAATTAACAAGAGTGGGCTGTACAGGGTGGTTGTTCTGATCTTCTAGAAAAGACCAGAAAGGGGCAGTAGGAATGAAGGGAGGAGTCAGGAAAGACTTCCTGGAGGAGGAAAGAGCCAGCACTCTGGGCAGGCGCAGAGGGCGAGGCACACCTGGCCCTATGAGGATAAGCTAAAGTGTATGGCTTTGTGTGATGATTACCAGGTCTGCTCAGGGCTGTGTCCTGCTGGCTGTGGGGTCTGCAGCATTAGTTCTGTGCTCTTGCAGCCCCCTGAGGACAGAGGGCCTGAGGGAGGCTGAGAGGCCAGGCTGGCCAGGTGGGAAGGCAGAGCAAGCCTCCTCCAAGCCTGCACAGGGTGGGAGGAAAGGAGATGAGCTACCAAGGCCCCAGTTCCTGGCCCTGCCCTGGCTCGGACTTGCGGCCCCCAAGGCCCTTGCGTTGGAGTCTCCATCCCCAGCCGGTAGTAGGACAGGGAGGTGGTGGAAACTTGTTCTTAAGAAGTTTTTATTAGTACATGGTTGTAATATATTGTTATGTTCATTGTGGGGGGTTGGTACACATGCATAACACATTTTAATTCTTTTTATGTCCCCTTCCACTCCTCTTCCCTCTTCTCTGGGTCCTCTTCTCATTTGCAAGAGATCTGTCTCCTTGCTTCCTATTATCTATCTTGCTTTGCTCTTTATTTATACTTAGGGTTTCTCATAGAACAGAAACCATGCGATATCACTGATTCATTTCACTTCACATCAGGGTCTCAAGGGGCACCTGTTTTCCTACAAATGAGTCTAGTTTGTCTTTCTGTATGGCAGAGTAGCACTTCACTGTGGGTAAACCACCTTGCCTTTATCCCTTCATCTGCTGTTGGACAGCCTTTTCCAAGCTTTAGCTATTGTAAGTTGTGCTGCTGGAAAGGTGGGTGTGCACGGATCACTGTGGTATGATGTCTTTAGCTCTTTCAGGAAGACCCGGAGAGGGAGAATTCCTAGGTTGAATAGCATCTCCAGTGGGAAGTGGGCTCCAGTCATTGTGTCTGTGCCCTTAAAAGGACCCTTCCTCTTTCTCTTTCTTGTCCTGCCTATGAAATGTAGGCTTTGCCATGTGTCCCACCGTACCATGCTGCCTACCATAGTCCCCAAAACAACAGCATCAGCCAATCCTGGACTGAAACTGTGAACCAAACCAAACCTTATTCTTTATGAGATTTTCTTAAATATTTGTTACCTTAACAAAAATCCAACATTTTCCCTTACTGGTTGTGCAATCTAAAGTGAGTGACTTAATTCTCCAAGTCTCCATTTCCCCCATCTGGAGATAAACTTGCATTAGGTTATTTATTCTATGGAGTAAATGAGCATAAAAAGAATGGAGTGTAATTCTTGGTACAAACATATTCAGTAAATATTATTTTCCTGTTTTCTTCTTCCCTACTTCCAGGAAAACACAGACAGGGTCGTTTCTGTGGCTAAGGCTGTCCATTCACGAGTTCTCTTCATTGCCCATGTGTTGAGTGTGAGGGGTTGGCATGGTGGGCTTTCCCACAGTTTCACAGAACCAACATTGTTCTCCAGTAGTACAGGCTGCGACAGCACCCCAGGGCCCTTTGCCTGTTAGAGCACTGCTTGCTTGGAGGGGACTCTCACCAATGCCCCTGGTTCCAGGTGAGGTAACTGCTTCTCTCTGGACCATTGCAATGCTGAACCCAGGAAACTGGCCAGGGACCCCTGGACCTACTTGTGTGACTCATCCATTTGTTCCAAGCTATATTTTACCCCATCTGTTTACCACAGGACAAACTCATGCAAAACATTCCAGATCTTTTCAAAGGTCAAAGTGATAATTCAGATCATTAATCAGATTATAAACAAATAAGATTAATAACTTGTGCCATCACAGTAAGAAAAACAGGAAAGTAATACTGGGAGACTAAAAAGTTTGGAATACTCTGTCCAAAATATACCAAGCTACATTTTTCTTTGTCACTTAAATGTTTATTTTAAAAATAAAAATAATACTCTGTTTTCTGAAGCATCCTCAGTCTTAGTTTCTGCTCATTCATGCATTCATTCATTCATTCACCCAAAAAAGCATTTACTGGTCTGGGGGTACACAGTGCTAGAGTGCTTGCCTAGCATGTACAAGGTCACAGGTTTGATCTCAGCACTGCCAGGAACTTGTTCTAGTTACCAAATACAGAACAGTAAGATCTTTGTTTTCTAGGCGCTCACTATCTGGTTTGATAAGTTATCTAAAGATAATGCTTCACAAAATAAAATCATTTTTTAGTTTCCATTTGTTTGACCTCCACAATGTATGAAAAAGAAATTTCCCATTTGCTTTTCCTTTGTATATTTCTGTGTCACCCCACTTCAGCCCTAGTCACAATACTACCTTGGTTAAAAAATTTAACATAATTGTCAAGAGTATTAGCAAGAATATTCTAGACAGTCTATAGTAAAGTAGGACTCATTATAAAGATGAAATTTGGGCTGGGGATATAGCTCAGTGGCACAAGTGCCTGCCCGGCAAGTACAAGGTCCTGAGTTTGATTCCCGGAACCAAAAAAAAAGATGTAATTTAACCAAAGTTGGCTAGGGACTATTTATTACCTGAACTAGGAATAGAAACATTTGCCCAATTCTGCCAATTCCCATTGCTCTGATTATAACTGATCTAATCCATCATTTACAATTTGAGTGTGTCAGGCATGGGCCAGTTACCCAGTTCTTGGGAGACACAGGAAGCTATGGAAACTCTAAGTTTCTAGGTCTGAGTAGCCAAATGCTACATACCACATGCATGGTGATCATAGATCAGGGAAGGCCTTGTGAGACACTGCAGAATGGCATCTCTCCTCCCTGGTGGACATTTCTCTCGCTGAAGAGCATTAATGTCAACTAAGGATAGAGTCCTCACACCTTCTAGGAGCCTTGACCCTTAGGAGGTTGAACAGTATCTCAACAAAATGGAATTTTCCAATAAAAATGTGATAGTCGATGCAATATTTATATGATTTATATATATCTTGCTTTGGAAAGTGAAATCTCAGCAAATAGCACCTTGTATTTAACTATGCCCCATGGTAAGTTGGGATTTAATTGGAAAATACCAGTAGATTTCATCTTTCTCTGGCAATCTTGAGTCAAGAAGCTCAGCAGACAATGTTAGGGGTCCACTCAATCCCTTCTGCACTTACCTGCATACCTTAAGATCCTGACTGTGAATGCCTGGGACTCTTCCACCCAAGGCCTTGTTCTTCATCAAGGAACAAAGGAGAACAGAGGGAGAGTTCCTGGCCCATGCACAGGGCAAGCTGAACAGGTCAGAGAGGCAGTGCTCTCAGAAGCAGCCAGTGGCCTACAGGGATGGGATGGGCAAGAAGCCCAGTTCCTGCACCTTGGGACAGGCATGCCTGAGAACTGTCTTTTCCAGCCTCCTATCCTGGGTCCCAGTGGGTCTGATCTCCAGTCATCCATAGTGGTAATAATCATCCCTCCCATCTGCAAGGTTTGATTCCAGCAGCCCCCTGGATCCCAAAGCCCCAAAATGTTCAGGTTCTTTATGTAAAACGCTATGGTATTTTTTTTATAATGTATGGATATCCTCCGGTAAATTGCTTATAATACCTACTGCAATGTAAATGCTATGATAATAGTTATCCTGGGTTGGTTAGGGAATAATGAGAAAAAAAGGGTGCACAGGTGGGTGTGGTGGCACACGCCTGTCATCCCAGCACTTGGGAGGCTGAGGCAGGAGAATCACTGCAAGTTTGAGACCAGCCTGGGCTATAAAGTGAGCTCAAGGCCAGCCTGAACTGCATAGTGAGACCATATCTCAAAAAGATTAAAAAAAAAAAAAAGAAACAAAAGTATATATATATATTTAAATTTATTGTATATGTGTATTTATATATGCATATATTTATGTATATGTATGCATATGTATATATTTCTATGTAGTCAGATGTAAGTTATTAAAATATCTTTGCTTTGTGGTTGATTGAGTCAATGTTTGTGGAATGCACAGATACAGAGGGCCAACTATATTTGTATGAACATGAACCCCAGGGGGCTGCTTTCCTTTTTCTGCCCCCCAGTTCCTATCCCTGTCCCTCCTTCCCTCCTCTTGGCCAGTATGGGCTGGGAGTGATTCCCCAAAACCAATCGCTTGCTTACAAATCTGTGTTTCATCTCAAGACCGGACTCAATGCCTCAAGAAAAAAATAATCAAAATAACAAGCTGAGGTTGTTAGCAAAATAAAACCCAGGAGCTTTACCAATTTTTCTTGCTAGTGTTGAACTGAGTAAACTAGGAATCACTGTTATAAACTAAATGAAAGTGGGCTCAGTTGAAGGATTCAAGCTTTCCTTGCTAACTGTTTCTCAGCAGCTGTAAAGACTGACGTACCCTGAGGATACGCTAAAGAAACACAGTCTCAGCCCTGGGAAAAGTTAGCAAACCCATCAATAATCGAAAAGAGTTGTATATTGTGTAGCTAATGGAAAGTTTTTCATTACCTTTGAGCTTTTCTTTTTTATATCAAAAATTTAAAAGTCTATGGTCAGAGTATGGATGTCTGCAAATAGTCCTCACTTCTTGAAGGTTCTAGGGGGCGCTGTATCCACTGGCACCAAGATGGAGTGGGCAAGATGATCATATGGGGCTCTCATCCTTGTTATTTCAATTCAGTAAACCGTCTGCTGGCCAGGGAGGTGACTCCGGATGTGGCTTGCTCTGTCTTACTTGATTAAATAAGACCAGAATAATTTGGCTCATCTGATATCTCTTTATCTCTATTCTTGCTGCAAATTAGATTAAATGGCTATGTTATTTCTCTCGCCTCCAATCAGTGGACTCTGGGCAAAAAACAAACAAACAAACAAACAAACAAAAAAAACAGTTCTTTTCACTCCCTTGAAGATTTTTGAAAGAGATAGCCCTGGTTTTCTTCATGTCCTCACCAAAAGTCCCATCCATGAAGGTATCTTCCAAAAATAGAAAGTGACCCGTGCCCATGTGAATTTCCACGAGGAGGACTCCAGCTGTGATTCAGCTGTTTGCTGGCTCCGATGAGCTACTCAAGGCAGTGACAACTCTGCTGATCTTTAGAGGTGACACCTGAGGAATGGAAACATGCTCTTTTGGAGTGTTCCCTCTAGTTTAGAAATCTTGAAGTGTTTTTAAAATATTTGTGAGACCCAAAGACACTTCTAGGCCTACAGATGCCAGGCCATCAATACTTCATCTTTATTCAATAGCAATAATACTTTTAAATGGTGATAGATAAAGTTTAGAAAGCATACAAAATGAGTCAGGCACCATTGCAGGGTTCTTTCACTATCTCATTTAACCCCCATTAATGTCAGTAGGTACTACTATTATTCTTGCTGTCCTGATGAGGGGGTAGAGATACAGAAAGGTTAAGTAACTTGCCTAAAGTTACACAACTAGCAAGTGCGAGAGCCTGGATTTGAATTCAGACAGCCTGGCTCTCACTTCTGTCTTCATGGCTTCCTTGTCCCATCAGGCCCAGATGGGACAGATAACTTAGAAATGGTCATACAGCAGCTGGGTGATAGAACAAAACCTTTAACAGAGATCATCCTCTTGTGGAGCCTTTGTTATTCACTATTTTCTACAAGGAAAAAAATGGAAGTTTTAATTCCTTATCAAAGACCCAGTTTTCAATTACTGGCAATTCATACAAGAATCCTATTTCTCCCAGCTACCAGGAGACCTGATGTGCAGGTGCCAGTTTCAAATGACAAATGTTAGAGAGCACAGATGTTTGCATCTGTAAAGGCCCTGGCAGAAGCAGAGCTAAGAGCCATCTAAAGGTCAAGTCTTGAAGAAGTCAAAATATGCCCATAGCTCCGAGGGAGGCTATAAAAGGAAGCAAAGCATCATCCATTCTTGGGGGCTTAGAGTTAGAAATGATCTGAACCCTTCTGTTTTAGTGCAGAAAGATAAGATGGCAGCAGAGCCCCTGGAGGAAGATGCTCTAGGAACCTAGATTCTCTGGCAAAAGCAGCAGGCTTCTGACACAACTGAGTATAATGTGTAGCAGAGACTCAGACTCTGGATGCAAACCCCCAGCACAGGGCTAGAAACAGGAAGCTGGTGGGCGTGGTGCCTGCCTGTGGGTGCCTAGCTGAGGACTGTGTGTGAGCAACTCCCCAGGGCTCCAAAAGCTCATGTACTGCAGGCTCAGTTCCCCATGGATGATACTACTGGGAGGCATGAGACCTCCAGGGAGCTGGGTCTGGTGAGGAAGTTGAGTTACTGGGGGCATGGGCTTGGTGGGAACACTGGGACCTGGGCCTCTGCTCTCTCTCCACTTGTGGTTGCCTTGAAGTGAGCAGCTCTGCTGTCCAAGTGCTCCTTATTTTGGTGATTCTACCTGGCCACAAGCCTGACAGCAGCAGGACCAGCTGACCATTGATGGAAACCTCTAGAACTGTGAGTCAAACCTTTTCATGGTTTAAGCTGTATGCCTCAGGCATTTTGTCACAGTGTTGCAGAGCTGACTGACACACTTGTGTGGAGGATGCACTTATGCTGAGGGTACTCTCACCTCTTAACCCTGAATGCCATTCTGTGGTGCATCCATGGAAGCTAAGGCAGGAAGACTGCTGCAATTTCAAGGCCAGCCTGCTACTTGGCAAGTTCAAGGGCAGCCTGAACTACATAGTAAGACCCTGTCTCAAAAACCAAATCAAATGAAATCTAAAATGGTTTCTTTACCAAGAAAGCAACCTCTCTAATAGCAGCCCCCTGATGGCGGGGTTCTGTTTGTATCAACAGCTCTCTGAGCACCTGCATATATGTTACGCTCAGGGAGTTCATGTTGATAACTGAACTGCAGTCTTGGCTGTGAGCTTCCATGTCTGTGCTGTCACAGGTCACACTGGGCTTTGAAGTTTTGTGTGACATTAATATGGACAAGAGGTATCTTCAAAACCACATAAAATATCCATTAAGAAGAGAAAGGGTGAGCAAATCCCACCTCTATACAGCAGAAAACAGCAAAGCAAGAACATGGAGGGGCCAACTGAGTCACACGCCAGCACAAGGGTCTTCAGGATGTGATGCTAAGTGGAAGAAGCCAGGCGCTAGGTGTCTGAGCCATTTTTATGAAATTCTAGGATAGCCAGAGTCAACCTCCAGGTACAGAAATCCACAAGTGGCTCTGTAAGGAGCAGGTGGAGGTGGACCAGAAAAAGAAGTGCCAGGAGGAAAGGCACATGCCTGTAATCCTCAGCACTCAGGAAACTGAGGCAGGAGAATTGCCATGAGGTTGAAGCCAGTTTGGGCTGTGTAGCGAGATCCTGTCTCAGAGACAGAGAGAGAGAAAAGGAGGGAGGGAGGGAGGGGCGGAGAGAGAGATCACTCCATAGAGGATGGGAGAACTCTACACCTTGTCTTAGGTGTACATATATTTGAGAAAAATCGCCCAACCAAGGGGCTGCGTGACTCAGTGGTAGAGTACTTACCTAACATATGCAAAACCTTGGGTTCAACCTCTAGTATAACAAAGAAACACACACATATCCAAGTGGATATTGAAGAATTGTGTAATTGTTGTGTATAAAAGAGGTTTTTTGTTTTTGAGACAGGGTCTTACTATGTAGTTCAGGTTGGGCTTAAACTCACAGTGATCCTCTTGCCTCAGCTTCCTGGGTGCTGAGATTACAGGCTTGTACCGCTACATTGGCTAAAACAGTTATTTTAATTTTTTTTTTATCGCTATCAAGAATCAAGCTCAGGATGTTGCCCTTGTCATAGGCACTGTGCTGCTGTACTATACCCCTGGCTACAAAAGGTATTTTAAAAAGTCCAGCCTCCAGCTTTTCATTGCAGTTGAAGTCACAAGTGCAAATGGACTAGAACAGCATAGTACTACCAGGGAAACCCCAGGTGCAACCCCCCAGGAGGCCCTTCTCAAGCTGGTGTTCGGGTGAAAGGGAACTTTTAGTTCACAGAGCAGAGATGTGCGTGGTGGAGTGGCTTTCCGGCTCAAGCCCGATATCTGGTCGACCCTGTTCCGGTTGGCCTGCTGTCTCTGGGCAGAGTCCCCGAGACCCACATGGAACAGGACGGGGCTGCCCGTGGCTGTGGTGAGGAAGGAAGACCACCCCACAGGCAAGAGACTGAGGCCAGGAGGCCTGTGAGAAAGTCAGGCAAAGCACAGGGAATGAGGGTGGCCAAGAGTGAAAGCCACAGGGGGCTACAACAATAGGAGGACAAGGCGGACAAAATGTTGGACAGAAGTCAGAGCCTCAGGAGCTGATGAGATGCCACCATGTGGCTGCTTGACCATACCTGGAGAGTGGATGCTCTGGTGACCGTAACTACCAGCAAGTTGGCTGGGATGTCGTTCTGGTGAGAAATGTTTTTAAAAGCCTTTTCTTGCTGAAACATCTAAAACCTGCCAGAAGCGAAGCATGAGCACTCGGCTGCTTCGTTTTTGCACAAATGTACCATCACTCCATTGCAGGAAAAGCAACCGCTTTTGCAGCTGATAATTGCCAGATAGAGGGGATTCCTGCAGCCCTCATGGTGTTGGGGTGCAGACTGTGGGAGGAGGCCAAGGAAGTGGGGTTCCATGCTTCCTGCTGCGGTCTCTACCCGCCCACACACAGGAAGGCCCAGACCAAAATGTCTGAGAAAAACAGGTTTTTCCACTCTTCCACACAGGTCCTCTAGAAACATTTTGGCTTCCACCTCTTTTTTTGGAGACTAGGGCCTTACTATGGCTGCCCATACCGGCCTTGAACTCTTGACGATCCTCCTGCCTCAGCCTCCCCAGCACTGGGATCACAGGTGTGTGTGCCACCACATCCATCTGAAACATTTAAAGCTTTCAAGACATTTTTTGGTCATTCACTTTTCAAAACCTGAATCAGCAGATCCAAAGAAGCAAGAGGCATCAGCAGATTCTTCCTTTGCTGATTTTGGACAAAGTTTAACTTTAGTTAAAGATCTAGTGCTTTTGTTCAAGATCTAGTGCTTTTAACCTAACATGCTTAACCAATTGGCTTTTAAAATAGCATAATAGAGGTAGGCCATTTATTTCAACATATATTCTGGAGAAGGTAAGGAATTAAATGCAAAAATTGAAGCATATTTCAAAACTAGAAATATGCAGGAACAACTTTGTTGAAAGTATGGCAAGCTAATGTCTAATTACAAACCAGAAAAATACTTGCAGTAACTGTGATAGAGCAGAGGCTTCTATTTCTAGTGTATATTAACCTCCGACCACTGAGAAGAAAGTTGCCAAATTTCTAGTGGCTAAAAAGACAAAAGCTGTGGTGATCTCTTGCACTGTGTGATGACCATAGTCAATTATATCCATTGTAAATTTCAAAGTTGCTTTAGAAAGTATTTTTAATCTTGTTGTGAAAATAATGTCAATGAGAACAGATAGGTTAATTGGCCTGTTCGGACTTCCTACACTGTGTACATAGGTCAAAACGTCACACTGCACCCAATAAATAGACACAATTATTATTTGCCAATTAAAAATACATAAAGAATGAAAATTTAAGGAAGAAAGGCAAACAAAAAGTTCACAGAAATTATCGACTTTGTTACCCAGCAAACGGGTACAAATTAATCAAAATCAGGATGCTGTGGCTTGCCAATGAAGTTAGGAAAGTAGATTTTAAGTAACAGTTACATGAGGCACTGATAGGCCACTGGTCTGAGTATAAATCAGGACAGTTTCTCTTGTAGGAAACTTGAACTTAAATAAATCTTTCTTTTGTCCCTATAAATCCCCATGTAGCAAGTGCCCTAAGGAAATTGCAGGAACATTAGAATATGCGCAGCCACACATCACAGCACTGTTCTGTGTAGAGTGCAACACTGTTTAATGTTGTCAAAAATATAACTAACTGAAGTACGCAGCGGGAAAGCAGAGATTATAGATTGTTCATTCAATGGAATATGGTGTGTGTAGCTGCTAGAATTATTTTACAAATCTATTATGCCAAGAGTAAATGTTAACTTTTTTTAATTTAATTTTTTATTATTTTTTGAGACAGGGTCTCACTGTGTACCCCAGGCTGACCTTGAACTCACAGTGATCCTCCCGCCTCAGCTTCCTGAGTGCTAGGATTACAGGTATGTGCCACATTGGTTTTATAATGTTAGATTTGAAAGAGGAAAAACAGAAAAGTGTATATACAATATGATACTGATTTTTACAACTTTACCAACGTGTACTTACATTTACGATTCTACATACTGCAGCAAAAGAAAATGAGAGACCCCAAATGTCTACCTGTTAACCATGCAGGTGATGTTTTCATGGTGGTGCCTTTTCAGATTTTGTACAAAAGCAAGTGTTACTTTTGATCATAAAAAAACATAATTTAAAATAAAGCAGATAGGGACTTGAATGGTATTCTCTTAAATAAACAAAATAATTTTAAAGGCTAAAGCTTAGCAACTTTTTACCTAGATTAGTCAGGTTCTTCGTTAAAATAACTTCCTTTTCAGGCCTGTACAGGTCCACAAAGAAAACTAAACATTTTCGAGCAACTTAATAGAGTAATTAGATGGCTCTGAGAGGTTTGTATTAATGCCTGCAGGCAGGAGGTAGGTGACTCACTTCCAGCTCCAGGCCATGACTCTGGCCCAGGCTGGTCTGACTGTATTTGGCTCCATGGTTTACTCTGGGTTGGGGGGGTAAGGTTGGGGGCGTAAGGGTTAAGAAATTCAGTATTACTGAAGTTCACTGGGTGGCTCATTAAGTTTCCCTGGACCAGGTTCAGTAACACGAGCCCCAGTTAGCTTCCGAGCTGAGTGTACTTCAACAGTGCAGCTGGGCTGGACCAGACTCCCAGGCAGAGTCCAGTCCCTCAGAAAGACTCAAAGGGAGTCCAGTTCCTCAAACAGTCAACTCTCTCTGTTTCTCAAAGTTAGGGAGTTGATGGAGGCAGCCAAGCCCAAGTGCCATGGTCTAGCCCCAAAGGACATTGAAGCATCAGCTTTCCAGACAGTGCAGGATCAGAGGTGGCCTTTTCCATCAGAGCTCAGACAGTGCCCAGGGCAATCGTCTGCCTGCAGGTGGCCTGGAGCCTGATTCCCCTGTGTCTTGGCCTCTGTTTTCCCCACAGGTGATCCCGAGACAAGGATCTGGCTGCAGCTCAATTGATGTGGGAGGAGATTGCAGATTGCAGAAAAAAGGAATGGAAAAGTGACCAAGGGAGGGAAGAAGCCCTGTATAGGAGGTGTGTCAAAAGCAGGTCATACCTGGGCATGGTTGCTCAAGCCTGCAATCCCAGCACTCCAGGAGGCCGAGGCAGGAGGATCACAAGATCAAGCCCAAGCTGTGCAACTTAGCAACTAAGAAAGATCCTGTATCAAAAAAGGGGTTAGGGGTGGGAATGTAGCTCAGCATGAAGGCCCTGGGTTTATCAGTCTCTCTGGAAATCTTTAAGCCCTGTGTGGAGCACAATTCATTATTATTATTTCCCTACTGAGGGTCAAGGGAGTTGGGATGTTTATCCACCAATTCCCACCCCTTAGTGGTTGAAATTTGGCCGTTGGGCATTAAGGCCACATCCCTGGCACTTTCAAACTGCCCTGTGCTGTTCAGTTATCCACCAACCTAGGAAAAGCCTGGTGCAGGGCTGCAGAGAGCTGTGGGTGGAGCTGGCAGGGCTGCTGCTCCCTGAGGGTGCACCCAGCACCTGCTACCTCCCAGGCTGCCAGGGGTTCCTCTACTGGGAGGGACCCCCTCATTTTCTCCCAGGAGCGCTAGGTCACGCATTCCTTGTTCCTGGGGAGTGGCTTTTTGGCTTTCTTCCCCCATCCATCCACCACTCATCCAGCTCTTTTCATTGGGAAAGATGGGAGAGGTATGAGAAAAATACTGTAGAATCTTATCTGAAACAGGAGCAGAAAGGGGAGACTTCAGGCTGTTACCGTGTGCATAGTTTTGAAATTTGCTTCCATTGAGCAAATTGGAATGGAGAGACTGGTCATGTAGAGAATGGATAAGGTGGAAAAAATGCATAAGAGCTACAATGGAAGTGCTTAAGTGATGTAAACCCATGTATTAAATCCAATCATGTTTTAAATGTATAGGAAAACAGCAATGGAAGAATCAGTTTATTTATTTATTTATGTTTGAGGCAGGGTCTGACTATGTAGTATAGGCTACCCTTGAACTCACTATGTAGCCCAGGCTGGCCTCAAACTCATGGCAATCCTCCTGCCTCAGTGTCCCGAGTGCTGGGTTTACAGGTGTGTGCCATGATGCCTAGCAAATCAGTTTATTTTTAATTAATATTTTTTAAACTGGCCACTGTAAATAATGATAGAAGTGTTACAAGGTTGGTGCATGGATGTCTTTACACCTTCAACCAGCTGCTGCTTCTGTTAATGTCTCATGTAATGTGGCTGATTGACAACTGGTGTCAATTTGGAACACCCAGCTGAACTGCACCAGAGTGGTGCTGGGGGTGGGGGGCCCACCCGAGGATTGTTTGCTGGCAGCGTAAGAGGCAGAACTGCAGAGGAAAAAGTTCAGAGGCTGTTGGGAGCTGGACGAAGCTCTTGGGTGCTATTAGAAGCTGTAAGGAGCTGTTGGTTCTCTTGGAGGAGCTTGTCATGCTGGCTTTCCTAATGAACTTGGCTGTTCTCATCGTCCAAGGAGCTTGGGACCTTGTTGTCACTGATAATGGCTTCAGTTCACTTTTGGGGAGCTCTGGTCCTCACTCTGAGCATTGCTTCCTAGTTCCAGAGGGGAAGATGGTGCACTGCTCAGTCTCCTGGAGAAGTTTGCTGCATTGGCTTTCCTCGGCTTTCCTCATCAGAGGAGCTCGGAACCTCACTGTTGCTGAGGATGGCTGTGGTACTTTATAGGGGAGCTCTGGTTCTTACTTTGTACATAGCTTCCTGGCTCCAGTGCAGATCCCTCAGCCTGCTAGCACAGATTCTCCATCCCGCTGGCACAAACTTTCTAGCTTCCTTCCACCACAGACCTTTGGGCCTTCCCAGTATAAATACGTGAAACAGGCCTGCATGAGACACTGTCATGGGCTCTAGGCCTCCAGCTGGACTCATAGGAGGCCTTGTTGTGGGCTCTAGACCTTCAGCTGGATTCATGCAGGACATTATCGTGGGATCCAGGCCCCCGGCTGGATTCTTTGGTCTCTAATGTGTGGACAGATATCCTGCACTCTCTTTTTGATATGACTCATTGAGTGACTATCATAAATAATTTATAAAATATGTGCCCTGTTTTATATTGTTCCCCTTGAAAAAACCCCAAACTATGACATGTAACCATTGATCAATGGTCAAACCCCGGGAAGTGACACTGATACAGCTCTGTTAATTGGCTCATAGACCTGGTTCAGAGTTTTTTCTCCAAGTGCATGCTAAAGTTCATTTTTTTTCTGGCTCAAAATCCAATCAAAAATTCCATTACATTTAGGAATCTTATCTCCTTAGTGGCCTCCAATCTGGGAAAGTTCTTCAGTTTTGCACTTCTCCATTAAAACTTTCATATCTGAGGCATGTAAGAGGTTGTTTTGGGGACTGGTTATCAGTTTGAGTTTGTCTGATGTTTGCCTGTGATTAAATTTAGGTTACACATTTTGGTTGAGAACATGCAGACTGAGCTTCGTACCTTGTCTGTGTCATAAGGCCCAAGAGGCCAGTGCATCTCATTAGTGGGGATGCTCCCTTTGATTGTTTCATTAAGGTAGTGTCTGCCAGGCTTCTCCACTATAACATTCTACCTTTGCCACTTAAAATGAATAATTGTCTTGTGGGAAGATACTTTGCTATGCAAATAATTTGTTTTCATATTTTCACCCATGAACTACTTTTCCATTGATGTTTCTTATCTGGAACAATTATTGTTATGGAGTTTACCAAATTTCGATTTTCTAACTGCTTCATTTCTCCTGCATTCATTAATTGCGTTTCTGCTGTAATGAAAGCTTTCCCCCTCCCTTATTTATTTATATATTCTATTATTTATTTCTGTCATATGGACTCATAGGCACTTACTGTATTCTGTAGGTTATGGCTCATTACCATCCTTCATTTTGTCATTCAAAGTTTTCCAGATTCAAGGGCCAGATTTTTAAAGTACATTTTCCACAAAAAGCTGTGCAACAATTTCCCAACTTTCCTGTGGTTTATGCAATGAAGCAAATCCCTGGAAAGGCTAAGCTAGCAGGGGAGGGCTGACTGGACAGCCTGAATCAGTCAGAATGGCCACATCCTCTCAAAGCCAAAAGGCTGACCTGGCAGGGATAAGCCCAAAGTGATCAAGGGACTCTTATATCTTAGTGTAATTACCTCTGCGTTTCTCTTGCCCTTCACAGTGGAGTTGGGTTCAGTCAGAGAGTTGGCTCGGGGAATGAAAGGATAGGCATAAACCCATATGCCCTGCGCAGGCTACAGGTGTCGAGAGACGACAGTCCACAGGACCTCCTAGCGGGAGTGCTGGCTGTCACATTTGCTGGTCAGCTCTCTACCCAGTGGGGTGATGTGGGGAGAGAATCAAATGTGAAGTATTGCAACGGTTTGGATTTTTTGCCAGCAATGGGAATTGAACCCAGGACCTCGATCTGAATCTTTGTTTAGTTACAGACAGATTTTCCCTAAGGCTCCTTCAGTTGCCCAGGCTGGGCTTGACCTTGGGGCCCTCCTTTCTAAGCCTCCCAGAGTGCTAGCATTATTGGTTATGCTTTGTGTCCCCCCACATTTCATGTATTAGAAGCTTGGTCTCCAGCATGGTGATGGTTATGAAGTGTGAGACCTGGTGGGAAGGGATTGCTCCCTGGGGACACCCTTTGGAAGGAGGTGACACAGGTTCCAGGGGGGCCTCCATGGCTCTCTGGCTTCACGTTGAGCTGTGTGAGCTCTCCTTCACACATGCAGTCTTGCCACGATGCCACTTGTCATGAGGTGATGCAGTCGGGGCCCCTGGATGGAGCCAGTGCAGTTGACTTTCAGTCTCCAAAACTGTGAGGCAACCCTGTGAGGCTGTGTAGGATGAAACCAAAATCAAGTCTGTTCCAGAATAAGCAACTGTGGTGGCAACATGTTGGAATTACTTTCTTGGAACAGGAAGCTGGCTGGAGAAGGAGGCTCTGGGCTCCATGCTGCTTGTCACAGGGGAAATAACAGATTTGTTCAACAGAGAGTGCTGGGATCACTTGCAGACCACAGTGACCATGCCATGGGGTGCCTTGGACTACTGGCTCTGGAGCTGGACAGGCTTGGTCTGGATCTCTGCCTTTGCCACTTAATTCAGGCATGTTATTGAACCCCTTGAGCCCTGGTGTCCTGTCTTCTACATGGCATTTTACATCAGTGCAAACAGGAATAACTCTATGTCATGCTGGTCTGTCTCCACTTCTTTCCATGGTTCCATTCTCCACCCTTCTCTGTCCTACCCTGTGTCCAGGAGATCATGTCTCCAGGGTCACTTGCCTGCCCATTGGGTGTGGCCAAGAGAGCCACCTGCTGCTGGAAAGAGTGGTTCCTCTGCCACCCTACCCTCGTGTGCTCCTTCCCGGCCAGGGTGCAGCCACAACTTTGGTCAAGGCTCCCATTTCCTGACTCTACCTCTGCCCAGGCTACTCCTTCCTCTGCCCCTGCAGGTTTCCTGCTGCAGCTCTTCCTGGCACCCTTTGTGGCCTCACTGCTGGTGATAGACACAGAGACACTTTAGAAGGGACCAAGGAATATCCTGGTGTAAACAGGGCCATAGCACAGGATCTCAGCACCGCACCTGGTGAGGTTCAAGTCAGCATTGTGGGGTTCTGCTCTCTGGGCACTGTGTCAGAAGTGATTCGTACAAGTACAGTTTGGCACAGACCAGGGAGACTTAAAGGCAGTGGAGCACATTGCATAACCTGACTTATGAAGAAAAGCCCAGCTGATCTGATTCAAGATTCACTTTTATCAATAACACCGTAGGGTCCTGTTGTCTGCTCTTACCCCAGACCAGTGAGAAATCCAAACAAGGCATCTGTTTCCTTGTGGAAGACCACCAGGATGGCTCTCTTTGAAAGAAGAGCATTTTCTCCATTTTGTACAAACCTGGCCCTATTTCCATGGATTGATATGTACAGAGCTAGCTAGGGTATTTCTTTATCAGCTCCATTAACTTTAAGCAATTCAAATGGGTCTAGCTGAGGTGCTGATACATAGTCTTTAAAGCAATGCAACAGGTCGGTGATGCCCCGCCTATAGCTTCCAACTAGTATGTGTGAGCTAGGTTGAGTGACATCGCACTTTTGGCTGGGATCCAGCCTGGAGAAAGAAGCCATGACATCTTAGGATGTGAAGATTACACATCAAAACCGAAGTACCAACTCCCAAACACAAGGTACCTCCTCAAGCTGTGTTATGCAGATTACTCTTTCTACGTACCTCTCTCTTTCTACATATTGCAGGGGTGCCATTGTGCCTCCTATCTAGCCCAGCTCACAGCATTCCCATACTTCCCCCACTCTCATAGTCACTCAGCCTGAGCCACTCCCCTCTTCATGAATTAACAAAACCCGAGTTCAGCCCTGTGTCCAGGAGGCCTATGTTCTGGTTAGCCATTGTTCAAACTGGACTTAGGGTCCCTTGACTCCCCATATCTACAGATATGAGTTCATTTCTTTATTCTCACTGTGGATTGCACTGGAAGTGGTAGATTAGAATTACTTATTGGTTTCCAACAACCTTTCCATGGGATTGCAAATATAAACTCTACTGGACAAGATGAGGTCCAGGATGGGCTCTCTATATTTCCTGAGATATATAAATGTTTCAGTCACACCTGACTGGGTCAGCTGTTCTCCTAGGACCATCAATGGGAGGTATCCCTGTGGGGTGCGATAGGGACACAGAAACACAAATTGTGTGACAGGACCATCCAGACCTTAGTAATGGGATATGGGAAACAGTCACCTGGAAGGTGCATCGTTTAGAGAGCAATTATCAGGTAAGACTGAGGAGCCAGAGTAGAATCTGAAATTACTATTTTTCAAATGGCGCGTGGAAAACAGACAACTGGGCATTGACTGCCCTTGGGTGGGTGCTCCGGGGACTGCACTCATGCGAACACCTACAAAGGCCTGGTTTATTCCATCAAGGGTGCAGGCAGGTCTCTCCCTCACGTGCGCTGGTTTCCCAGTTGCATTTCTAGAGCTGGAGCATGAAGCCGAGCTGGGAGGTAAGTGGAGAAGTCCATCCCCTCCGGGAAGATTCCCCATCTGGGAAATGGCAAAGAAAGGTCCCTGCATTTGTTTACCATCTCAAAGGGAAAGCAGGATTGTGCACAAAGGTTCTACTGAAAAAATATTTAAATAAAGGGGAAAGATTACGACCCATCCTGTTTGTCTTGTGTCGAGCAGGAAACCGAATCTGGGAGATAAACATCCAGATTTCTGAGCCAGTATGGCGGCTTCCTGGCTTAGTTACTCAACCATTGTAGGATTAGTGTTTAGGGCAAACCCCTTCTCTTAGCTCAGGGTTCCTGCCATGATGTGGGCACAGTGACTAGGGAAGGCTGCTCTAGGTGCAGGAAGGGGCCCCCTGAGGCCTGGTACACAGAAGGCCCCAAAGCCACATACCAACTCCACTATTGGTGCTGGTCCTGCTGCTGCTATGGTTACAGCCCCCACCCCCAGCCCCCAGCTGCAGCCTGGCCTCTGGCCCTTACACTTTGAGCTTATCCTTATGAAAAGCCACTGTGCTGCCAGGAAAGGAAATGACCCAGAGCCCTGTTCTCAGACAGTGTGCGGGACATCGGACTCCCTGTGTGTTGATTCAAGTGAGCGGCTTCAAACTGGTGCCTCTAATGGTCCCTGAGAAAGGCTGAGGCTTTGTCAGCTGAGCCTCTGAGATCTGGCTGGCTGAAGATAAATAATTAAACTCCTGCCAACACAATGGTACTGTGCAAGTTCCTTAAAGCAGCCTCTTGCTTTCTGTACAATGGCATACTCTCCCCCCGCCCCCGTAACCAAAGCTGTGTTACTTAGCCAGAAGCTAGTGTTTTATAGCTGGACACCTACTTGCTCCCTCCTGAGCAGCTTCTCAATAGCAGTTGGATGATGACCTGGCTGGGGCACTGGAGCAGGGCCCACCCAAGCTGGGGAAGTGAGGTCCTGGTTTAGCAGACTGTAGGAAGAGCCATTCCGGCCATACCAAATGGAGAGGACCTGTGCCTTTGTGCATACTGATACCCTCTCAGAAAGAAAGCTGCATAGTCTCTTGGAAAACTTTGTATGACATCCTGTTACTAGCGGGCCAGACTTCAAGTGTGGACAGATACTTTTAAATAACAAAAGGCCCCTCTTGAAAGCATGGAAGGATTGGGAAGAGGCCAATTCCAAGCCCAGTGAGCTCAGAAGACATGGTAAAGTGTGTCTCCTGTCTCTCTAGTCAGCAGAGGCATACTGTTGTGCCAAGATGTTTGGATCCTGCAGGGCTGGCTTCTGTACGGTCACCTGCAGTTCAGCCCTGCCTGCTGCTTGTGGAACCACACAGTGTAATACAATTGGTCTGTGCAGAGATGGGGAGCTCCTTATCGTGGCTCCTCCCACCTTTGAGCAAGAAAAAAAATTAACTTTTAATTTCTTCAATCTAATCACTAACTGTCCTATGATGTAATGCTCAGCTTTTCTGGATTTTACCTTTTTTCTTCCTTCCCAGAATCCTTTGCAAGATGGCTGTTGAATCGGGGGGGCAATGGCTTAAGTGGTAGGATCTGCTCTGATGATCCTGGGGATGAGGCCTCCTGTTCCTCCAGGTCATGGGCCTTGTGGCTCTGGCCTCTGGAGTAGCAGCAATAGATGACTGCCTCCTGCCCATGGGGATTATCACATATCGTCTCCAGCTGACCAGCCTCCCGCTAGGTCCACCTGCTTGCAGACTCTCAAACCTGCCTCCAACATCACCAGCTCACCTCTTCTGTCCCGCACCAGACCCAGGAGGAGCCAAGAAGACTTTACCTTGGGCCTCCCCTCCTTAGCCATAATGGCACAGTTGAGATCCTGGTGCAAGGATGTGAGTGCAAAGAGCTTATTTAGGAGGTAGAGCTGGGAATCACTGGGAGAGCATAAGGAAGTGAACTAGGAAAGAAGCCTTTGAAGCCTACATTATCATACAAATTGCCACCACCATGGACAACTGGAGCTTAATCATGCAGGGGAACTCTGGGAAACCAGTTAGGATGTCTCAGAGTTATGAGCATGCTGATCACTCATAAAATCAATTGTGAAGATTAAATAGAAGATGCTCACAAAGTCATTAGCACAGAGCCCAGACCATAATGAGGGATCAACAGGTATAAACTCATCTCTGACCCCATAAACCCGCCTGCCCCCAGCCCCTTGTCAGCTCTTTCCATGGCTTCTTAGGCTGTTTTTCTTTCATGCCGTTGACTACTTCTTCCTGTTCTTCATCCACTTGTGTTTTTACTTCTAGGTATTTCCCAAGATCTGCCCTTAAACTTTTGGCTCTTTTGCTGTTAAGCAAATTCATTCACATGCAGAGTTACAGGAAAAAAGCACTTAAGTCTCCTCAAACACAGCATCCAGAGATCCTGCAGCGTGCGCTCCTTCCGGCCCAGGCCAGGGACTGGTACAGGCTACACAACAAACACAGTTTTGTCATTTCAAATGCTCTAGAAATGCAGTAAAAGCAGTTGGGAGAACAGTTTGGTTAGTTCTGCAATACGAAGAGCTGTGAGGTATTTGGGGAATGTAGCATTGCCATACTCTTTTGGTAAGAGTACAAATTTACACCGCCACATTAGAGGGCAACTTAGTGGTATTATTAAGTCTGAAAATGCATACTTTACTAAAAGCAATAATTCTGCTTTTATATAAACACCTAAGAGGAACTTCCTCAAATATGCACAGTGCTATTATTAATTGTTCTGCCTATTGTATTAGTAAAGGATCAGAAACAGTCTAAGTGTTCATAAATCAGGAACAGTATGTATAAAAATGATATATTTATATCAGGGAGAATTCTATAGTGGTTAAAAAAGAATGGACCAGAACTCTTACATATCAACAAGGATAGATCTAAACTACTAGTTGACAAAAATTAGTGACTGGAAATCACTGACATGTTTTCTAGCCTTAAAGTTTTACCTTTTCTAAAATGTTTATGAATGAAATCGCACAGTGTGTAGGTATCTGAGTCTGGTGTTTAGTGTCTTCCACTCTGAGAGACCAAACTCACAATCATGGTAACCATGGTAACCTCTGGATGAATGGAGCAAGCCAGGGTTGGTAACAGGGTTACCTTGAACTGTGATGCTTAATTTTTAAAACAGCTTCTATATTACATTGGTAATTAAGAACTATATTTATTAATGAGGGAGAAAAAGTCAAAGGTTGCACAGGTTACATAAGAGAATATCCCCAATATTAGAGGCAGGATTGAAAAACACTAACATGGGTGGAAGAGAAAACAAGGAAGCCTTTTACTTGATTGGAAGTTGAGACTGACAGAGATTTTTAGATGCAGGGATTAACTGAGAGAAGCAGGGCAGAAAAAGGCAAGACAACATTCCACGAGGCTGGAGAGAAGAATTGAGAGCTGCACCTGAGTCCCAAGTCAGAGAGGGAGAGAAGAGGGAGGAGGAGGGAAGGATCTTATTCAGCCTCAAAGGCTTGAGGACCAGGCAGGCCCCATGTGGGTGAGCAGATCTCAGCTGCTACTTCAGAGCAGCTCTGAACAGGCTGAGGGTCACCACAGGCTGAATGCAAGAAGACTGGTGGGGCTTCCACCATATCCTCCTACCTGTGCCCCGTGGCTGGGCTCAGTCATCACGCATTAGAAGCTAAGTGATTAGAATTGTGCTCAGGAGGCCCTTCAGTCTTATGCCCATAGCGCTGCAGACCTGGGAACCAGAAAATTTGTGCTGGATGTGGAGGTCAGATGTGCTGTGCAAACAGGAGCCTGCTGGAGTACTCAGGAGAATAGGAGCAAACCCTGGGATCTCAGTGTTCCCTGTACCACTCAACTGATGCTGCTTCCTACCCTGCCATTTTGTCCTTGGATCTTGGCGCAAACCCATGGTGGTCCAGGTGTACAGATGGGAGCCACATCGGCTCTGGTACACGAATTCAATGCTGAACAAGGTCCTTCATCTTTGATCTCACCTTGCCTAACTTTTCTCCCTGCCTGGAGACCCTCCTAAATATTCCAATAGAGAAGCCATGGTTACCTCAGGCTCAGGCTGGTTGATACTCAGCTTGCTTCCCAGGCCTGCCATCCCTCGTCATCTTCCTCTTCCTGTGGATGGTGCTGACATTTGTGAAAATCCAGACAAGTTACTTTATTCTTTCTCTGTTTCTTCTCAGCTGAAACTCTCATTACAGCCCATCTTTTCTGCCTTGAATTTCCCTCTGAGGTGTCTCTTTATTTCAGCATCTGGAGAATCAAATGGGGACCCCATTATCTCCCCTTTCCTCCAGCCTTTCCCTGTCCACTGCTCTGTGCACAGTTGCTCTCCATCTCTCCAATCTCTTCCCGGGCCTATGGCAGCCTCCTTGTCTACTTCCTGTTTACATTGAGTTGAACTGCCCATATCTGAGAAGTCACTGCCTATAGATCTTTCTCCCTTCATGTTGTCTCATGCTCACCATTTCTGTTATAGCCTCCCTAATCCCAGCACTCATCACCCATGAGCTTAGTAACCATTGGCCTCTGACTTTGGTTTCTCCACTCTACCCCACTTTCCACTGCTGCCCTAATCTTGCTTAAACATCATTTCACCAAGCCATACCTCAGCCCAGGGACACATGGAGGCTCAGCCTTTTGCATTGTGTCTAATTTAATCTTTTTACCTGGCTGTCATCACCTGCCACCACACGCCAATCTTTCCGCTCACTTGTACCTTTTCTTTCTTCAGGAACAAGTTTCCTCCATCCTCTGCATTCTACAAACATCTTAAGCTTAGCTCTAATTACACAGTGTCATGACAGCTCTTCCCTCTGCTCACTCAAAGGCTGTTTCATTTCTTAAGACCTGTGAGAGTTTTACCGCTATCTATCCATGCCCGTTCCATCGTCTAATGATTTTAGAACCTGGGTGTTGGGAGCAACAGGTCAAATTCTACATGAACAGCCTGGGACTCAGAGTCCATGAAGCCTGCAGAGGAAAGTCACAGACCCGAGAGAGACCCGGTCACACTAAGGATGTCCTTTGAGGCCAACAGCGGGGGAGATGAAGGCCAGGATTGGGGAGTAAGTCCATGGCAGGCGCTTTCAGTACCAGCAAGAGGCACACATCTCAGTTTGGAAGGAGTCCCTCGTCTTCAGTTCACACAGGGAAGACAGGTTGGAAGAAGGCACAGGCAGGAGACCGGAGTATATCCACAGCTGTGGCAGGCTGACCTACACAGCTGTCTTGGTTCACTGTGCACATCTTGTGTGTTTGCCTGAGCACCGTGTCTCCAATGATGAACACTCCAAGTTCCTCCCCTCACCCCTGTGCCCGTCGTCTTGCCGTAGAAATGTGACACTTGTATCTCTTCTCCTTAGGCCTGGCCTGGCCTGCTGACTGCTTTGGCTGGTAGAATATGAGGGAAAGTGATGACCTCAGACTTCTAAGACCCAGTCTCAAAACGACTGGAAGCTTCTGCTTCTTTCATCCTGGAACACAGTCACCTCATGCTGTGAAGACCCTGCTCACACAGAGAGGCCGTAGGCAGAAGGACAGGGACGCCCTGTCTGTGGCCCCAGACTAGCTCTCAGCCAATAAAGCCAGCAGTGACTACCAGCGAAGTGCCTTCTCCACGGGGGTGCCCTGCTCAGCCAGAGCCACATGCTGTCTCTGTCCCAGTCAGTATCACCCGTGACAGACCACATAAGGGAGCTGGGTCAGCTTTAGAATCAGAAGGACAGTAAAGCAGTGGTTGTTTCTAACCTGCTAAGATCTTGGGTAGTTCACTTTTCTTTTTCAGTAGAGGAAACAGACTCTCAATAAACTCCCTGACTTCTAGAAGACTTCCCTTTGTCGTCATCCATGACAACTGCCATGGGAACATTCACAGGATAAGGTGTTTGCATTGATTAATCTTTTTTTTTTTTTTTTTTTGTCTTTTTGAGATAGGGTCTTGTTATGTAGTTCAAGCTGCCCTTGAGCTCACTTTGTAGCCCAGGTTGGCCTCAAACTCACAACGATCCTCTTGCCTCACCCTCCCAAGTGCTGGGATTACAGGCATGTGCCACCACGCCTGGCTTTATTGATTAATCTTCTGCTAGACACAGCATGGATGATCTCGCCTATCACCTAGTTATGTCCCATTCAGCACTTTTCAAATTATCTTTAATGGTTCTCTATTTTATGAGTGAATCTCACAGATGCCCATATTGATCATCTCTTTTCTCTCTCTCATTGCCTACTGCAAAGTAAACCTGCAACATGTATTGATGAATTTGAAAATTTATCTCCAAATATTCCTTCATGCATACAAGGTTGTCTTTTTAAATTTAGCTCAAGTGGCCAAGAAACAACACCCACTGTGATTCAGCATACTTGTATTATAGTAACCACTTATAGCTTCTTTAGAGGTGGAAACAAGAAGTCACAGACACGCACTCAAAGTGTTAAATATATATCAAAATCCAATTGAAGGGGGTTCACAGGCGTGCAAATGGATAGTGGCAAGCAACACAAGAGTCAAAATCTGGTTCAGGAAGGAAAAGGGTCTTGACTTATTCTTAATGCTAGCAAATGCTTCCAATAGTGAGTTATATTTTTTGGTATTGTGTCTGGTTTTTGTGTTGCTGCATCTTTTGATGAAGTCCAAGTGTGAAATGGGGCCTTATAAAGCACTAATGAGGTCATCAAGACACTACAGTTTTGTCCAAGGGCATTAAATTCCTCTACATGCTGCCTTTGCTGGAATCCAAATAGAGGTAGAAGGTGATTATGTTGCCAATATGGGAGTTTATAATTTTTGGTTTGTAGGGACATAGCATGCAGACTGGAAAGTAAAAAGGTTGAGACAAAAAAGAGCAAAGGTCAATTTAATCTAAGCACATGGCAACTGTTGATGAGATAAGAGCAGGTTCTGCTACAATAACAACCAGTATATCCTTGAATTTATGAATTGTAATTAGGGATGGCTGAACCTGTTTGGTCAAAAGAATTGGCAAATTCTTTTTTTTTTTTTTCTTCAGTACCGACGATTGAACCCAGGGTCTTTGCACTGAGCTACATTCATTCTTTATTTTGAAACAGGGTCTCACTCAGTTGCAAAGCTCCTTAGACTGGGTTCAACTTACAGTCCTTCTACCTGAGCCTCCCACAGTACTGGGAATTCTGGGAATATAGGCTAATGCCACCAGGCTTGGCTAGAATCTGCCATTTCTTTAAGCCAAAGCCTACTGCTTTGCTGGAGATTTCTCCTTTCCATAAAGATCAAGGTATTGTGTCTGATGACACTAAGCAACTGGAAAATCAAAATCAATACTTCTAGTTCTTGAGCACTTTGGGAAACTTTAAATGAAAGAAAATTGGGATTTGTGTGGTGTTAAGACCTCTGGAGAAAGTGATCAGAAGGCACGGAGACCCACACTCCTGGCCTCTCCCGCAAGTCACATGCTGGAATCTGGGTGACGCACCTCACAGAGTCAAAGCCAAGAGCAGGTTCCTAAAGGTCATGGCATGTGTGGGACCAAGGCATCCTCTAACAGTGTTGTGACGTTGGGTAGTAGGCCACATGCTCCCCTGAGCCTGCTTTTACATTTGTGAAAGTACAAACTGATGATAGTATCTTTCCTGCTTACCTCATAGAAGTCACGAACTTCTGACAAAATGTGCTGGAAACAAATACGATGTTCTATAAAATGTAAGATTTTAAGAAGGATTTATCAGGCTCCTAGCTACACATTAGTAAAAGGCACCTAGATTTAAAAGATCAGATCATGTGGAGGCCAAAATTTGTGTTCTTTCTCCAATGGCCAGGCTTTATAAAGTAATGAGACACCCCAGAAGTCCCAATGGGGGTGGCAGAGTGGGGAGTCAGGGAGGGAACAACATGGTCTGAGCTGTGGGTAGAGAAAATTCCTCTTCTCCATCGCCTTATTTTGGTTTTGAGTCACCTAAATCCCTTCTAATTGCTTTAATATGATTATCTGCTAAACCATCATACTTATCCAATTTTTTCCCTCTCTCATTCTTCAGCACCAAGAAAAGAAAATTGCCTTCACCTTTTAAACACACCAGGAACAACCTCTTAACTATTTACTTCTCACCCGAAGCACCTCCTCTGGAAATAAACACATTACTAACGCCACAGCAGCAGCACGACCAGAATTACGGGACAAACCACCATGGGAAAGGATACTGCAAATAGTTCAGGGCATGATACACACAAGAGCTTAGTCATGTCCCCTTGCCAGACTTCCTCTTATCAAAGTTCTCTGGTAACTGGGACGCAGACACGGTGCCATTGCCCAAAGGACCCCATCAGGCCAACATGGAGATCCCCTGCTTCTCAGTAGAATTAATTGGCTGTGATGGAAACTTGAAACAATTGGCCTCGTGATGTAATTATGACACACACTTCCTGTGATGAAGTCTTCCACCGGCTGCAGGAAGTAGGTCATTAGGGAAGTAGCTGCACACCGGGCACACAAGGTAGACCAAAACTGGCAGCTCTGGCTGCTCCACGCTTACATCAGGTCAGCAAGTTTGACGCCTGCTTGTCTCGTGAGAACTCAAAGAATTAAGAACTAGTTATTTTTGTGTGTGTGTTACTGGGCATTGAATCCAGAACCTTTGCTCTGAGTTCCAGCCCCACCTCTTTTGTTTTTTTGAGGTAGGATAGCAGTCTGTACACTTTGTAGTACAGGCTGACCTTGAACTCACTCACTATGTAGCCCATTTTGGCCTCTCTGCCATCCTCCTACCTCAGCCTCCTGAGTGCTGGGATTATAGGCATGCACCACCATACCCAGATCAGCCCTCTTAAAATTTTTTATTTTGAAGAGGCTGGGGATTTAGCTCAGTGGCACAGCGCCTGCCTGGCAGATGCAAGGTTGTGAGTTCGATTCCCGGTACCAGAAAAAAAAACAAAAACAAAATTTTTTTTTTTTATTTTGAGACAGATCTTGCCAAGTTGCTAAATTGCCCATCCTCCTGCCTCAGCCACCCAGTGTGCTAAGATTACAGGTGTGCACCACCATAGCTGGCCACAAGTTAGTTTCTAAGAAAAAGAAAGCACATGAGAAAATGTCACTCAAGACTGAAAACCAAGGTCTGCAGAGTTTTTCATGACTTTCAACACCAACTGGTTTTTTGTTTTTTTTTTTTTTGCTTTTTCTCCGGTACCGGGAACCGAACTCACGACCTTGCGCTTGCCAGGCAGGCGCTTTGCCGCTGAGCTAAATCCCCAACCCCTCAACACCAACTGTTTTCTCTCTCCCTTCTTTCTGACCAGAAATCAGGCTGTGGAAGGCAATGCTGTTGCTATTACAGGAGCTGAGCTGCCCAGGTTTGAGTCCTCCCTTTCCCATGTCCTACTTTATTTGCAAGCTGCTTTAACCTCTCTCCCTGAAGTTCCTTGCTTCAAGGAGATGGAGATGAAGTCCAGGACCTGCAGGAGCCCTGAAGTCCTCCTGGGAGCTGATTGTGGTGTTGATTCCTGCAGCTCAGCACCCCTCCCCTTTCCTTGTAGCCAACTAAACTCCCTGACCAGTCTAACGATGCCCTTGGTGCAGACCCTCACTGCCCCGCCCTTGCCTGCTTGCTCTTCAGTTTTCTCCTGACAGTACCCACATCCTAGTGAATCCCAGTGCCCCACTAACTGTACTGGCTGGATCACATCACCTTGCTGACACCTCCTTTTAACTCCAGGACTGTGAACTTCAGGTGGGCTCCGACGCTGCTGGTTAAGCCCACAGGTTGGCCTGGTTATCATGTCTCCTGCATCAAAACCTCAGAGCCCCTCTCTTGACTGTGCTTTCTCTCCAACTACTGCCCCATTTCTCAGGTATATTTCTTAGCAAAACTCCTGGAAACAGTCGTCATCCTGGGCTGCCGAGAAGTGCTGCTGCTTGTGGTGCTCCTTCCCTAGGACTGCATCGCAAGTTACCCCGAAACGAAATAACCTAAAGCAAGCACTGCATCCGTGTTGCTCATGAACCTGCAAGGTGGACAACTCGTGGTGGGGACAGCTCATTTCTGCTCCGTTTTGTGTCAGCTGCAGGTGGTGCAAAGGTTGGGCCTGGAAGGGCTTGAAGTTCATCAATTGTATGCCTGCCGCCTGGGCTGGAAAACTCAAATACCCTGAGGCTGGGGCACATGGCCTCCTTGAGTGCCTTCATCTGTCTGTCTGTCTATCTGCTTATCTGTCTCTGTGGTCTACCCAGCTTAGCAGAGTTGTAATCACCAGACATCTTTCCTGTTGGCTCCCCAGGAACATGTCCCAAGAGAAAGAGGCCAGATAAAAGCCTTGCTTTGCCTTTCAGCACTGTGCCCTATAAAAGACCCAGTTCCACTTTTACTGTAGTCACAGACCTGCCAGCTCCACAGGGAGGGATGTGGTCCCAGTCCTTGATGGAGCAGATTAACATCGCACTGCAAGGGGACAGTGACTTTAGGGAACACCATCTATTCCTGGGGTGATGGCTTCTCCCATCCCACTGTGTAACTCTTCCCCACCTGCCTTGCTGGCTCCATTTTATCTTTTCCATGACTTAAATTTAGAGTCCCCAGGGCTGTGTCTTTGGACTTCTTTTTTATTTTCATCTCTTGGTGATCTCAGAGTTTCATGGCTTTAAGAATTACCTGTATTCTAATGACTCTCAGGTTTGTATGTGCAGACTGAAGCTGTCCCACGGTCTGTCTGCCCAATATCCCTTCTTAGATGTCCAGTAGGCAGCTCAGACTGAACAAATGAAAAGCAGAACTGCAGGTCCTCCTCCCCATCAAGCTGCCCCTGCACCTGTGACTTCGTTACTCATACCTTCCACCAGCTGGTGAGCAAACGCTGTGGGCTTTGCCTTCAGAGCACATCCAGACTCTAGCCTGTTTATATCTTAACTTCTATCGTCCTGGTCCAAGTCTCCTACATTTTCTCTTCCAATTACTTTTTTCACTCAGTGCTAGAACTCTCTTTGGTTTGTGGCTGTGTGTTCTGCATAATTTCAATGGATGAGTTGGAAACAACTCAGGAATCTGACTGGATAGAGTGTACCTTTTGTAGCAGTTCCAGCTGCCCTGATGTGTGTCTTCTTTCTAGTGCAAAGCAGCCCCTGGTGGCTTGTGACAAGGGGGACTGTAGCATCCCTCATCCAGAGTCTTGAGGCTGGAATGACTAGGGTCAAACCAGGGTGAGGGGCAAAGGTCATGTTCTGTACTGCAGAACTGGGAGATTCTAGTGCGGGGTTTCAAACAAAATGCTAAGGGCTGGGGATTTAGCTCAGCGGCACAGCACCTGCCTGGCAAGCATGAGGTATGAGTTTGATTCCTGGTACTGGAAAAAAAAAAGACAAAAAAATGCTAAACATGAACCCATATGAGAGTCATGTAGATTGACAGGCACTCTCAGACCAAAAGCAGATATATCTATCCCTGAGCTCTTATATCCAAGGCCCTTGGGCAAAGATCTGTCTCCTAAAAATAAACCAAAGGAAATTCTATGAAAAATAGAAAATACAAAGTTACATAAATTGAAAAGTCAGCATTTTCTGAGTTATAATCTTCTCAAGCTTCCAATAGAAGGTTTTTGAAAGAAGAAGCTGGATTCTCTTTGCACTCAGGTAATTCATGGCTTTGTACACTGATTCATAATCTAGCGGCCATACATTCAATTTAAATAGGTGTAGAACTTTTTCTTTTTTTGTCTTTTTGAGACAGGGTCTCACTATGCAGTTCAGGCTGAACTTGAGCTCACTTTGTAGCCCATGCTGGTCTCAAACTCACAAGGATCCTCCCGCCTCAGCCTCCTGAGTGCTGGGATTACAGGCGTGTGCCACCATGCCCGGCTTAGGCGTAGAACTTAACTACCCAACTGTTGTGTTTAACCCAGGTACTGATTAGAGTCATTCCATTTAAGTCTGCATTCAGTTGCTTAATTGTATAACAAGTATTCAAGATTGGCCAGTATAGCAAGCTCTGGTCTTTTTAGATTTCTTTTAAAAATCCTTGTGCATTTTTGAATTTACATAGAGGACTCCTATCTAGTATACTTTCCTTTATTGTATAAAATACAAAATGTTCTTCACTGTGATATCTACACTCTTGTGCTTCCTGATTTTTATGTTCATCTATCTTTAGAAACATTGATTTTTCTTTTGAAATCACACAAACCAGCTCTCCTGAGCATATATCTGCTATATTTTGCTTTCAAGCCAATTTAGAAAAATATGAAAGCATCATACTGGAGAATAATATTAACTGCTTGAAATATAAAAGCATAGGGACTGGGAATTTAGTTCAGTGACACAGCACCTGCCTGGCAAGAGCAAGGTCATGAGTTCGATTCCAGGTACTGGGAAAAAAAAAGATATAAAACTTTGGGAGAAAATTAGTATTCTGATGTGTATAAAAATGTTGCTTTTAGAAGCAGTGCTATTTTATGATTATAAAATTCTGTTCAAGAAAATATTAAGAGTGTATTTTAAGCTAGGTGTGATGGTGCATGCCTATAATCCCAGTACTTGGGAAGTTGAGGTCACTGTGAGTTCAAGGTCAGCCTGTACTATATAGCAAGACCCTGTCTAAAAAAAAAGAAAATATTTTAAAGTGACAAACAAAACAAATGTAACAAACAAAAGGTCAAAATAAACCAAGCTGGGCATGATGGCACATGGCCTGGATTTCCACCACTCTGAAAGGCTGGACCACTTAGTGATACCTTGTCTCAAAAAATTTTTTTTAAAAAAGGGTTAGGTATGTAGTTCAGTGCAAAGGCCCTGGGTTCAATCCCTACTCTTCAAAAGAGAGGAATAAAACCAAAACAAACAAAAAACTCAATTGCCTAGCTCTGTTTTAATCTTTAGGCACATTACAACTGCAGTAATTAATAAACACTTGAGTGGCTGATTATTTTTAAATGTATTTATAAAGATAGACATTGAATTATTTATACTAACCCTTATCTGATTAATTAATCTCCTCTGTTATTCTAAGGAGATATTAGAAATAATTATCTTAGTAAGAGTACTCTTTCATGTAAGAAATTTCAAGCAAGATTGTCAAATAAGTTCTCTTGGGCGTCATGAAACTAACCTGGTCACTGATTACCTGTATCAAGGAATATTGAGATCTAGGGTCACTCCTGATAAGTGGATATGTGACTGATGCTCCAAAAGAGTGGAAATATTTTTTAATATCACATTTGCAATTATGCACACAGTGAAAAATAGGCAAGAGATCTAATTTCTTTATGCATGTATTTTATTTTTTAATATTTGTTTTTTGAGTCCGTGTTTGCAGTCCACAGTGATTACACTTATTGTGGGGGGTTGGTGCACACACGACACCTCTCAGTGCTTTTTTCATCCCCCCATTCTCCCTCCCTCCATCTCTTGGTCCCTTTTCTGTTTGCAAAAGATCCACCTCCCTGTTTCTTATCGTCTTTTATTTTGCTCTTTAATTTATTTATACTTTGGGTTTCTCATATAAGTTAAACCACGTGATATTTAAGCTCGTGTGTCTGATTTATTTCACTTGACATTATGGTCTCAAGTTGTCCATTTTCTTACAGATGACTCCAATTTATCCTGACATACAGCAAAGCAGTCTCAATGTACAAGTAATAAGAGTGTTCTATATACTTTCACCAACTTTGCTGGCTTGTAGCAATAGTTGCTGTCATTAATACACTAGATTTATAAAACCTTCATTGGAAGGATTTGTGTATATGCCTCTCACCCAGAGTTAAATTAGGTAGTAAGCTATAGTTCCAACTTGTTACACTAACTGCTATTTTTGACATTATGTACACATACTATGCAAGTTTATACATTTGATGCTCATACATTGTCAATCCAGAGTTGCTAAATGTGTAAAAGGGAAAACAAGGCATTAGAACACTGGTGATTTCTTGCAGGGGTCAAAAAACCACGGAGAAAAAGCAGTAATAGTAAGCAGGTCACCTCTGGAACCCTCCCAAATCACCATAATGATGTAGTGTTTGTGAAACTCAGCATGGAGACAATCGGTGAGTTTTGAGTTTTATGTTAACTTAGTTTCCCCCACCTCAAACCCAAGATTCAGATTTATGTGAAGGTGAGGTATTAAGGAAATGCGCCCCCCTCCCAAGACACTAAGAAAATGCACCAGAAAGATAAACGAAGGAAGTCAGGCAAGGAGTTGCATCTAGCAGAAGGTTGCATCAGCCTTAACTGAAAGGGACTCTGGACTATAAGTTGCACTTTGTAACCTAGGCCTTAGAAAATGAGAATTTGCTCAGTGCAAGTGGTGGAATTCATCCGCAACTGACCGCGAGCAAGAGATGTTATAATCTCTGGGGACAGAATGAGCACGATGACATAATTTTATCAGTCACTTCCTTGTTTTCTTGTATATCTGAGCTTTATCTAGTACCAGGTCTTTGAGGCTGAAGTTGAAAAAAATAAACTGGAAACAGTCATTGTGCACACAGTTGAAAATCAACATAACCTGTGCAGCATTTTCTGAGCATAAGGGTCATGAACAAATGTACTTGGTTCACTGGAAATTCAGAGGCTCTGACACTTCTTTCAAACGGATTGGTGCAAAAGAAATTATAATAATTATAGCTTCCAGAGTAATTTAATAATTTGTCAACATTTCTTCCCCTCTAACAACAAGTGGAACGTGACAGATTCATTTTTAGTAACACAGCTGATGTTTTGCAGAAAAACATACAAAAAACTTTGAAAACATATTAAAAGAAAAATGTTAGTCAACTTATTCCTCACAAGATGTCTGAACAAGGAAGTATACACGAGAAAATATTATAGGATAATTTTAATTAGATATGGACATTTGAGCAATAAGGTAATAAATTTTAGGAGACTACGGTGAAATCTATTTGTCCCAAGTCATTGATATCAAATACCCACAAGATCCATCTCCAACCCGCATAGCCATGTTGGTAGAAATCAATCAGATTTAGTAACGACTATGCCTTTTCATCATTACTCATTCCAAGACAGTCATATAAAAATTGATTCAGGGGCTGGGGAGTTAGCTCAGTGGCAAAAGCGCCTGCCTGGCAAGCGCAAGGTCATGAGTTCGGTTCCCGGTACCGGAGAAAAACCAAAAAAAAAAAAAAAAAAAAATTGATTCATTAGTTCTCTAAACCATTTATTTTCTAAGTACAGATCAAGCTATTTATAGATCATTTTTCTTATTTTCAGAGTCTTCTAAAATATTAGAAAATAATTCTAAATTATAGACAGATTATTTGCAAAAAGTAGTCTTGAAATACTACTTGCTGTATTCTGTTTCTTGCTCATTTCATTTTCACTTTCCTTCAAAAATTATACAGCAAAGAGCAAAAGTATCAAGCACAGAGTTTCATAATTTTACGTGTGTCTATACCCGTGAAACCACAAAGATAGGAAATACTTTAAGTACCATGCATAGCACTATAATACATACTTGAGAGAATCAGTTTATGAAAAGACTTATTTGGAAGTTTTGGAATTTCTGGCCCTTGGTTGGGTGGATCCATGCTTTTAGGCTTCCACTGGGGCAGACGTGGTGGTGGGAGGGCAGTCAGAGCAGAACCACTCCCCTCATGACCAGGAAGTGAAAGACCGGAAGAGGAAGGGGCTGGGGTATCATGGTCCCTTCCAAGAGCAGATCCCCAAGGACCTAAAGGCCTCCTGCCAGGCCCCACATCTTAAAGGTTCCTCCACCTCCTAGTAGCGCCATGTGGAGGACAAAGCCCTTAACATGTGGCCTTTCAGAGACATTTAAGATCCAGACTACATCGCTTCTCTGCCTTTTGGCTAAGATCAAGTGAAGATTCAAACTACAGCACAGCTGCGGAGCCTTCTCCCGCCGTATCCTCTAACCACGCCCCCAAATACCCACTGTGCCTTCATCAGGGTGGATCAATCTTGGTTTTGAACTTCATACATATGGGATCCACAGTATGTACCCCTGGGTTTGACTTCCTTTCCCCAACACTGTGTCTGTGAAACCCATCCCTATTCTTGTGTTTCTTATTTGTTTTGCTATACAATGTGCCCTTATAAAAACTAATGAAGAACCTAGGTTATTACAGCTCATCTTTGTATTAGACAAAATTGGAGGACTGCAACTAAGTTAAAATTCCATGCCTCGACTCACTTGTCATCTTACCATTTCAAGCTTTTAAAAATTTTTATTAGTACATCTTTACTTTCATCTTGAGGAGTTGGTACATGTACAGAACACCTCTTAACTCTTTTTTAAAAATCCCTTTCTAAAAAAATAAATAAATAAATAAAAGAAAAGAAAATCCCTTTCTACTCCCTCCATCTCTTGTTCTCCTTCGCATTTGGAAAAGATCTATTTCCTTGATTCCTATCCATCTCAACTTTTTGAAGGCAATGTTTTGCAATACCATAATAATTCTGAGTAATTATTCTTGTAATTTAAGTGGTGTCCCATGTTCATCAACTGTTCAATCAGGTTGCATTTCCACTTTCAAACTAGAAAACAGATGAAAAGCCACATGGCCGAATAGAATTTTCACCACGTAACTCCACTGACTTGCCTGAGGTTATAAATGTCAGTTTGACTGCAGCCTCCTTTAACAAAATATGTCCATGGGCTGTATCTGAACGGCTATTTCTCTTACACCAACAACTTAAGTGTAATTGTCAAGGGAAGACGGTATTCACTTCTGATGATTGGCTTGAATGTTCACATGTTAGAAACTAAGTCCTCACATTCTGCTGATAGGGTGGTGTTTGGATCTGGGCCCTCCTGGAGGTACTGTAGTTAGGATGACATGAAGTTGTGAAGATGGAGCCACCAGGATGGTGTCAGTGACATTGCTAAGAGGAAGAGAGGCTGTAGCTGGTACCTTGCTGTGTTTCCTCATGTACTGACACCCTCTGCCATGTTAAGGGGAAGCAAGGAGGTCCTCCCTGGATGCAGGCTCTAGGACTGTCCAGCCTCTGGAGCCGTGAGCCAAACAATCTTCTAATCTGAATAAATTACCCAGTCTGTGGTGTTCAGTTGCTGCAGCAGAAGAGGTACTGATATAGAAACTGACCTCAGGGCCCAGGGTGAAGAGGTCCACACACAGATAAGGGAAAGAAGAGCTCAGGGGATGGGAGTTACCCCGGGTCAGCCACAATCTCAGGAGCCATCAGCGGGTACAGTCAGCTTTCCAGCATTCCCTTTGCCCTCTACATATTAGGCAACACTTCTGGGCACTGAATTTCTCTGCCTGGCACAACTCTTAACAAAAACACTCCAACGGGCTGCAAAAATCAAGCTCATCAGTGAAACTCAGAGAACAATCTCCTCAAATTCAGGGTCAAAATAAATCATCCACCAGCAGGTACACTAAGATCACACAGAATAGGTAATAAACAGAGAAGGAATAAATAGGTGCTACGAAATGGACCCTGTTCAAGTTCCTGAGGCAGAACAGCCTTACCCACTAGGGCTTCTGTGGGGAAAGTTCTAGAATTGAGGTGCTGGGTCACAGGTCACAGGATGGCTCATCTTAGGCTCCAGAGGCTGTGGGGACAGTTTGGGGTGGTGTCCTGGCTCTTCAGGTGTATACTCTCACGTTGGGCCAGCCTCTGGGGCAGACCCTGTACTTCCCTGTCCTCTGTGCATTCGGTGCCACCCTCTGGTTTATGACACGTCAGTGTTTGCTGAGGAGACTGCACTGAGTTTTGACAGCTTCCTGCTGGAGAGGGAGGAGCGTCTGCAGCCCAGAGCAGCTGTGTCCCTTGCTTCTGGTGTTCTGGTGGCACTTTTCCAGGGAAGCCAGGGAGTATTCACAGGTGGTAATGTGAGGTCTATCTGTTTAGAGGAGGTCTGAGTTTTGAACTTCCTCTACCTCAGAACCTTAGATTGTGGCTGGCAAATCCAAATGTCTATGGGGGTTGGAAGGAAGGAAGGAAGGAAGGAAGGGGAGGAGGAAAGAAAAAAAGGAAGAGCAAAGGAAGTGGGAGACCCACAGGGACAGTGGGGGCCTATCCTGATGAAGACAGCACAGCTCCTCAGTGAGTGACTCAACAGTTTCCACAGAATGTGTAAGACAAATCTGACTTCAGGACCAGAAGCAAGCTTGCATGTGCACCTCTGTTTGCTCACCTTTGTCCTCGGGCTGGTCCCTTCAGCTCTCCCCTCTCCCACCAGGTCTCCCCTCTCCCACCTGTATGGGGGTCACTCACAAGATCCCTTGTTTAAGGCTCTTGGTTGGATTTGGCCAGTGGCAGTCACCATCAGGGGAGGGGGCAGAGGCTGGGCATTTCTTCCCTGATTCTGTGCTTTGGGCATGTGATCTGCCAGGACTTGCACCCCTCCTTGGCCACAGCCCCTGCCTGGTAGCCCTTCCCATGACAGCCCTGAGATGCACTCTGTCCTCTGCCTCTGTAGCTCTGGGAGACAGTGGTTTCCCACTGATGTTGACCTCAGGTTTTTCTTCAGCCTCTTCCAACCTTGCTCGCAGAAGTCACTTCCTACTCCACCAGGAAATTGATAAACATCCATATTCATGCATTGGCTGAAAAGTTTAGTGCGGGTGAAATATTAATTTTGTATTTTTATTTTTAATGCAAAATGTTTACTTCATTTATCACATAAATTAGCAATTAAAAATATCAAAACTTTATACCCTTAGATATCAATAGAGAAAGAGCATGTGAAATACCCTTCCCTGAGTTAATTGTCCCTGAAAAACAAGCTATAATTACCATGAGGATGGATGAAATGGAAAACAGACACAAGCCCATATGCTGGGGAATATTTGGGACAAGTGAAAATCTCATACATGGCTCATAGGAGTGTAAATTGACACAGTTCCACTTTGGAAAACTCTTTGGCACTATCCAATATGACCCCATTGCCCAATGATTCCACTCTGGGTATACCAGTAAGATATGTGCACATATGCATGCCAAAAGACATATGCTCATAGAACAGAAAACAATCAAATTCTTAGCAATAGCTAAATGAATTATAGGCTATTCACATCATGAAAAAGCAAATCTCTATAGTGATAAAAATAAATGATCTATAATTACAAGAAACCATGTAAATAAGTATTGCAAATGTAATACTGAATAAAAGAAGCCATGCTCAGAAGTAGGAGAGAAGAAATGAGTCTATGCAGTTAGAAGTCAGGAGATAGTCACTGCATTAGTCAAGTTTCCACTACTGCAAAACAATACCTGAGATAATTGATCTATTAAGGAGGAAAAGTTTATTTCAGCTCACAGTTTTAGAAGTGTCAGTCCATGGTCTGTTGGCCCTGTTGCTTTGGGGCCTGAGATGGGGCAGCATGTCATGGCTGAGTATGTGGGAAACAAAGGAACGAAAGAGTGGGTCACCAATAAGCTGGAGGCCCCACATCTCAAGGTTTCTACCACCTGATAGCACCAGGCTTGGGACCAAGCTTTAGATGGACAGTCCTGGTTGAAATTATAGCAATTACACCTACTAGAGGGCAGTGTCTGGGAGGGTCTTGGCGCAGGGGTGGATTGGGAGATGGGAATGCTCTGACTCTTGATCTAGATCTACTTATAAGGGAGTATTCAGTTTGAGAAATTCAGCAATAGTCTTGATGTGTGAACTTTCCTGTACATTCTTTATACCTCAATAAAAACCTTCCCTTCACTTTTAAGTCTTTATTTCAGCAAGCAAGTCGCTTAGCTCTAGCCTGTTAGCTCTAGCTAACAAATTACTCACAGAGGCATGAGATTGCCTGGGTAGTTTCAGATCTTGTTCCAGGCATTGCTGCAATTGAATGGCTACCTGGCATATTATTTGGGAACCAATCTATTTACAATGCATTTGCCCCATTTATAGATTCTGGATGCCCATTGCCAGAATAAATGAGGTTATTTGCACATTGGATGTGTGGGTACAATTCCTGCTGTGTTATCATATACAGAGCTGTGAAGATGTGGATCCAGATACCTATTTTTTTGTTATTATCGTTTTGTTGAGATGGGGGTCTTTGTATGTAGTTCAGGCTGGTCTTGAACTTACTGTAGCCTGGGCTGGCCTTGAACTTGTGGAGATCCTCCTCCCTCAGCCTCCCAAGTACTAGGGTCCTGGGGTTACAGGTCTATGCCACCATGCCCAGCTGGGTACCTATTTTGGAAAGCAAGATTAAGAGTTTCTTTAGCCACAAAGTTGGCTTATTGCTTGGGGAGGAGGATGTCTGAAGCAGGTTAAGTTCAGACTCAGAAAGAGGGCTTGGTTGGCAATTAGACAGAGATTATGACAGTGAAGGATAATAGTTCAGTCCCTGGTATCAGGGAAGCTGAGATTCAGGGGTGTTAGAAATGTTTAGTCCAAGTCACTATCATCTGCATGCCAGCCATGTCATCCAGCAGAACATGGCAGAAGGGAAGGGCAAGCCAAGATGGCTCAAAGCAGACAGAGGAGGGCAGGTTCTGAGGGATGGCAAGGTACCACGGCAACCACGGTGGGTGCCAACTGGCCATGGGTCTGCTTTTCACAACTATGGTTGAAGACAGAGCCACATGAGAGCAACATCAAAGAGTGAGATCTGAGCTGTGGGACCCAGCACCATGGTTCATTAGGAGACTGCTTCCAATGAGGCTAATTGGAGTAGTAATTAGTGATGGAGCCTCATTTCAGTTCTTCAAATTTTGGTGTAGCTTTCCCACATTCCTATTTGCAAGAGGACAAAGGCATGGCAAGAAAAAAAAAGGCAGGAGAGAGGAAGGAGCTGAGGAAACGTTGGAGAGGGTGACTATTGCCTTTTAAAAGTTAAAAATGAAATTTGCCTGTAAGATACTCTCAATAAACTCAGGTCACTAGAAATATGGTGGTATAAGCCTAGGGGGCTAATGATTATTTTAGTTTGTAATCAGGAAGGAAGGAAGGAAGGAAAGTAGGAAGAAAGGGAAGAAGCAAAGAAGAGAGGAAAGGAGGGAAGGAGAAACAGCTATAAAATTCTACAATTTTTGTTTGAGAACATCTTTCTAACTAGATGTTTATCTAGAAAATAAAAAATAAATCCAATCTTTTTTGGGGGCACATGGAGCTTGTTTAATAGCATAAAAATAAATTGCATTTATGAAGTGCTCACCCACTATCATTGCAGTCTTTTGGAGCAGTAAGGTTTTTAAAAAAATCCTACTGGGGGCAGAATTAAGCTCTTGAATAATTATATAAATTACTTCCCTAAAAATATTATTTATTTGGAAGTCCCTACATAGGCATAAGCATGTGGAATCAAGTGTCTTAAGCCTTTTACTCTATTAACTCTGACTTTTTCATAAAACATATTTTTACCCCTCGTTACAAGCTAAAACTCAAAGCTTTAATTTCCTCCCTCAATGTGTGTTTAACAAAGATTGCTCGTTTTACTTATTAAATCTGCAGGAAAGTGTCTGAGATTGTTAGAAAGGAATTAAAGTCAGGTGGCAAGAAAAGTGACCTTTGAAATTCCTGTTTGAGGAAATTTCTGAAGAGAAAGGACAGGGAAAGAGGAAAGACAATATCGTGTATCTCTGTTAGTTTACTTTGCTGATAACTAGTGATCTCTGCCAGGAAATTGTTACATTGTTCCCAGGGACCTTGAAAGGGACAGTATGACCCAAACATTGGCCTCCTACACAGGCACAAGAGAAAACAGCCCCTTCCAGAGCCTCAGTCAGAGCTTTAAATTGTCTGTCCTCAGAAAGTAGACTCTCTTGGAGCTAGATCTACAGCAACCTAAACTTCAAAACAACGTAGAAAAATAAATACAGGCAATGATAACAGTGGAACGCAACTATCATTACACTTTTGCCATTTTAATGTGTTCTTCCTGGCTTTTTCTGACTTTTTTCTGAAAATGCATATTTGTAATTATGGCAGGTGTGCAGTTTTGCATTTTGTTTTCTTTTTACTGGAAGCATTTCTTACAGATTTCTTCTGCATCACCATCATAGTGATTGATATGAGAGATATAAAACTCCCAACCTTCTAGATGTCATACGTGCCTAGTTCGTGTCCCCTGAAATCAAAGAATGAATTCCAAAAGGCAACAGATGTTAACAGTATGACAGGTTTATAGAGAGATAGTCCCTGAGAGACAGGAGGGGTCCCAAGTGGGTGGCCACTGAGGCCCTTTGCCAGGGGCAATTTATACAGCAAAGTCACAATGTGGGTACACCGTGAGTCAGACTATGATCATTCTATAGCATTACAAATACAGCTGCTTAGCTAATATGGATCCAGTAGGGAAATGAATCATGTAGCAAGTGTGCATGGAAACAACAAAGTCATTTTGGAAAAGGGATGGAGCTGGACACTCTGGTTATCCACTTGGGTGACTGACGCCTGTCTAGACTTCCTGGGCCAAGTGGTTCTAATTACTTATGATCTCGAGGTGCCCTGTATTCCTTAGGGAGGCCTGGCCTTCAGAGGCACCTCCAGCTACAGTTCAGATGTCTACTTTTCATTGCCTTTCTTCAGAGCCCGGTCTCTCTCTGATGTTAGGTTTATTTAACTTAGCTGCCTATAATAATAGCCATTTTTATGTATTTATGGCAGTGCTGGGGCTCAAACCCAGGACCTTATACATACTGCCGAGCCATACCCCAGCCCTCCAGTTTAAGTGGCCATGTACACTCCATCCAGTGAATTTCCAGGTTTTCTTGCTCTGTGTGAGGGCATTTAGGGCATATTTTTCTCTCTGTCCTGGGCTCCACCAGCTAACTGAACAGCACCATGGTTAGCTGTTGGCCAGGAAGGACTGAACTCACTCAAATAAAGTTCAAAGAAAGTTCCATTTGGGATCAGTCAGATCCATCCTTTCCTGCTGAGGACTGGGGAGTGCAGGGTCCAGAGGACCAGGAGTTACAGGGTCTGCCCTGCCGCTGAAGAGCTTGGTGACAGAAAAACTACAGAGTTGAGTCCCAGCCAGGTGCAACTCAGCAAAGGCAATTTCCTCCTTCAGGCTAATAAACTAGAACCTTTTATACACAAACCAAGGATGGTTGTTGAATGAATATTTGAAAGGAGTGACCCAGTACTCATTTTTGAGGCTGCCAGTGGGTCCCATCTTGTGTAGACACATTAAACTTGCCCTTGAAGTCCATACTGCTGACCCACCTTTTAGCAGAGACTTCCACATCATATGATTAGTTAAGTCCTTGACTGACTCAAACTACAACTCTGTGAGAGGCAGCCTGTTCTGTTGGCCCTGGAGGGCTCTGAAGTTTCCATCCTTTGCTTAGGGCAGCTCATCTGCCCGCAGTAGTTGCCCCCAGGAGTGAGAACTTCTTTCTGAAAGGCATTCGTGTGAAATGCAGCTTTTCTCCTGGAGAACTGGTGGCGGCTGGGTGGACTATACAGGAAGCGGTGCCTTGGCTGTGTCCCAGAGGTGCCCACCAACTCTGCTCCCAAGAGGAGCTGTCCTGGCGCATCATATGCCCCAGGGAGAGATGTCACCAGGTCACCTGTGTCTGAGAGGTTGTAACAGCACTGGAGTCAAATTCAAGCCGCAGAGAGATGTCATCCTTGTCTTCCTCTGAAATGTCAGTAACGGGTCACTAGAGGGGAGTGTACAAGGAAAGCCGGGAAGACACTAGTGCCTTGCCCACCTCCCAACCACCTCTTCCTTCATGCCCGCGCCTTTTTTCTCACCCAGTGTTTCCTTGCAGCAGGGCAAAGGCACCAGGGGAAGTGTATCCCTGGGGAGCAGCCTGAAGATTCATGCTACACATGAATGCCACCGCCCTCATTCAGTTCTTATCCACAGTTCAGCCAGCCTCGGAGGGAACCAGAGCAAGAGAAAATCCATTTCTCAAGGGCACTGCAAGCAACTTTCCTGTCATTTTCTATCCTCCCATCTCTCTCCTAGTTCCTCTCCCTCTGCTGCTCTTCAACCCCCTTCGTTCTTCTTTCACTTGCTTTCCCTGTCTCTTTTCTTAACCTCTCTGAAATGACAGTCCTCCTAGATGCTAGCAGACCCTGCACTGCTGCAGACATCAAGTGATCATTTTTGTGGAACTGCATTTTGGGCCACTGGGAGGGCTCCACGGGGTCGGGCACTATTCACAGATTTAGACCAGGTAGAATTGGACCCCTCTGCCTGCGGACTCCGCAGCTCACTGGCAGCCAGGCCAGGCAGGCTCTGGAGCGTGGTATGGCTGCCTATGGGGCAGAGGGACAGTCTTGAAAAGGCAGGGTTGTGGCAGCTCAGTGAGAAACTTGGTAAGCAAGGGCAAGAAAGCAGTCACGCCCGGGTTAAATATCACGTGGCTTCTCTTATACCAGAAACCCAAGTATAAAGAAAGAGCAAAGTAAAAGACAGATGACAGGAAACAGGGAGGGAGACTGTGGAGATGGGAAGGGGGTCTGGGGATGGGGGAGATGGGAGGGAGGTGGAGAAGGGAAGTAAAAGGATTAAGATGTGACCTGTGTCTGTCCCAGCTCCCCAGACAAGGGTATTCATTATATGCAGCAAACATGTACTAATAGCCTGAAGACTGCTGCTGGGTAGTGCCTTGTTGTCCTTTGAGCACTGTCAGCTGGCCCAGGCAGTCCTTGCCCAAGGTCTTCAATTTGCATTGTCTCCGTGGCCTCCAGGAAGTCAGGATTGCCAAACCAGAAAGCTCTGTAGGACTTTGACAACATAAACGGAAGTTATGAGCCAGCGGCTGCATAAACTCTGTATTGAACGAGAATGAAGTCATTTCAGCCTGGGGCAAAACAACCCCTATCCCTAGTAAGTGTCACTGCCTAGCAGTCCTTGGCACTTGCAAGGCTGCTTTTTTGGTAGTTTGTATTTTCTGAGACTCAGAGATGGGGAAACATGGAGCTATATGGAAAGAAATGACTGGAGTGACTGTGAAAAGTAAGGACCTGGTCTTTCCCACGCCCATTACACGACAGGGGTGATTCTGAAAACATAGACCTAGAAGAGGCATTGTTGGGGTCTCCCTCCTTGACACCTGAGTCCCCTCACCCCCAGGAGTGGGCCCGAGAGGAACTCCTGGGGGTCTCTGTGCTTGTGAGCAGTGCTCTGCTCCTGGCTGCTGGGAATCAATTCCTACTCCAGCAGCCTTGCAGGTTGGTTAGGATTCCCTGAGGTGAGCTCCACATCACGTCCCCAAGGTCCTCACAGTAACCCACTAGGCCATGGGGCCTTTGTTGGTTGTTTTCCTGCCTTGCCTCTTCTCACCACTTCTACCAATGTTTCTGTCACATGAAAATACAAATCTTTGCAGGCTTGGCCATGTCGTAGGGTCTCTTCTGAGGAAACCCACATATGTCGGCTAAGACCAACATAAAACCCAGCAGTCTATGCAATGTTGAAAATATGCCCAAAACTAGATGGCTAATGATGGAATGAATTAAAGAATGTTATGACTGATAGCTTGATTTGAGCTCACATGTGTTCTGATCAGAGGCAACAGGGAGAAAGAATGTCCTTGTCCCCATTTGCCGTGCTGGGCATCCTGTTCCCTGACCTGAACATCCTACCATACTTCCTCCTTTCTTCCTTCCTTCCTGGACCACTCCTTCCATTTCCTAAACCACACTGGGTCTTTCTGTGTTGTAATCTACTGTCCTGTGCATAAGCGTCCTGCAGCAAGGACCTGACATGTGCATCTTCTGGACACTCACCCTTGCCCACTGCCTCTGACCTGTGGGAGACCTGGCAGCAGCTGCTGTTCCATCTCCTAACACTCACCAACGTGTCCATGTCCCCATCAGGACAGAAGCAGCAGCAGCCCTGGCACCCAGGTCCAACCTGCCTGGTTGCACCTACCATGACTAGAGTCCAGAGTCTTGACACCAGATGAAGGAGATGCAGTTTGGAGCCAGATCAAACTTCCATCAAGAATTAGAGGCTATTTCCCTCCTCCAGGATTCTGAGCTGGCTTTGTGGTTTGCTTTGCCCATGGAATGTGGTAGACATGGCCTTAGATGTAGAATTTATTACAGCCTCTGGGGGAGATGCCATCCTGGCTGCTTCCTAGCTTTTGGAGATTCCTGGGCGATCTTTGGTTTTCTTTGACTTGAGAGGCCCCACACCTGCCTCTGTCTTTACAAGGTCTTCCACCTCCGTACCTCCTCACCTCCCCTTCCTCTGTGCCTGCCTATCCCTGTGCCACATTTCTTCTTAGAGTGGATTAGTTATGTTGGACTGGAGCTCACCCTAACTTTCTTACATCGACTGCCTCTGTGAAGACCCTATTTCCAATTCAGGGCATATTCTCAGCTACTGAGAATTAAGATCTCATCACAATACAACCCACAACCCAGTTTGAGAAATACTTGGAAATAGGAACCTAACTTTCTGATCTTTAATAAAAACTGGATTGGTAAAAAATTGCTTCAGATTTCTTTCTTTCTTAATCCAATTAAACTATAAAACACAGCACATTATATCTCAGTAAATTTCAATTAAATTGGAATGGTCAATAAACATATATATATCCTTTAGATATGTATAATATATAGAAGTAGAAAAAAGCTTTTAAAAATTAGCAGGTTGTAGTGGCATACTCCTGTAATCCTAGCACTTAGGAGGCTGAGGCAGGAGAATTGAGGCTAGCCTGGGCTACATAGCAAGATCCTGTGCCAAAAATAAGTAAATTTTAAAAACTGAGGTATAATTCACCGACCATAAAGTTCACTTAGTTTTTTGTTTGTTTGTTTTTGGCAGCAGGGGCAGAACACAGGGCTTTGCACATAATAAGTAATAAGCAAGTGCTCTAACACTGAGCTACATTCTTAGCCCCAAATTCCCCTTTTTATAGGTTGTGCAATTACAACACTCCCTTATTCCAGGACATTTCCATCACCATCTAAGGAAATCCATACACATGAGCAATCCCTCCTCACCCCTCTACTCCCAGGCAGTGAACACTAATCTACTTTGTCTCTGTGGATTTTCCTAGTCTGGTCATTTCATATAAACCTATGACTTTCTGCATCTGTTTTTTTTCACTTAGCATAATGTTTTTAAGGTTTATTCATATAGTAGCTCATATCAGTACTTGGCTGAGTAGTATTCCACTATATGAATATACCACATTTTTCTAATTGCTCTATCAGTGGATGGACCATTGGATTGTCTTCATTTTTTTATTGTTATGGATAATGCTACTGTGATCATTCATATACAAGTATTTGTATAAATTTATATTTTTCAGTGTTTACAGGAATATATTTAGGACTACAACTTCTAGGTTATATGGCAATATGATGTTTAACATTTTTAGCAAGTGGAAAACTGCTTTCCAAAGTGACTGGATCACTTCACACTCCTATCAGCAATATATGAGGCTCCTGCCTCAGCCTCCTAAGTGCTAGGATTACAGGCTCCTAATTCTCCACAGCATCACCAACATTTGTTGTTGGTCTTTTGGTTGTAGCCATCCTGGGCGCATGAAGTGGTGTCTCACAGTTTTGACTTGCATTTCTCTAGTGACTAAAGACGGTGCCCATCTTTTCAGGTGTTTCTTAGTCATTTGTATATTACCTTTGGAGCAATATCTATTGAAATCCTTTGCCCACTCTTAGATTGAGTTATTTGGTTTTTATCGTTGAGCTTTTAAGTGTTCTTTTTACATTCTGGATGCAAATCTCTTATCTGATGTATGATTTATAATTTTATTTCCCATTCTGTGATTTGCCATTTAACTCTCTTGAAAGTATCTTTTGGAGTATAAATATTTTTAATTTCAATGAAATCTAATTTGTCTTCTTTTTTTATTGCTTGTGTTTTTGATATCATACCTAAGAAATCATTGCCCAACCCAAAAGATTTATACCTTAGGTATAGAGTTTTATAACTTATCTCTTATGTTTAGGTCTTTGATTTTTTTGGGATAGTTTTTGTATATGTTCTGAGGTAAGGGACTGTTGTAGTCAGGGTTTGCAAGGAAAAGGAATTAATAGAGAACACATGATTGATAGGATTATTTTATAATATGCACCCCATGAGTCAAATGCAAAAGAATGTGGGAGATCTGTCCACACACTAGAGACCCAAAGAATGCAGGTGAGGGCCTGGATCCCACAGCAATGTTCTGCATGAGTCCAGCTGAGGACCTAGAGCCCATAGCAACATCCTCTATGAGTCCAGCTGGAGGCCAACAGCCCCAACAATGTCTCATGCAAATCTACTTCAAGGATCTGCACTGGAAAAGTCCAAAGGTAGTGGTGGAAACTAGAAAGTCTGCACCAGCAGGATGAAGGACCTGTGCCAGCAGGCTGAGGGATCTGCACTGGAGCCAGGAAGCAACGCTCAAGGTACAGACCAGAGCTCCCCTAAAGAGAACCGCAGCCATCCTCAGCAACAGGGAGGACCTGAGCTCCACCAATGATGAGAACAGCCAAATTCATATCAGGAAAGCCAGTGTGATAAGCTTCTCCAGGAGAATCAATAGTACACCTCGTCCCCTCCAATTCTCCTTTTTATATTGTTGGCAACAATCCTCAGGTGGGCCCTCCACACCCAGCACCACACTGATTCAGTTCAGCTGGGTGTTACAAGTTGACCACCAGTTGTCAATCCACCACAGGGACCAGCTATATATATATATTTTTTTTGCTTGTGGATATTTAGTTGGCCCACACCATGTGTTGAGCACTCTTATCACAAATCAATTGAATAAATGTACAGTTTTAATTCTGGACTCTTGATTTTATCCCATTGATCTACACATCAGTACTTATGCTACTGCCACATAATCTTTTGCTCTCAGCTTTGACACTGTGTGAGTCTTCTAAATTTCTTCTTCCTCCTTCATTGTGTTGACTATTCTGGATCACTCTCATTTTCATATGAAATTTAGGAGCAGCTTGTTTATGTCTACAAAAAATCCAAATGGGTTTTTATAGGAAAAACATTGAATCAGTAAAAGTTTTTGTTTTGCTATTTTAGCAATATATAAAGCCTTCCAACCTACAAATATAGGTTTGTACAAATCTACAAATATATTTTCTGTTTATTTGGTCTTTAAGCTTTCTAGTAATATTTTACAGTTTTACTGTTTAAGTTTTGTGTTTTTGGTTAAATTTGTTACAAAATATTTTATCTTTGTTGATGCTATTGTATATGGAATTTTTAAAAAATTCATATTTGTGTTGTGTTTTGTTAGATATATATAAATATAGTTTATTTTTTTCAATTATGTAACTTTGTCAAATTTGTTTACTGGCTCTAATACTTTTTAGGGTATATTTGTGGGCTCCTTAAGATTTTCTGTGTGCAAGAGCATGTCATCTGTACATAGAAATAATTTTATTTCTATTTTTCCGATTTGAATGCCTTTTATTTATTTTCTTGACTAATTGACCAGCCTAGACTTTTCACTACATTGTGGAATAGAAAGGACAAGGATATATATCCTGTCTTTTTCTGAATTTAGGAGGAAGGCTTTACAGCTTTTACCATTAAATGTGATGTTAGCTCTTGGTTTTTTTATAGATGTCTTTTATCAAATGGAGGGAGCTCCCATGATTTGAAAAAAATATACTTAAAAGCTGACAATTCCCACACACACACACACAACACATGGTGCAGAATGCTCAATGTGTATTTCTCTAAAGAAATGGAATAAAATGTTTATACCAGCGCTATGGACACTCACCCTGTTAACCCTGCCTGGCTTGGGGTACAGTGCCCCCAAGAAGGGCACTTGGTATGTGGACACTTCACCTGGAAGGAAGTTGGACAGCCCCAGAAGCAAGGTCTCCGACCTTCCTCCTTTCTCCTCCCCATTGCAGTGTAAAGAGCTGGTGGCATGGGAAGGCTTCTAGGATGCTATAACAGCTTCTCTCTCAAGCTGGGTGCTCACCAGTCTTAGCCTGGATGGGGTTTGTCCTCTATGGTTCATGTGCCAGATGCATGGTCTCCAGGGGTGATGTAACAGGTGGTGACCTTTAAGAGGGGCCCATTGGAAGGTGATTCAGTCATGGGGCACTGCTCTTGGAGCCGGCTGGCCTCCTAGAGTAAATAGTAACTTCCCCCAAGAGTGAGTTGTTGCAGGAGACCACACCTGATGCTCCTGTCTCTGGCTTCCTGTCTTGCCGCGAGGTCCCTTCGCTTGTGTGCCCACCTGTGCAATGACCCGGAGGCCCTCACCAGAGCTCAGATTTCTGTAGCTGCCTCATCCGGATCTGGGACTTTCAGCCTCTACACTGTGAGCTGAGTCAACCTATTTTTCTTCCCCAGACTCAAGCATTTTGTTACTGTCACTGAAAACAGACTCACATAGCGCCTGAATGTGCACTATTTGTGATACATGATCAAGCTTTTCTTTTAGAACGGGTGCGCCCTTCTGTATGTATTCTGTACCTTAATACAAGGTTATAAAAAAGAGAACCTAGATGCCTCTGCCTCTGTTCCCCGTGCATTGTTTCCCATACCTTTTCTTAAAACAGTTTACTGCATCTTTAAACTGTACTGTTTTGAATTAATAAATAGCAATATATTTTTCCATCTCTCCCTGCCCACCTCAGCACACAGGAAAGCCTGAGGGTGACGTAAGCCCTCGGGCTTGCTGCGGACGTGTCCTTTCAGATGTGAGCAGGATCCCTTCCAGGTGCTGTTGCAATCTGAGTTGCCTCATTACACGTGGGGCTGACAGCTGGCAGCCCTAGCACAGCCTGCTCCAAGGCAGAAACTGAGCTGCGTTTGCATTCGAATCAAAAGATAATTCAGTTCCTGAGCAAAGTAGGAGGCCCGGGAATAAGACCTGACCAGAGGGCGCTTTCTCTGTGCCCTGAATCTGAGGCGCAGCGTCACTCTTACAGCAACAACCCCTGCAACCAGCCCAGACTTCCTCTTCACAGTTGCTCAATTCCCACCCTTGCCTCTGTGGCTCACGCAGGGAACAGGGCTGGTGTGGGCATTTCCCCTGGCCCTGCCACTGACAACACTGTTTACCAGACTGAGAAGGTGGAGAAACCACACACTCAAGGCCCAGCTGAGCCGGGGAAGTCCTCAAGCTGTCTCTGAAAGTTGGTCTAAGCCTCCTTGTTTCCTGGTCATACCCCAAGGGTATCAAATGTCCAGAAGCCAAACTTTTAAAATCCTCCCCTGAGCAGGCCCCCAGTTACTACCCCCAACAGCATGCATGTTGTAAAGGGCACCACTTTGTGAATTTTGAGAGGATAAATATGTCCATGAAACTATGGCTGCCACCATATCGCAAAAGATTTCCATTCCCCAAGTATCTCTAACCCTGTCGCGCTGCCCCACCTCATTGTCACTAGAAGTTGCTTTGTAATTTCTGGGATAAGCTGATCTTTGAACATGTGAGTGCAGCCATGGGCCACATCTAAACATGCTTTCCATGCATGCACACACATACAAGGATGCATACATGTGCACCCACGCACCCTGTTCTAATTGGGGGCCCTTCCCACAGTGGTACACTAAGGTGAGCAGCTGTAGGTGGCTTCCAAGTATGTCCTATGACCTCCTGGCTGCAGACCTAGAACAAGGTGGGGGACCTGACCAGCACCTGCAAAGCAGGTTGACTGGAGGAGCTGAGAAGCCATAGCAACCCCACAGGAGCAGAGCTGTGAGTCAGCACGGTCGTAGTCTAGACACTGGGGGAGGATGGGGTGCAGTGGCTGGGGTGGCAGAGCCAAAGCAGATGCAGCCCCTGTGGGAATTTGCTAGAGTGTCTTTAACCCAGTGGCTTAAGTGACAGATGCTAACTTCTCGCAGATCTCAGGCCTGAGATTGAAGTGTTTCGGTGTTGGCTTCCTTGGAGGGCCTCGGCCCTTGGCTTGCTGATGGTTCCTTCTTCCTGTGTTTTCATGTGGCCATACTTCCCAGGGTCTGTGCCCTCCTTTTCTGTTCTCCGAAGGACAGCTGTCACCTCAGGGCCACCCACATGTCCTCACTTCACCCTCCTCACCTCTCTCTGAGGCCTTGATGCCAGTGGTGACTGGATGTGGGTTGAGTGTGTCCTCTGAGTTCTGGGGCAGGAAGCCTGGTTCCCAGCAGGGTAGGCTGGGAAGTGGTGAATCTTTAAGGGGTGGAGCCCAGAGGGAAATGCTGGGTGCTGACCTGGCACGGGTTCACGTAGTCCTCCCAGTGCCTGAGCTGGGTCTCCCTGCAGTGAGTAGTTACAAAACAGCAAGAGCTGCCCTTCCCTGCTGTCGGCCTCTCACCCTGCCCTGTGACCTCTCTTTCTTCCACACATTCCCGCTGCGATGCCACCTGCCATGATGAGACGACACCAAAGCTCCACCCCTGAGGGGCTGAGTTGATGGAACCTCTCGATCTCGGACTTCCAGCCTCTAAACTGTGAGTTTAGGAAAGTTCTTGTCTTGGAGTCAGCCAGCTTCTGGAATTTGTATTAGCCACAGAATACAGAGTAAAATATCTCCTAAGAAGGTTACATTATGGGGTTTGGGAGGTTAGGACATCAACCTAGAAACAGGGAGGCACAATTCAATCCAGAGAACCTGTACAGGCGGGAGGCAGGGGCTCTCCCCCTGTGAGCTGAGTGTCCAGCTCTTCTTGGAGTCCACACAGGGATTCTGGATCCCAGCCCCTGGCTGACCTCACTTGGCTCAAAGATCTGCGAGTTCCTGAAAGATGCCATCACCCTTGTCCCTCATCTTGCCTTGAGGTAGACAAACCCATTACCCAAGTACAAGCCCACCAAATACCTTTTCCTGTAAGCTGAAAACATAAAGCGTGGTTTTGTCTGTGTAGGAACAGGGGGATGTAGGGAGAAGGGGTTAAGAAGCGAACTCCTGTCCTAGGTGGGCTTGGCAAGGAAAAGGAGAAAACTCCTTTTTTTCTACTAAGCATAAAAACTTTTTTTTAACCTTCTGGCAATTAAGGTAACAGTAAAATCAGGCAACTGCGATTATTACAAAGAGGTATTCATTATGCCCTTTTAAGTTGCTGCCTATAAACTTCTCTTGGGTATCTGAGCCAGGAGTGCCCAATTATGTGTTTTTTAATACAAAGTCTTCCCAAGGGCAGGCAGAAATAGCAGCATCCAGGCTCTCGCTCCGTGGGGTCATGGGTTTCAGGGCAGCTGATATGGGAATTTGCTTGGCTCCACATTTTCTAAATATAACTTTCTGCCAAGTTTTCTCAGCGAAGTAGTCTTGTGGCCCAAAGGAACGAGATAAAGGAGGTTCTTAAAGGCAAAGGACTCATGAAGTACGGAGCCTAGCAGCGCATGGGAAATGTTTCTACTTTGTCAGGGAGGTGAAAGTCCACCTGTCAGGAAGCACTTTTTTATTTATGCCTTGCAAATCAAATACAAAAAGAAATGTGAGAAAGTGCCACTGCCAAGGAGTGCCGTTTTTGTGAGGACAGTGTGGTCAGGGTTAGGTTTTCCTTATTAGCTACTGCAGAAGCTGCTGACTGGTGGGCTGAGAGCTGGAGTTCAGCCTCTGACGTGCCCCGTTAGCCTGGCCTGTGCTGCTCTGTGTGAGAAGCTCAGCTGCCCTGAACAACCTGCCCGGCCCACGTAGGCCGAGGGAAGCAGGCATTTTCTTGGCTTCTACAAGAAGCCTGTATTCTTGCATTTTACTTAAGACATAAACTCTTCTCTATGTGCTGTCCCTCTGCCTGTTGAGAGGGGAAGCCTACATATAGAAAATGTACGTTTCGGTAACGGATGACATGAACACATTACCAAACTTTAAGAATTAGATTCTGTGCAAATGTCCACCTTTGTGGTTTTCTTTAGCAGGGGGAAGCCCAGCCACCTTGACTCCTGAGAGCTGACAGCAGCCACACCTTCCAGGTCACCCCTGTCCTCACTCCCACCCCACCCTTCCTAGGTCTGGGCTGGATATAAGCAGCTGCCAGCGGTTGGCTGTCTTGCTCTGTTAATTTGCTTACAGGGAAGAGGGAAATAAAATATTTTTTATGGCCATGCCCCACACCCAAAGAGGGAAAAGTATACAAAGGGTGATCAAAAATACTGTGTGTTTACATTTTAAAACTTTTATTACAATAAAAGACACATCATCACTAATCCCCTCCGAGCACACATATCCCACGCTTCTTGCCACCTTCTGAAGCAGCTCTGGAGTCCTCTTTTGTGAATGTCTTTATGAGATATGAACAAAAATACAGTGAATGCTGCTGTCAAGTGCCATCCAAAGGAAAAGGCAGGGCTGTAACATGAGGCTGTGTCTTCCTCCACCATATCCACCAGACCTGGCACTGAGTGACTTCTCACTCTTCCCCAGAGTCAAAATTACCACAGAAGGTAAATATTTTGAATGGATTCAGGACATGGGGGAAGCCACAGCAGTGCAACTAAAGACACTCAGGAAAGACCACTTCCAGAACTGCTTCAGAAAGTGGCAAGAACCATGGGATAAATGTGTTCAAAGTGAGGAAGGATTTTGAAGGGGATTCATGGCAATGTGTCTTTTACATTGTAAAGGTATAAAAGTTAAACATTCATCACACTTTTCCATCACAGAAAGTCATTGTTTCAAGAAAACTGGTTAAAGCTGGTTTCTTTCAGAAGCACAGATGGCGCGTACCCTGGGGGCCATCTACTGCTGGCTCGTTTGCTCTGGGGTATTATCTGCCACATCCGGAAGCCTCCCTGCCCTGGTCCCACCATCTCAGTCCCAGCACTTTGCTGACCCTGGGGTGGCCCCATGGGAGGCTGTCCTAAGCTTCCAGCCTGACTCCTCACCTCCCTCAGGATGAAACTCACGTTTTGTCAGAAAGTCACCTTTGGGGAAGCCAGGTGGAAGGTGAAGGGGTTGTCACATGGAACAGGGTGGCTTGCTGCCCCCTGTGTCACTGAAGATCACAGCGGAGGGGCTGGTACACTCCTGCGCCCTCCTGCAACCTGCAGACCAGACAGGACTGGGATGGCCACATTATAGGCACAGAGGGGAAGGGTGGCACAGTGCATGTTAAGACAGGTTCTGGTGCACATCAGCTTTGTGCGTCCTGCCTCTGGCTGCACCTCTGGCTTCTTGTGATGAACACCTTAATCCTGGCTAGCACTTGTTGTTTGAAACTAAGAACCTGATGGGGCTAGGTGTGGTGGTGCACATATTTTATCCCAGAACTCTAGGAGGTCAAGGCAGGAGCCAGCCTGCAGGAGGATGAGGCATGTGACACCAAGTCCAACTGCCCTAGCCATTCTAGCCAAGCCTCGGTCAACCACATCAGCCAAGAGCCAACTGTGAATGGGCTTCGGTGAAAGCAGATCTGTGCAGCCTAGGAAAGCCTACATCAGTGAGCACAGATGCATGCACTAAATAAATGCTTCTTGATTTAAAGAACCAGGTTTCTGATTGCTTGTTATGCAGCAGGATCGTAATAGCAGATGACTGACACACCTTATTCTTCCTGCCTTCCCTCCCTCTTTCTCTAGCATGTGTATATCACACACACAAAGATGCACTGTCTCAGACTGAGAGTCACTGATTTAAAACTGTAGAGGAAAAACTAAAAATGATAGAGATATGGTCTGAAGATGCAGCATGATTGAGTGATGGTGGTATGGCTTATAGTTCTGTGAAAACATTATCCCATAGTTTATTTATTGAAAGGAGTGGGAGATTCTAAAGCTATAATGACTGAATTCTGATTCTGGAGATGAGAAGACTGAATTAAGATTAAATGTCGCTTCTTTTATAATATTGATTCTGTAGCCATGGAGATAATCATGCATTAGGCCTATTTTGGGTTTTCTTCCTCAAAATTCTGCACCTAGAAGTAACTAGGAGAAGAGTGAGAGATAGGACTTTGGCTTCTAATGAAACTCTTTTTTCCTTACAAGGATAGTGGCAAAATCTCTTTTTAACAGCAGCAATAGTGGGAGCCCACAGTTACTGGGCTTTCTCCCTGCATGAGCCACCTCATTTGCATCATTTCATAAAATACTTGGTGGGAACTTCCACAAGAAGGACCTGATGTTACTGGTTTTACAAACGAGGAAGCTCTCTCAGAGATAACTGACGTGTCTTGAGATTGCCTAGCTGGAAAATGGCACCCATAACCCTGTTGTGTGTGGCTCTGAAGTCAGTTTCCTGGCATCATTTTGCAAGGAAACTTCCTGTGTCCAAGTCCCTGTTGAAAGCTCAGTTTCAAGATCACCAAACCAAAACCTTATCTTCTCCAACCTTCTCCTGGTGCCTGGTGGTTCAAAACAAGCACAGGTGTTCCCCTTGTCTCTTCTCCCTCTGTCGCACACCTCATCATATCATGGGCATCCCCTGGCCGGCATGCCCGTTCCTCTGCCAGGTTTCTATGACAGCTTCTTCTCTGGTCTCACTGTTTGTAGATTCCAGAGTGGTACATAAAAATGTCAGTCACGCCATTGTGCTTTCCCACAGAAAACTTGGTGATAATCACAGGTACATTTGGGAAGACTTTTCTACATTATTCTCAGGATCCTGTACACATCAAACTCACTTGAATCTCAATAAAAATCCTAGGAGGTAGAAAGCAGTATTGTTGTAATCTGATAGTACAGAAAGGGAAACCAAGGCATGTGGGAGTTGTCATTTGCCCCCATCCCTGCCACCTGGCATGACAACTTATACTATCTACAACCACAGATACTGGATAACAACCCCACTGGATTATGAGTGAAAATGTTTTTTCTACTCACAGTGCCTAATGGCTGCAGCTGAATGGGGAGAACCTCTGGGCAGGGCAACATTACTTCAAATTTATAAATCTAAAGTACATTAAATACAGGTGATCGAGGTCAACATTGGCAGTCATCCTCCTGTCCATCACAGGCACCCTGCATGTGAAGGGTACTTTGTCTTTGCTGGCCTCCTCCCCAACCCTTCTAGTCATGAGGAAAACACCAGGCAGTTCCCAATGCCAGAAGCAACCCAAAGTCCACCTGACCAGTACCGTCAGGGTGATGACAGGCATAAAAAATGAGGCAAATCTGAAAAACTCTGAGAGTCAAGAGGGTCACAAAGAGACACCATGTAATACAGAGCTCCGGATGGAATCCTGGGACAGAGAAAGCATTAGGTTAAAAATGAAAGAACTCTGACTCCGCCACAGACTGTGGTGCATTTAATCACCAAGCGTCAGTGCGGCTCAGTGGTTATAGCCGTGGTACCATGTTCCTGTGAGACGCCAGTGACACTATGCTCCAGGAAAGGGCTATGTGGGAGCTTACACTATTTACTCAGTTTTTCCATAACTCGAAAACTAAAAAACAAATAAAATAAGCAAAAGAAAAGGAACATTGAGTTACACCGCAGGTACTGATGGAATACCCAACGGCAGTTTGACAGTTTCTAGCTAACCTAACCCAAACTGTCCACAGGGATAAAACTTGGATTCCAAGTGCCACCAAGTGAGGGTCCAAGGTACCTGGTTTTATTATTAACAATGGTCAAATGAACTGCAGAAAATCTGACTGAGCTTCAGTTTGTGGTAGGAAGGCTTTGAACCGGCTACCACCCCTCTAATAGCCACAGAAATGAGCCCTGAGGCTTCTTTCTGGAATCTTCTCTTTAGAGATCTGAGAGAAGAAATACTGAAAAGAAGGAAAATAAATCTATAACTCTATTTCTCAAAGCACTTTCAGAACAACTTGTGATTTACTTTTTTTAAAAAAAATTTTTTGGAGTGGGGAGGATTGACCCCAGGGCCATCCCACTGAGCTACATCCCCAGCTTTTTAAATTATTATTTAATATGAATAAGGTCTCATTAGGTTCTGAAGTAACTTGGAATCCTCCTGCCTCAGCCTTCCAGAGTGCTGGCTTACAGGCTTGCAGCACCATGCCCGACTTCAGTGCATGTTGAAGTCACCTATGAACATATTTCCTGACCCAAATGCTGCACGGAGGTGATTGGAAACACAGGGACTTTGTCGAAGCAGATGGCTCCACCTGCTTGAACAGCCCTCTGTACACATCATGGTTGTCTCTCTACTCCCGGGGGGAGGCTCCAGGAAGCCCACAGATGCCAAAATCCAGGACTACTCCACCCCTGCTATAAATGGACAAGATATCTGCGAAGAGTTTGCGCTCTGCTGCACCCTTAGAAAGACAGGCAGGCTTGGGAAGATAAAGCCCCGGGCCAAAGAAAACAGCTCCTGCCGTGCAAGCTACTCCTCTGAATTACTACCAGGCTGCTGCAATCAAGTGCTAGTTTCATAGCTGCTCTACTGCGTTATTTAGGGAACATTAACAAGGAAAAGTCTGTAGGCATTTGGTTCAGAAGCAGTTTTTCCCCTGTGTTTTCAGTCCAGCGTTTGGTTGGATCAGAAGTGAGGGCAGAGGGTGGTCTGTGCTTGGTGGGGGAGAATTTGGCAGTGCTGGGTCCTCCGGCCCACTCCCATCCAGAGAGGAGAGGACTGCAGCAGGACTGCTTGGTTGGAGGGAACAGCATGCTTCTTGGCCCCTCAGCAAGCTCTTGGCCTCCTGGTGCTGACTCTTTTTGGAGAAAAGATTGCCAGGGGTAATTTTAAATGGATAGTTTTGTCCTCAGCATCTGAGAGATGTCTCCTGGGGGTGAGGTCTCCCCAGCAGAGAACCCCTGTTCCAGACAGAGCTGGTGAGGGCAGCTCAGCAGCCCAGAAGAGCTGACCCTGGGAGCACCAAGATCAGAGAGGCTGTGGCTTCTGAGCATGCGTGTGTGTGTGTGTGTGTGTGTGTGTGTGTGTGTGTGTGTGTGTGTGTGATGGAAAAACAGGTCTAAAAGCAGAAGGAACTGAAATACTTTTACCAAAAGGAAACATCCTAAATAGCAGCGTTTTCATAGTCTGTGATTGAGATTTATGAGGACTGATGAAGCTGTTGCCTGCCGGGACCCATGAGCGGGCGGTCCTGGGCGGCTCCCAATGATGTGATGTTCGTCACCTGTGACTTTGCCTGTGCCCCCTGGGCCCCTTGCCAAGAACATACCAAACCACATGCTCCAACCTCACCCTGCACTCTGCTAGATGCCTTCCTGCAGAGCCGTGTCCACGCGGCTTCCAGATCCAGCTCTTTAAGGGAATCCTGGAATGCTGGAATCTGCCCCAAATCCTGGGAAACAGCCCCATCTGTTTTCAAGGTGGTTGATATAAAGTAGCCCATTCTCTCTCTCTCTCTTTCTTCTGTCTCTACCTCTCTCTGTCTCTGTCTCTGTCTCTCTCTCACTCTCTCTGGAATATGTAATGTCTCAAACTCTGGCCACCTAGAGATCTTGTTAAATTCAGATCCTGACCTTGCACTCTGCTTCCTTGCACAAGCTCCTGTGTGGCATTGACACTCCTGCTCCACCCGGCACTGAAAATCAAGGTGCCCATAGACAATTCTTCAAAACTGCTTCTTTCTCAGTGCCTAAAAACTGGATTGTCAGCAACACTTCAGAAGCAGCAGAGGCATTTTTAGCAATGGAAAAAACAAATAGCCAGAGTGAGTTTTGCTATTCACAGCTCAAGCATCTCCTCTTGCTCCCCCGGGGTACATAGAGGCCCATGCCTTGCGGCTCATGCTGCAGGGTTTTCTTTGGCCCCGGGGCTTTATCTTCCCAAGCCCGCCTGTATTTCTAAGGGTGCAGCAGAGCACAAACTCCTTTCAAGAGCCAGGGGCGGTGGGAGTGGGAAAGGAGGCTGGGAGGAAGGGAAAGGGGTCCCAGTGTCGGGTTGAGCATTCGGGTCGTCTCAGCACATGGATGCGCTGGCATGGGCAGTCACCACCTGTGTGTGTTGCACGCAGGGAAATCCCCATGAATGGCTCTGGGGAGGCAGTGGCTGAAGACACTGCTGCAGACTGCACCGGCTTCCCAAAGGATTTGGCAACTGCTCACAAAAGTGGTAAGGATAACCTGAGCTCTGCCGGCCTTTTATGACCAGGAGATTATGGCCAGGCTTTGCCACAGCCTGAGGGTGCTGTACAACGAGGCCATTGTATGGCCTGGGCATTCATATTGAAAATAAAATATCAGCTGGGTGGTCCGGAATAATGCAGGCATTTCTGAATCCAGCCAAGCGTCTGTGTGGCAGGCGGGTGCACAGATTACCCCAGCGGAGTCCGGCCTCACAGGGTTTGGGAGGGAGGGTGAGCATGGAGGAGGAGAGGCCTAGTGATCAAAGAGACTCTGGGGCCAAGGAACTGTTTATCTGGGGCTTGGGACACAATGGGGTGAGGAAAGCTGGGACCAATTTCCTAGACCTCCCTTCAAAACTCTGAATTTTGGATAAAACGATCTCACACAGCACGCGGGGGAAATCGTAATGTGAGGAAAGCACTGGGCAGTTATGGAGAGCTTGGGAAGCCCTGGGACCCAGTGATCATGCACAGGTCTGGGTTGGGATCTGGGAAGACCGGTTGCCAGCTTGGCCTTGACCTGGAAGGTGACCTCAGGACAGCCGCATCCGCACTGAGGACAGGGCCTGGTGGGAAGCTGCAGTGGCCGGCCTACATGAGGATCTCATCTCAGTCCTACACATAGTCTTATGGATGCTGGGCCTCTGTTTGCGCAGGATCCGGTCTCTGAGTTCCTCACGGCTGCATTCTTCCCACCTCCATGGCTCCGGTTCAAGTCCTTGTCGCACCAGCCCTCTAGAGAGCACAGAACAAGGGAGATAGAGATCCGGAAGGGGGCGGCAAGGGGAGTTGGAGCTCCTGCTTGTGGAGGATGAGTCCCACTGTAGATCCTCTGCCAGTGGGTGGCTGGGAGCCGCAGTGTGGCCCCGTTCAAGCCCGAGCCTCAGACCGGGGAAGTGAAAATGTGACTCTCTGACAGGCTATCTGGGACTTTCGAACTAGGGCTATTGGTGTCATTCTTGGAGTTTGAAGTTCTGATGTCCAGGGGAAGGAGAAGAAGGGTGTTTTTCTGTTCCAGGTGAGAAAGAGAGAGCGAGAGAGAAAGAAAGAGAAGAAATTGCTCTTTTCTCCAGGCCCTCTGGATGTTGCGTGGTACCTGCCCACCTTGGGAGTGGATATGGATGATCCTCCTCCAGCTGCCTACCTGTGGGCATCCCCAGCTGTGCTTTCATGGTGCTTTAGTGGTTCCTGAACATGCTGCTGTTCACATGCTGCTGCAGACCTGAGCCCCTGACTCAAAGCCATACATAGCCATTCTGTTGTGGTTTCTATCTAGATGTCCCCCTAATCCTCACTGGATCGTAGGCAGGGCCTTTGGAAGGTGACTAGGTTATGGGGGTGACTTGCTGTTAGGAGGTAAGGCCTGGTTGGACCAGGTGATCACTGTGGATGTGACTTGGAAAGTTCTTTCTCCTTTCCTGGATCCTCCCTTCTCTCTCTGCTTCCTGTGCCCCATGCCGTGAGCTGCTCTCCCCCACCATGCCCCTCTGCCATACCTTCCTGCCCTAGAGCAGCCAACCATGGACTAAATCAGGAGCCAAAAATAAACTCCTCCTTCCTTAACTTGTGGGTGTTGGGTATTTTCTCCCAGCATGGAGGGAAGTAACTAGGATGGATTCTCTCGCATGAGCTGCTGAACTCAGGGCTTTGTGAGACTCCTGGGCTCTTTTCAACTGTGTTCCAAGCAACTAAGAAAGTTTGAGCATAAGCAGTTTATGCAGAGAGGACCATGGGGAGGAGGGGAAGTATGATACAGAAGGCGAGAGAGCCAATACCAGGGCTTAATGAGGAAAGAGGAGGGAGAGGGTCGACATTGCCTGGGGACATTGCTCAGGGGGATCCTATTCAAAGGGTGAGGGAATGGAATACCTGACAGACAGGGTCCCCCAAGAGTCTCTCCTCGAGGATTCCCTGGAAGGTGCTGCTGGTCCTGTGCTGGGTTCAGCCTGGTCAACAAGGACCCTTTGTAGCTCTTGTCGGTCCTCCATGAGTAACGTTTGCATGTCTGGGGAGCAGTGGACAGTCACAAAACACAGAGGTGACTCCCTCCAGCAGCACCCCAGCAAGTCTGACATGTTTTTCCTTGGTGCACAGTGACCAGAAGGTATGAGGGCCTGCGAGGGCTGGATGCCATGTTCTAGGCCCTTGAGGCTGCAGACTGCCCCTGCCATGCTCTGCCATGGATGAGCATGATGGGACGCCCCGTGCACATGAGCCACTGCCTCCCACCCAGAATGCCCCACCACACCGGGTCTGTGCATGGGGCACTGGGTGCTCCAGCCATGTCTTGTAAAATAGTTAGTTACACAGAATGATGGATTCCTGCACACATTAGGTTAATCCCTTGCAGCCTCAAGATTTGGAAGTATACAATGGGCTTGAACAGCTGGACACAAAGCAGGTTAACTGTGGGAAGAGCTTAAAGTGGCTCAGTATCTCAAAGATGCAGCATGAAGCTGGCAGTGTGGGCTCCTGAGCTTGCCCTGCTCCAAAAATACAGAGTGGGTTCTGACAAATCCATGTTCTGATGCATAGGTTCTGCCTCAGACCTCAGCCAAACGCTTCTGGATGTGTACACCTTTCTCCTTTTCAGACTTTTACCATCTCACAGGCTAATTCAGGCCACAGCTTTGCCTGCTTTGTCCCATCTGCTACCTAAAATCGGCAAACTTTCAATCTCTAGCATAGATTTGTACCAATCGGAGTCATTTCCCTTTTCTGGATTGAGCCACCCCTAGGCGGGCTGGTTGATCGGTGCATTCATTGTTCAGGAAGTGGTACCAAGTGCATCCTGGAGACCTGCACAGGGGACACAGCCACCACGGAGCTGCTCTTTTCTTGCACGGTCCTGGTATCAAAGGTTCTGTCCCCTCCTTGGGCTATCCAGTTTTCCTAGAAAATGCAACATCTTTCTTGCTCCCAGATGACCTCCAATTGGAGGTGACTCACACATGTTTACCAGGCCAGGTTTCCTGATTTTAATATAGAAAATTATAGGGGAACTATCTCACATTATTTTTTCACAAGCATTTAAAAATACTTACGAGATTCCAAACTCAAATTTATAAAAAAAGGTGTAGCAAAAGAAGTGTAGCTTTCACCTGTGACCCTCTACTTTCTTCTTTACCCTCTCCCGCAGGTGCATTTTTTCTTATTCATCCTTCCATTTAGAAAAATGTGTGAAGTGGTGCATGTGGTGGTGTATCTGCTGCTTGGTGAAGGCTGCACACACACCCGCCCCCTGGCTGGTCTCTGGGGAGTGTCCTGGACCTCACTCCAAAGCACTGGGCATGTATATTTCTGCAGTGGTTTTTGGAGAGTCAGATTTTGTGGGATATAGGCAGGTAGAGGCAGATTCTGCTAGGACACTGGCTCCTGGGCTTACACAGTCTGCTAAGCCCCAACCTCTGCAGATCCGGTCTGAAGGCAGCAGCTTGACAAGCAGAAAGAGCTGGTGTTGAGTTTGAGTTTAAAGGCAGGAAGAGGCCAGGGTGTCAGCTCAAAAGCAGTGTCAGGCAGGAAGAATTCTATCTTACTTTGGGCAGGGTCAGCTTCTAAGTTCTACGAGGGCCTTCAACTGATTGTATGAGGCCCACCCATGTTGGGGAAGGCAATTTGCTTTACCCGGTCTCTGATTTGAGTGTTAATACCATCCAAATCCACCCCTGCAGAGATCGCAGGATGATGTGTTCATTCTGAACCAAATATCAGGCACCTTATAACCCATCAAGTTGACATACCAAATTGACCGTCGTAATTCTTTACTTCATTTTTTTTTTTTTTTGGTCTTTTTGAGACAAGGTCTCACTATGCAGTTCAGGCTGTCTTTGAGCTCACTGTGTAGCTCAGGGCTGGCCTCAAACTCACAATGATCCTTCTGCCTCAGCCTCCTGAGGGTAATTCTTTCCTTCTTTAGTGACTTTGTCACAAAGATGTGCCAAAGCTTATTAGCTAGCCCACTGACCATAGATCTTTGCCTTTCTTACAATATTTTGTTACCATGAGTAGTGCTGTGATAAACAACCTCTCGAATACACAATCGGCTCCTATTGGAGCGATGGCTCCCGAGAAGGGAAATTGTGGAGCAGAGGGTAGAAGTACAGGTAGCCACCCCTCCCCAGAGGCTGCTCAGCTCCCACCTCACCAGAACTGTCTGAAAGCACTTGCTCTGGTGGGGAATGGGAGCTCAGCGCTGGCCGAGGAGCCAGCACATGCCCTTGGCCATGGAGTTCCGTCCTCACCACTCTGGCCAACAAGAGCAGCTGATGGGGTTTTGAAGTGGCAGAACAGGGAAGCGGTCTCTCCCTGGCACTGGCTCCATGGACTCTTATTGGCCTTGAGTTTCCATGTAGAGAAAGTTAGGCTACAAGTGGCACAAGCAAAGAAGGAAAAAGATGAGAAAAAGATGTAGAAGATCAATGATAGAGATTCCTGAGCGATTTGCCAAGCCCCTGGATCCAGCTGGGCCCAAAGCAGCGGCTACTCTTGCGTTTTTGAGGAAGGAAAGCCAGGTCAGCTCTTCACATACCAGTGTGGGCTGTTTTCCCCCAGGAAGAGAGAGAGAGCCTGGCCCAATGCAACATCTAGGCTGAAACACAGCTCCTACCTTTCAGGATTTATCAGTGGGGCCAAAGTGACCAGGGTGCAAGGAAGCACTTAGAGAAGAGCAGAATCCTGCAAACACCGCATCGTGTGTCATGGACTTCCACCTCCATGAGTCCTTCAGAGTCCAGAGTTAGCCATGACAGAGCCTGGAAGTGTCCTCATTCGCTGGATGAACGTCCTGTCGTCCCCAGTCCTTTTTCTGAAGCCCTAAGTATTCTGAGAGTCAAAAGATGCCATGGGCTTGGGACAAACTCATGTTCCATGCTTGATGCCTCAGTTTACTCTCTATGATTAGAGTGCAGCCTGACTCCGCCAGAGGTGGTATTATATCCAGTTCAGTTCCGATTCTGAAAACCACCTGGCCCTACGAGTCCGCCCAAGGGGTCCTGTGCTCCATCTCTGCGCTTGCTGAGGTCAGGACACTGGGGATATCCGGGGCACCTGCAAGGTCTCTGTCCTGAAGCCACTGGACAGAGTGGGACATCCAAGCCCTTCAGGTGTATCAGCTTCCCGAGTCTGTTGCCAGTTCAGGGCCACTGGCTTTCTCAGACCCATCTTAGCCCGGTCCTCCCTGGAGCCCAGGTCAGGACATTATGTGCCTGCCCCTTCCTGGCTGCCCTGAGGCATTGGGCAGAGAGAAGGGAAAGGTGAGCAGTCAAGGGGTGACCAAGGTGGACCGGCAGGGACTGGGGGGCCGAGGGGCAACGAGAGACTGCGATCACTGTGCCCTCAGGTTTGGCTCCCCTCTCGCAGGCCATCTGAGCAGGGTGGCCAGGCGCTCCTCACCTGTGCTGGGGACCACAGCTCAGCTTGCTTTCTTGTACTGCGGACTGAACCCACGTCCTTCACACTGAGCTACATCCATGGCTGCTTTTAAAATTTTATTCTGAGACAGGGTCTTGCTAATTGCTAAATTCCCACAGTGGGCTCTAATTTGCAAACCTCCTGCCTCAGCCTCTGGGAGCACTGGGGTTACAGGCCTCCTCCATGGCCACCGGCCACCACAAAGCTTCTAAAGGCTGGCTGAGTCTGGGCTTCCAAAGACAGGAGACGCACTGCTGCCCAGATGTCTGGCGGGACCTGGTCCCCGGGCAGGTTTATCTGCCAGCTTTGCAGTGATGTAGAGAGAAGCCGCCTTCAGCTTGGGATAAACATAATCCTCCACGCAGACATCGGTCCGAATTCCACAGAGGCAGGGTTTAGGGGCAGCCATCTGGTGGAAAGGAGAGGATTTAGGGACTTGTTTGGGGGCTACCTTAACACAGTGAGCACCCCAATCTTTATCAGGTTGTGCTGCTATGGTGGGAGGGAGCTGTTTGGAGGATCGCAGAGACTGCAGGAAAGCTGAAGGGCCCTGCTCTGAGGCAGTAGACGCCCTGCACACAGGACTCTGGTGGGAATGTGACCGGAAATGAGGCAGAGCCAGCGCTCTGCTCCCAACAGCGCATGCTTTGTCCTTACAAGTTGTGTCTGGGGGAACACCAGTCACTCTCACCGGGTCCCCTCCCCTGGCACCGCTGTGTAGGACACGAGGTGGTCCCCGTGCGTGGCTGGGAGAGGCCCTTCAGCACAGCATCAATCCGGATCCACGATTTCAGGATTTACAATTTGCAGCAGTTCACGGATCAGAAACAGACATTTGGTCAGAAACTCACTGTCAAAGAGAAACATTTAATATTGGCAGTGGGCAAGTGGACAAGAGGTCCTAGCGCCCAACCTAAGCTTTGGCCAGACAGGGTCCTAGCAAGGTAGGACAGAAGAAGCTAAAGACAGGCAGGAAAGAGACAGGAAATCACAACTAAAAGTGTACTTTTAAAAAGGCTGCAACTTCCGGGACCTGGTAGGGTCCGAGCGGCCCCAGGTGACCCACATCAGCCTCCCTGGGGTCCACTGAGGCTCCTTTCCTTCCAGATCCCTCCCACCTGAAATTCCTCCAGAATGTTCCGCTCTATAACCTGGCTTACTTAAGGAAGTAAAGAGTAGGAGCCTGACCTAAGGTAAAGGATAGGGTGCAAGAATCCAAAGAATGTTTACATTACGTACCTAAAATAAAAAAGGACTGGACCCAAGCCTGTAAGATGGATCAGTGTCCTCCTGGTGGGGGGCTGCATTTTCCCGGCTTCCCACCCCCTCAAGAGAAGCATAAACATTTCGCATTCCAAAAATGAACTCACTGTGCTCCCTTAGGGGCCAGCACTCTATTTCTTGGCATGTGGACTTTTCAGTTTCTGCCGAAGAACCCCTTCCTGAGCCTCTTGCTGACCGGTCTTGGAAACTCCTTCTCTGCAGCAGGAGCAGCGAACTGCACAGTGTCTTCCAGGCGCGATGGGGAGGCTTCCTGACCTCAGCTTGGCACCCTCTGGGCCTGCGGGTGACACTGGGAGTTTCCGAGGGGCTGAAGCGGGTCTCAGTCCACCACAGCCTGGAAGTAAATTGCAGGTTCGCTGAAGTGAAAAGAACTTGAGTGACTCTTGTGTCCTGAAGCTGCGGTTTTTCTTAAAAGTTACAGTTTTAAAACTCCGGTTTTCCTTGTCTTCTCTTTCCCTGTCTGTTTTTGCTATCCTACCTCAAAACTAAGCTGCTTCCCCACAGAGTGAATGAAAACCATTGACCGTCATGAGCGGGACACTTCCCTACACTGCAAAGTTTCTCCTTTACATGTGGCCAGGAGAAGCTACTGGTTATAACTTGGGCAGAGGAGGTGATGTCTGTTAAGAATGCTTTACAAGCTGGGAATACTGTGTAGACCTGCAATCTCAGCATTCTGGGAGGCTGAGGCAGGAGGGTGGTAAGTTCTAGTCCAATCTGGGCAATTTAGTGACTTAGTGAGACCCTGTCTCAAAATGTGAAGGCCCTGGGTTCATCCCCAGTACACCCTACAAACAAACACCATGTAACAAGTGTATCACAGAAGGGATGAGCCCAGTAGCAGGGATATTTACCACAACCAGATGTCACCAAAGCATCACTGGTGTGGGCTCTGGTGTCAGAGATGGTTGCTATGACAGCAAGCACTTGTCCTCTTTGACAAGTCAAATCTTACTGCGTTAGGCTGGGTGTGGTGGAGCATTCCTGTAATCCCAGCACTCAGGAGGCTGAGGCAGGAGGATCTTTGTGAGTTCGAGGCCAGCCTGGGCTACAAAGTGAGCTCAAGGTCAGCCTGAACTGCATAGCAAAACCCTGTCTCAAAAAGACAAAAAAAAAAAATCTTACCGTGAGACAGAATAAAGGGACAACCTTCTCCCTGCCCCATAGAGTCCCAGGAGCCTGGCACAGCAAGTGACAGAGAAAATCAAGGGGCATGGACAGGCTCCAAGGAGCATCCCAAGGCTGAGGTAAGGAACCTAATCCACCTACCCATAGGGTAAGATTGCAGGCTCACTGGATCGTATCAGGGAGAAAGAGTTCTCAGGGTCAGTCAATAAGACATGCGGGGAAGGCTTTATTAGGCGGAAATTTAAGTACATACTCAAACAGTGCAGGCCCTTGAGACAGTCACTTATTTTCTAGAATGGGGATCATTTCTGCTTCTCTCGGGGTGGTGGAAACCCTGGGAAAGGGTGGACCACTCTGGAAGGGCACTGACGCATTTTATGGGTGTGAGTCCAGTTTGATTTTTCAATAGGTAATTATGCATTCAAACATTCATAGTACCCTCTCAACCTGTTCGTGTGTCTTAGGATCAGGGTCCTGCTCTTGACATTCTCTATTTATACAGTTCAGCATTCCTGAGGAAGTTTGGGTGGGAGAGGCCTGGAAGGAAAGGAGCCTCAGTGGAACCCAGGGAGGCAGATGTGGGTCACCTGGGGTCACTTCCACTGGGTTCTGGAAGTTGCAGTCTTCTTAAAAATTTAGTTAGGATTTCCTTGTCTCCGTGCTACCTTTCTATTTCTTGTATCTGACCTCAACCCCGTTGAGCCTGGAGCGTCACACGAATCACAGGGCTCTTGGACAGTTTCCTGTCTCCGAGAGCCATGCAGCCCTCCAGAGGGGAATTCTGTTTAGGAACAGAATCCTTGTAGGAAAGGAAGGGAAGGAGTGCTGTCTGCATTGACACCTGTTTCCAGCATCTGCCTTTTAGAAGTGGAATCACATTTTTTCACAGGAGAGTTTGCTTGAAAGTGAAGCTATAATTTCTCTTGGCAGAATTTAAGGTGTCTAAGTCCCACCAAGGTCAGGGGTGGGCAGGTAGCATCTCGGGGCAGACTGAATTTCGATTCTTCTCCACAAGCCAACGAAGAGGGGCTTGTCCTGATGGCTCGGTCCCCAGAGTCCCCCAAGGGCTTCACGGCCTGGGCGCTGACCCTGCCACGCCGTCTCTCGCGACAGCGCCAGCCTTTTGACGTTGACTGCTGGTGACTATAAACTAGATCACACCACTTCTGTGTCTCTTTATAAAAGGAAACTCCTGCAGCTCAACCATAAACCCTGCAGGTCTGCACATCCACGATGTGGGCAGCCAAAGCAGCTCTGCGACTGCTCGGGCCCTGTGTTAAATGCTCTGCCCCAGTGTCTGCAGCAACTGATAAAATATCTCTGAAACCCAGGTGTTCCAAATCCTGATGTTTGACCACTGAGAAGTGACTCAGCGCTAACGTAGGAGGGACGACAACATCTCCAAAGTCAGTTGCACATGGCTTGAAGGTAAGAGAGTCTAAAATACTCAGTTTTAAAATGCTACATTAGTGTCACAGTGATGCAAAGCTCAAAGTACTTCAGGATAGCTTTACAGGAAGATAATTTCTCTCTTACTGAGATATTGTGCAGCATCTGGAAAAATAATGACATGAAACTGCTGATGACGCACCTCTGATGACGCAGTGCTGATGACGCACTGCCGACGTCACTGTTTATCTCCACAAAGCGTCCGTTACTCTTCCACGCCTCAGGGACAGTGCTAGCTAAAGCTATGCCCCGCTGCCTGTTTCCCAGCGACCCCACTGCTCACACCCTCCTGGCTCTCCAGCACCTCCTCCATCTTCACCCTCTTGCCCACATCCCTTTGCCTTGCTTCCCAGAATCCTCCAGGAGTCCCCACACTCCTTGGGCTGGAAGGCTGGGGCCAGACCCACAGACCTAGCAATGAAGTACAGCTGCACTTCCTTTCTGTCCTGGAACACTGAGTTTGTTCCAAGAAGCAGATGCCTGCTTAGAAGATGATGTTTGACAGCTTCTCTTGCAGCCAGGCATGGCCTGTGACATGTCTGAGGGAGTTGCTAGGGCTTTTATCATACTCTCTTTTAGGAAGGCTGACTCCCCTGGAGGGATGGGACCTGTTACTCTTTGTGCCTTCCTTTCTCTGAGTCAGATCTAGAGTATGGACAACCTCTCTGGAGCTCCTGCAGCCACCTTGTGACCATGAGGACAGAGAAGAAGACAGACAGATGCAGTCTGAGTCCTTGAAGCTGCCAGAGTGGCCGCAGAGACATGACTTCTTGACTTCTTTTCCATGAGAGAATAAAGCCCTAATATGTTTAAGCCACAGAGTCTTATCTAGAAAGGAATGAGCTATACCTTATAAGATTTGAGAAGTGCAGTGGTCCAGGCCTGTAACCCCAGCACTCAGGAAAGCTGAGGCAGGAAGACGGCAAGTTCTAGCCTAGCCTGGGCAACGTAGTGACTTAGACCCTGTCCCAAAAATTAAAAAAAAATCTAAAAAGAGCTGGGGCAGTAGCTCAGCATGGGGGTTCTGGGTTCAGTCTTGTACTGAGAAAATATAAATAAATAAAAAGATTTGGGAATGGAGGGAATAAAAACTGCCTTAACTCTTAAAAACGGTTTACAAGCTTTTTAATGGTTCATGCCAGCAAACAAGTGGGATGGAAAGGCTCAAAGCCCGAAGGACGCAAAGAGAGAACCCGCGCGTTCGTGGGTGCCAGCTCTTGATCTCCTGTTAGGAGCAGCTCCCTTTGCCCGGGGAAGGAACAGCGACCCCTACCTGTGTACAGCGACCCCTACCTGTGTGTGTGTGTTTCCAGCGCACAAGGAACTCGTGGCACTTTGGATGTCCAGGCCCATTTTCTCAACCTGCCCCGCGCAGGAGTAGGTGCTCAGCGCGTAGGAGCGAGTTTTCACCCGGCAGCTTGAGGCCCCTTGGTGACTGTCACCGTGTGCTTGGGAGCTGGAGGCCGCGGTCAGCCGGGCGCAGCAAAGAGGTGGAGTGTGCACCCTGCTCCCGGAAAGCAAGTCAACCCTCCGCGTCCTGGGACAGAGCTCTTCAGGGACACGGATGGTCAGGCGCCTGCCCGGTCTGTGATCTTCGCTTTTCTAGGCTGGGGATGTAGTGTAGGACTCGAGGCCTGAGAGGGAAAGATCTCCTGGACGCTCTGGAGAGGTCAGCATGAAAGCCAGTGACAGGGAAGCGGACGGTCCTTGCCTCCGTGGTGGGCGACAGCAAGGTTGCTGAGGGCGCAGACAGCACAGGGCAGGAAGGAATTTGTCCTTGTCGTTACCTCCTGCCCGGCACACCGCTCGCGCCCTGCGTCTCAGGACCCTGCCGCGGGTTCCACCCAGCTGCCTGGCGCGGGCCAAGCCCGCAGAGCTGTCCGGAGCTCGGGCCCCTCCATCTGTCCGCCTCCCCATCGGTCCTGGGTCTCTGGAGCCGCCTGGCGGCTGAGGCATCAGTCCTTTATTTCCCAAGAAACCTGAAAGAAAAAGAAAAAGCAATTCAGTTTGTTATTAAAAATCCTTCAAAGACAAAGGTAAGGTTAGATTGTGAAACGGGTGTGACTTCAGGCAATCAAACTTCTAGTGATGTCTTTGTAATATGGCCTTTAAAATTTTATAGATTTTTCCATTTTGTTATCTTCCCTAATACTAGTCAACACAACTTCTTTCTATTTAAAAATAGTCATTTTTATATTAGAAACAGGAATACTATAACCTCCCTTTCTGTGTGTGTGTGTGTGTGTGTGTGTGTGTGTGTGGTCCAGGGGACTGAACCCAGTGTCTTTGTGCTAAGTCCTTTTTATTTTTATTTTTTTAATTTTGAGGCAGGGTCTCACTAAGTCACTAAATTGCCCAGCTTGGGCTTGATCTTGTGACCCTCCTGTCTCAGCCTCCTAGAGTACTGGGATTACAGGCAGGTGCTGCCATGCCTGGCTGTTTCTGAGCAGCAGCTGTTGCAGGGCCTGTTCCCCGCTCCGTCCGCGTGGAGGAGGCTGTGTCCGGGTGGATCCCGGAAGAGCTGAGCAGGAAAGGCAGTGCAGCCCGCGGCTTGCACACGGGCCAGGGGCGCGGCCGGCTCCTCTCTGGCGCCCTCTGCTGGACAGAGTGTAGAATTATGTGTCGCCGACAAGGCAGGAAGGCGTGTCCCAGGATTTGGTTCTTTTACCTGGGGACAGGGACTTTTCCCCCAGAGCCTACAGGAGCGACCGGACTCTCATGGGACGCCCAGGGGCCAGGGTTACCTCAGGAGCATCGGGGACAGTGGGGGAGGCCAGGAGCTGCTGTGCCGGGGTGGAGGTCAGATCCCACTGAGGATAGAAGGGGCCCTCGCTCTTGCTAGGGCTCCGCCTGTGATCCAGGATGCCACGGGGTGGAAAGTAAGATGGTGAATGGTGATGATCATTGGATTTTTGAGACAGGATCTTGCTATGTAGCTCAGGCTGGCCTCAAACTCCTGCTGATCCTCCTGCCTCAGTCTCCTGAGTTCTGGCATGACAAGTGTGCATCGCCACGCCCAACTGACTCACTGTATCTTTTAAAAGTGCTATCACTGCACTGTGTGCAGGAAGCGGGGGTCGTCCCCAGGTGGCGGAAGGGAGCCCCTCTGATCACCCTGGCAGAGGTGAGTCAGTCCTTCTCCACCATCCCGACCGTGATGGGGTGACCTGGCCTGTGTGCAATGCCATCCTGTGTGACGTCTTTTCCTAGGGAGCTTGGTCACCCCTTCCAGGCTCGCCCCCAAAGCTGGAACGACTGGCAGGGACCAGTTGCTTTTTAAATCCGGTGGCAAAGGGTTCTTTCTAGGGAGCTGTGGGCTGCTGCAAGGGTTGGAGCTTCAATTTGGCCCGCGGAGAGGAGAGATCACCTCCTGACTCGGGGGTGTGGGTAGTGGCTGGGAGTGAAAGAGGGAGGCCGTGCTCAGGCTGCCTGCCCTCTTCTACCAGCCCCAGTGACCAGCAGCCACAGAAGGCTCAACTGGACTTCAGGACTGAGGGCCAGAGGCAAGATGCAGTGGACACGCTGGGCCCTGGCCTTGTCCTGCAGGGTGACTGCCTTGTCCTGTGGGGTGACTGTCCCAGACCTCTCCTGCAGGCCCCAAGGCGCAAACGCCAGGCCATCAACACCTGGCTCCGGCCCTGCAGGGTCAGCCTGGGAGAGCACTCTACCTGCTTCCCAGTGCCACAGGACTTGGCTTTGTGACCGTCCCTCACTTGAACATCCCTGCTTTGTCTCCCAACACTCTGCCTCCTGTGTTTGCTGCATCCCCAGATACAGAGCTGGGGAGCTTGGCCCCAGGGCGGCCACGTCAAGACACTGACACCGAGGCAGGAAAATGGATGATGCCACAAAGGAGATGGAGGGGACGGCAGGAGGCAGCTGTGACCGCGTGGCCCGTGCCCTTGGCCTGCTGGGATCTCGGGAGCTCCTGGGGACAGAGACGCAGGGAGAGAAAGGCTGCTGCCCACCGGGGCAGCTGTGGTTTGGTGGGAACCTGGGGAGAGTGTCCCAGGAGGTGGCCAGGGAGACTCTGAGCATCTTATGTACTGTCCTTCTCTCTTACAGCCCACACGGCTGGAAGTCAGCCTATGCCAAACACCTTACAAATGGCTGCTTTGGTTAATGTTATGTACTGTTATCTCCCTTGGAGGAAGACAAAGTTTGAGTAACTGCAGCACCTTCAACGTGGAATAATTGTTAACTCAGACCACTGAGGCAGGCCATGACCCATGCAAGGCGGCTCCAGGGTGACCTGGGTGGGTGGGTGAGTGGAAGGAATATCTGCAGAAATGTCACACTGTCCATCACAGTGGCTGAACCCCCCAGCCTGCCCCGTCCCCCCGCTGGCATCCCGAGGACATGGAGCTGGCCCTGGGTGGCCTTTCCATCCATGGGAGGCTCAGAGCAGCCTGCAGCAGCTGGTCACCCCACAGCATACAAACTGATGGGCACAGGACTCAGAAGTAGCACTCAGGAAATAGCAGTAATGAGTCAGGAGAGAGTCAGGTCGCCAGTCCACCTGGCCTGGTCACTTTACACAGCCCTCTGGTCTGCAGCTTTCAATTCCCTGGCTGAAGACACAGGATTCAGAAGTTGTAAGCAGCAAGGGGCCGCTCTGAGCAGGGTGGTGGAGTCCGCAGCCATCCTGCTCGGTCCCTCCAAGGACCTGAACCGTCCCCAGGCCAGCGTATCCACAGTCTACACCCGCTGCCTGGGAGTCACTTGACACCGGACCCTCTGTCTCAGGAGCCCTCACTTGACTGAGTAATGACCCTGACCCGCAGCAGGGGTGCCGGTGCTGCGATAGGCCAAAGAGATGTCAGGAATCACTTCTGAAAGGTGAAGATTCTTGACTTAATAAAGAAGGAAGAAGGAAAGAAAGAAAAGAAACTAGCCAAGGGTGCTGAGATCTACAGTGAGAACAAATCTCTTTGTGAAATTGTGGCAAAAGAAGTGCTGCTGTAAAAGTCACCCCCACCCTGGGTACTGCGTGTTTGTTAAGTGCAATGGCGTTAAATGACAGGCTCTGTGTTTCAGATGCCCACTAGGGATTCTGGAAGATATCCCCACCGATCAAGGGGAGCTGCTCTACATTTTCTTAAAAATCAGTTTTCAAAGTTCTGCACCTTATCAGCGCAAGCCACATCTGGAGGAAGCCTATGAGCTATGCTCAGAAAAATCACTGTGCTTTGTCTAAGTCCCGAGGCTACCCAGAATCCTTTGCGGTGCGTACGCGCTTCCCAGGCCCCTGCCGTGAACAGCGTGGCCAGGTGACACCTGCCGTTCAGCCCAGGGCCCTACTGAGGACGGGGGCACCTGGAATGGGGTGTGGGGATTCTTGGGGACAGCACCCAGGGAGGATGGGCAGGGAGGGTTAGCCAGTTCCAGTGGAGCCCAGTGTGTAGGGGCAGAGAGGACAGGACAGCGGCCTAAGGGCAGGGCAGAGGAGCCTTGGCAGAGGCCCTGGACACCAGAATGCTGGGCAGCACAGGAAAGGGCCAAAGGAGGAGGCCAGCTAGGGTGTGGACAAGGTGGGGGACAGAGCCCACGATGGCCTGAGTGACAGCTTACTCTCAGCAGGTGACGGTTGGGTCAGGCTGGCAGTGGCTGTCTCCTGGCTTTGCTGTTGTGGCAGATAAAGACCCTTGATGCAGCCAGGGTGGAAAGGAGCGTGAATTCCATCTCAATGATTTCAAATGAAAGATGATCTAAATATCTCCTGGGGGTACAGCAGACGCCCAGCAAGTCTGCAGTTGTTGCACTCATTTGTCAGGAGGTACTGGAGCTGACGCTCGGAACCAGGTGCCAGGTGTGGTCCCGGCGCCAACAGCAGCAGCCCCAGAATGCGACCTGCTGAGTCACAGGTGACTGATCAGTCCCCTGGGGTCCTCAGGAGGAAAGGGAGATTGATGGTCCCTGCCCTGGGCTGCGGGGCTCACACTTGCTCCCTGCGAGAATGCTCCAGAGAGAACGTGGGTTCCAGAAGCCCTGTTCCGACACCACAGGGTCTCCGGCTGGGCTCCAGCTCAGGGACCAACTTGGCCTGGTTTGCTCAGCGTTGTCTGCGACCTTCTTGGTTTGAGCATCAAGATATGTCCACCCTGCCTAACACTGCAAATCCAGCCCCTGGAAGCTTTGAAGACCCTTCCGGCTATCCCAGCTGGACAGCTAGGTTTGCAAAGAGCATCCCTGGACAGTGGGCTCACTCTGTTTCCCTAGGAGTTTAAAAATGGTGGGATGATCCAGAGCCCTTTGTCAGAGCTCTGACTTGCAGGGTCAGTGTCCAGGTGTGAGGGCCGGGGACACCAGCCTGAAACCGGCCTGAGAGCTGGCCAGCAGAGCAAGGGGCCCTGGGGCCTCGCAGCCCAGGCGATGCTGATGGACAGGTGCAGTGTGGTGGCGGGGAGGGGTTGCCCTGCTCAGAGAGCAAGAGGCCGCTCTGCTAACAGTGGCAGTGACAGGGGAGAAAGGTGCACTAGTCCTTGGGAGATGGGGCATCATTGCACGGCTGCCTTTTAAAAAATTAGCCAAATTCTCAGCATGTACGAATGTGCACACCGGTCAGGTCTGTGATATTTCTGTATATGCGTTCAGGGTGTGCCTGCCGCTTCTTTCTTTCTCACGGCCATTAATTCCTTCTGTCCTCTGAGCATGGGAAATTTTGAGAGGGGCTCTGAGGCCTCTGCACATTTAAGGGGCACCTTCAAAGAGTGGAGGGTGTTGTGCTTGTCTTAGCTGCCCGGTGCACATGACCAGTCCAGTGTCAGAGTCCAGCCAGCCGCATCCTGGAGCCTGTCACCAGCTCCTGTCCCTGTCGTCCTGCTGCAGTGAGTCTTGGGCCACAGGCCTGATATGGCCAAGTTTTTTGGAGATGGGGTCTTGCTGTGTGGCCCAGGCTGACGTGGAACTTTCGCGCTCAGGGTGCCCTCCCACCTCATTCTCCGGAGTAGCTGGGACCACTGTGCCACCAAGCCAGGCTCTGGCCGGGTGCGGATTTTTGGAGCAGGTGGTGGTGGCCTTTGACAGAGTGTGCGGAGCTCCAGGCTCTATCAGCCGGGCCCAGGGGCCGAGGTCCTTTAGCAGTCCCATCAGCAGGCAGGAGAGTTCCAGCAGCCAAAACAAGGGCCCGTGCATTGTCCCCTTAAAATCTTTGACGGGTCACAACCCAGCCCTGAACCCCCCTGCTCATGCTTTGTTTTAAGCATGCTGTTTGTCCCCAGGAGAATCCCAGAAGCTGCCTATCCACTGAAACTTCCTGTGCATTTTGCGTGCCCTGGCGGGATAAATCAGAATCCCACAGTCTGTGCTGTGTCTCCCAATGTCACCGAGCTATGTCATTAGGATGTTTCCCTCAGAGGTGAGGGTTGGCATGGGTGCCCTCGAACCGCATACGTTCTTTTCTTCTTTCCCTTTTCTCTCCTCTTCCAGCCCCTCAACCGCCTTTATATTCCCATCCTAGATTTATAAAAGGCTGGTGACAAAGAGTAGAATCAAGGCTAAGAGGGGAAGACGCGGACGGCCATCCTGTGATGCACTGTGTAGGTGCCTGTGTGTGACAGCTAATGGGCTAGCGGGTTCTGGAAACCCTGAAATGGCTCTTCCGCTGCACTGACTGCCTCCTGACCACCTGCATGGATGGGTGTCCCTGAAGCTGCCCCTGCTTGTGACACATCGCTGCTCCTCCTGGACCTGTTGCCTGTCATCTGGAGACATTACCCTGTTAAACATTTATTTGCATATATAAACTTAATGACTGAGGCGCCCCTGCAGAAGGACAAGGGGAGACTTCACCCCCTGCCTCATTGGCCCCCTCCACAAACAAACACACACCTGTCACAATTACCTGCTCAGCTTAAACCATAATTACTGGGCAATCAAACCACTAGGAGCAGAGGCACTAATTATCACAATGAGACTTGTCGCGCACAGAGTTACCCATCACTTTTAGCTTCTTGGCTGTCATTTCCTCTTCATGGCCACAAGTCACCAGGAGGAGCTTGCGTTCCACCACTTGGCTTAGCAAGAGCGTTTCTGCAGGTAACGGCATGCGTGAAGGGAAGAAAAGCATCAGACCGGGATTTTAGGAGGAAGAAACAGCCTCGGCTCCAGGAGGGCGGACAACTGTGGCCAGCAGGTGGCAGTGTGGACCAGAAAAAGAAAAGACTCCGGTTTAGCGCTCACAGTGCAGGTCCGCGCTCTGCTCCTGAAGAGCTGCCTGGCAGCAGCCGCTCCTTTGCCCCGCAGGGCTGCTGTGAGGCTCTGGACCCTGGGAGTGCCAGGCTCTCTCCGGAGGGACTCAGTGGCCAACAGAACGCCTCAGGACTGGGCCCCGTGGTGGCCTCCTGCAGGTGCTGACCATCTTCGGACTTTTTAGCGTGTGCATCTTGGTAGAATAACCGACTTAAAGTAGAAGCCTGGTGAGACCAGCCTGACGAATCCCACCGCACCGTCCCACCACTGCACCGTCCGGATACAAAGGCACAAACACAAGCGCTGGGAACAAAAGCGACGCCAGGAGTTGGCAAGGTCAGCCGGGCTGTGGGTGGAAATACAGTTGCATAGCTCAGCTTTCTTTATCTATGCGGGGCTGGACAGTGAAGATGGAATCTTTTCTTGCCCTCCTTGTTTGTACTTTGTTTCCTCATTTGTACTTTCTGTTTCTTTCCTCCACAGCCACTGAAAACCTCAGCGTTTACCCCAGGACACTACAGATGCCACAGTTCTCAGATGACACCATTGCTGGCCTCTTGTCTAATTCAGCCTCCTGGGTCCGTCGGTGCCCTCGCTGTCCTGTGGAATGTCTCCATCCCTGGGTCGTTCAGAGTTCCCCGAAGAGACAGCACCAACAACCTGTGTGTAGAGAGATTTATCTTCAGGCATAGGCTGGGGAACCTGCTGGGAGGCCAGCAGACTGAAAACCCAGTGAGGAGTTGCAGTTTGAGTCACAGTTCAAACCCAAAGATGGAACACTGGTAGAATTCCTTCTTGCTGGGGAGAGGGGTCTGTTTTTCCTCTTAAGGACATCAACTGATTAGACAAGGCCCACCCACCATTTGGGTATAATCTGCTTTGTTCAAAGTCTACTGATTGAAACACTAATCTCACGGAAATGTGCCTTCATGGAAACATCTAGGATGATCTGGGTGGTATGGCCTGGCACAGCCACTCATCAAACTAGCTGTCATGACCCCAAGTATTTGCTTCTGAGAGGATCCCCAAATGCTCAGAGCATGCCTGGGATGGGTACTGCTTCCTGTATTCTTTCTCCTGCCCATGCTGGGCAGCACACAGCATGCGGACATGGGGCAGGGAGGCAGGCCGGTGCTGGGCCATCTGCAGCTGCACTTGCAACCTGCAGTCTCCTCCCCCGGTGCCCTGAAATCTCTGGGGAGCCCGAGTCCTGCTCAGAGCTGTGACCCACCGACTGTCACAGGAGGAGGCCGGCAGGTTCCAACCAGCTCCTAGGGTTTGGGGGTGGGAAAGCTGAGTTTTAGGGGCCCAGCATAGTGCCTCACCGTGGGCGGGGAGCAAGGCCAGAGTCTGGGCCAGAATGTGGGGCGCATTCTGTCCTCATTTGCAGAGAGGGGTTGCTTTGGGTTAAGATCCTTGTAAGCGGCTGGCCAAAATGGCTCCAGTTAGCTGGGCATGGTGGTGCACATCTGTACTCCCTGCATTCTGGGAGGCTGAGGCAGGAGGATAGGAGTTGCAGCCCAGCCTGGGCAACTTAGAGACTTTGCAAGACTTTGTTTCAAAATTAAAAATAAAAATGGTCTGGGGACGTAGCTCAGTGTGAAGGGCCCGAGTTCAGTCTCCAGTACTGCAAACACAAACCAATCCGCTAAAGACCTCAATGATTCCCCTCCCTGCACTGTGCCCTTTTCAATACGTGGCCAGAGTGCTCATTGCTCTGGTTACCAGCTGGTCTCCCCTCAACTGCAGGGCCACCCTGCTCGTGTGCATGCATCCAGCAGAGACCCGGGAGCACCAGCCCAGTGAGTTCCATTGCCAGCCCCACTGGAACAGCAGCCACACAGCTCAGGGTATGGCTGGGACACAACTTATTGACTGATGATTGCAGTGCTGGGGATTGAACCCGGGGCCTTCAGGCTGAGCTACATCCTCAGCCCCTTTTATTTTATTTTATTTTATTTATTTTAAAAATAAAAGGAGGAAAACATTGACAGACAGACAACCTTTTACAAAATAGCAAAAGAACAGTACAGACTATACAGAGTTACAAACAAAATGGTAGGAAATTAACAATGCTTGTTGTATTACATATTGATATCTTTAAAGTGGTTTCTCATGAAAACAGATAGAGACATGCAATATTGATCAATCAAGGACTCACTGACGTTTCTTTCAGCAAAGAAACAGAAGACAGTAGAACAACTATGTTAACTATCCTGTAAACACATACATACAAAATTTCTCCTTCTTTCCCTTCTTTTCCCACATCCCAATTGCCCTTTACCCTTGAGTGTTTTCCTATCATTTCACAGTGTCTATCATACCTCCTAGTTTATATTAACTCTTTCAGGTTTTACACTAGTGAAACAATGTGGTGCTTGCACATGCAGGTCTGATTTATTTCACTTATGAGTATGGTCTCTAGTTGTGACCATTTACCTATAAAAGCCTTGAGTTTATCTTTCTTTATAGCTGTGCAATATTCCATTATATAAAAGTACCACAATTTTCTTATCCAATCCTTGGTGGATGGACATTTAGGTTGCTTTCACAATTTAGCAATTACAAATTGTGCTGCTATGAACATAGGTGCACATATATCGCTGTGATATGATATTTTTAGATCTTTTGGGAAAATACCCAGCAGGGGGATAGCTGGGTTGAATGTGACCTCTAGACCTAATTGTCTGAGGAATCTCCAAACTGATTTCCACAGTGGTTTCACCAGTCTGCATTCCCACCAGCAGTGGAGAAGGGTTCCTATTTCTCCACAGCCTCGTCAGCACTTGTTATTGTCTGATTTCTTAATGCTAGCCATTCTTACTGGGGTAAGGTGGAATCTCAGTGTTGTTTTAATTTGCATTTCTCGAATGACTAATGATGCTGAACATTTTCTCATGTATTTATTTGCCATTTGTATCTCCTTATCTGAGAAGTGTGTATTCATCTCAGTTGCCCATTTTTGGATTGGGTCTTTGAATTTGGGGGGCCTCAGCCCCTTTTAAAAATAAAATTTAAAAATATTTTGCTGCAGGGTCTCACTAAGTCACCATATTGCCCAGATTGGGTTTAGAACTTGCAATCTTCCTGTCCTCAGCTTCTCAGAGTGCTGGGATTACAGGTGTGTGCCCCCACGCCCAGCTTTTATAGCTAAACTCTAATTGGCACAATTACATTCACATGTAAACAAGAGCCATGAAAATACTTTCTGTACTGGTGACTCTTCCCTACCCAGGAGTTCCCTGGGTTACAGGCTGTGCAAGGTGACCCACAGTTCAGTTCCCATGGTCTGATGATACTTGCTTCAGCCTCTCAGAAAATGCACACTTAGGCTGGGCGTGGTGGCTCATGCCTGTAATCCCAGAGCTCGGGAGGCTGAGGCAGGAGGATCTCCATGAGTTCAAGGCCATGGGCTACAAAGTGAGTACAAGCCCAGTCTGAACTTCACAGTGCGACTCTGTCTCAAAAACAAAAACAAAAAAACAAAACAAAAATGACATTTGATTGGAAATGTCTAGCGGCAACAACTTCATTAGCATCCTTGTCAGACGCCCTGTCTCACGCTTCCTAACTGCATCTCTTTCTCAACCCACCCTTCTCTGAAGCCTTCGGCTGCCTCAGGTCCCAGGCCACCTGGCAGGCTGTGTAGCTGCCTCCTTCAAACCTGAGTTCTCTCTTGAGTACTGGGCCTGTCCAGCCCCTGGCCCGGGCCCCTCGATGTGGTAGACTCAGGGCGGAGATTCCCAAGAGGGAGGCACAGGGACCCCGCTGTCCCCACACCTGGCTCCTTTCTTGCCACCAACCAGCCATTGGCAGAGGGCCTGAGTCCAGATCTGAGGCTTCCTTCCAGCACCCCAGGGGGTGAGCTCAGCCCCCAGGTGGCCCTGGGGCCGCTCCAGGACTGTCCTTTGATGAATGTGCCAGTGAAGCTGTGTCACCAGGCCATGGGCCACTTGGTGCACTGGTGGGGACAGCCCATGCACAGCATCGAGAGCTCAGGGAATTTATTTATTTTTGGTAAATTAAAAAAAAAACAAGATGCTGGTTAGGGCATGTTGCGCTGAGTGAACTCTCTGATAGATCAACACACTCTTCTCCAATATTTCCACTGAGAAAGTTGTGTAACACAGACAGCTCTTTCCACAAGGAAGTCTCTGTTTTTTGTGCCAGTGCTTGGAGGCCGAATCACAGCACCCAGTGTGCCCATTTTACAGGTGGAGAAATGGGGGCGGAGATGGCATGGCAATCGGTGTCAACTGCAGAGCTGGGAACTGGATCATACTCAGTGGGGTCAGGCGCGGATACAAACCGCTGGCCGGCACCCATGAGCATACAGGATGGGAGTCACACTCCCTCAGTGTGAGTTATGAAATCTAGGATTGTTGCCTTCCCCAAGATGGAGGTCTTTCCCCAAGATGGAGTTCAGTCAGGAATCATGTGCCTTCCTGGCTGCTTGCGATCAGCTGTCCAGCAGGGTGCAGGGCTCCCGTGTGGGCTGTGCCAGCCCCGGCAGCCCTGCTCTGTGAGGCCTGACTGAGCCCTTCTCCCGCAGAGGCTGGAAGGGCCAGCAGGATGGGACCCACTTGGCTGGTTGCAGTCACTGCCTCTTCCCACCTCTTGTCAGGTGGCGTCGGGCCTCACTGATCTGAGTAGATGTCACAACGGCCATCAATCCTCTCCCCTGGTGACCCCGGCACCTCCCGTGGGCCTTAACCCTGCCTCCCAACCGGACCCTTCCTGCCCCCAGAACCGCACTCCCCAGCGGATCTTTCCCTGCTCTCACGGTGAAGCCAGAGGAGGTACGAGCACAGGGAGCAGTGTCACTGGTACTGCTCACTTTATTGACGGTTTTGAGACACCCCCCCCCCCCCGCAAGGGCTCCCTGGGAAAGTGTTTCTGTTCTGTGATTGTCAGGTTGGTTTATAGCAAGCAGTGTTTTTTGTGCACTCCTGCAGGGGCTCAGGTGTGCTGGAAGACTGACTGCCCTGCCCCAAAGTCACCAGCAAAATCATCCTGCAACCTGGGAGCAGGTGGTGCTGAGAGCCTGGGGTCTGAGAAGTCCCTTCTGGTCCACGAGTCACATGTGTCTTTTCCCTCTGCATCCGAGGGCCCATCACAGCCAGCAGGGATGTCATAGCTCTGTGCTGTCCCCAGCAGCTTCTCCCAACCTGGGTGACAAGCACTGTTTTGCCCCAAGGTTCTGTACAGGTAGCAGGAGTTCTTTCCTGGGTCCTGAGGGACTTGAGCTGGCCATCGTGGACATGGTCTGTGTGTCTGTCCAGGCACAGTCTGCAGGGAGAGGGCTTGGGATGTGATTATCCACACACATCAGGGAGAAATGAAAGATTACAGTCTGCTGTGGAGCAGGAGGAGAAGGAGGAAGGAGAGGAGGAACTGAAGGAGGAAGAGGAATGGGAAGAGAAGGAAGAGGAGGAGGTCCAGGAAGACAAAGAGGAGGAGGATGAGGAGCAGAAGAAGGAGAAGGAAGAGGACGAGGGCAAAGAGGAGGACAAGGGTGAGAAGGAGGAGAAGGAGAAGGAGAAAAAGAAGAAGGAAAAGGAGCAGCAGGAGGAGGAGGACCTGGAAGAGGGTAAGGAGGGTGAGGAAGAGAAGAAAGGCGAGGAGGAAGAGAAGGAGGAGGACCAGGAGGAGGAAGACGAGGAGGAGGAATCTCTCCCATACACACAGAAAACTCATGCCCAGGCCCAGCATGCTGGGTAATTGGTTGGGTAGTTTCCCCAGCACCTTTGTCCACACTGGCAGCTGTACTGCAGGGTGTTTTGGGGAGTTTCTCAAATGGAAGTTGAGGGGTGGGGCTTCTGTTTAGCGACTGGGTGCCTTTGGGGTCCCCAGATCTTTGTTGGGACACAAGCAGCAAGGCAAGCAGGAGAGGCACTTTGTTGTGCTTCCATCCCTGGAAAGCGGGAAGATGCAGGCTCCTGGTGCAGGTGGGGGCAAGTCCCTTGAGCCCCACCACCCATCCTGGGCACAGAGCATCAGAAAGCCTGGCTGGGGGGCGGTGGAGGAACCTGCGGACCTCAGGGAGGAGGCAATGCACTTGCCTACCGTGTGGCCACGGTGCTTATAAGTCCTGTGGACAGGACTAGGGGATTTAGCCGATTCCATTCAATGCCCTGGTGATTTCCAGAGCTTTAGTTCTGACCATCTAGAAATACTGCAGCACTGGTAATTTTTAAAATAAAATTCCGTGGAAGTTGGTGGCCCTCGTCTCTGATAGGTGGCAACTAACAGCTGTACTCATGGGGGCCCCCATCATCACCCAGGGTGTTCCCAGCATCTGAGGGGGCCTTCTCCCTCCCACCATCCCTTCCCCACTCCTGCTTCCCTTTTCCTCCACTCGGCTGCTGTCTAGAACTGTGGACAGTCACCTGCTTCTTTCCTTCTCTCCCGACGAGCCGCCTGCTCGTGGAGGCACTGTGTCCCAAACACGTGTGGCCTGATAGAGACTCAAACCTGTCCTCCGAGTGTGGATTCAAAAGGTTTGTGTAGAGCTTTCCTAGAATCCCTCCATTAGGTAGTTCCGACTCACAGAAACAAATCCACACAGCACGTGTCTTCCAACTAGAGCCACAGATGTCTTTGTCACCTCTGTTTTGGACACATATATGTACAGACTTTCCTTCTTTAGCAGCTAGTTTCTCTTCTGGGATGTGACATCCTGTTGATATTGATGGTAGCTTCCTTGAACATTATTAGATTGATTTAAAATATTTCCTTGATTTGCTTAAAGAGGAATTCAGAGCTCTTTACATTTTATGTGAAATGCTGTGTGTGCCTTTTACAAGATCTGGTTTGTCCGGGGAAACCCGTTAGGTCCATTATAGTGGCGTGCTCGGAAGAAATGCTAATTCGCTAAAGGACATTTAGGAGGGGGCTTTGGATTCCATTTCTTGGAGGTGGCATCACATGGTTGTTGTAATACAGCAGTGATATTGCACACAGCCTGAAGGTTGTTAGAATGGCTTATCTTAGTGTTGCTTATCTAAGAATTTCCTCTCTTGACAAAGATGGATGCAGGAATGGGGGCTGGAGTAGCCTGGGAGATGGATCTTGGTGGTCCAGGTGTTGGAGGGCTGAGATAGCCCCAGGACGGTCAATGACAGGAAGCCCATCTGGCTGGCTAAAGGCGGCTCTAGGCAACTAGCGGTCACCCAGGCAACCGTGGGGTTGGGGGAGTCCAACAAGAGGTGATAGTGGGCCCAGATAATTGGACTTCTGGGCACACAGAGTGAGCCATGGAACCCAGCCACGGAGGTAGGTACTTCACAGAGACCCAAGCAGGTGGCCGGCCTTGAGGACATCTGTCAGCAGCAGGGACAGGACACCAGGCCATGCAAAGGGCACAAGCCAGACAGTGTTTCACGACCTGGGAGATGCTGTGGGGGAAGCTGCTGAGGAGGGGGTGCAGGGGAGAGAGGTAGGCTGCTGAGGTGGAGGGCAGGCTCCCCTGTGACAGGGCTCGATGTAAATGGAGCCTCACGGGGTACAGGGCCCTGAGAACCAGGAATTGGGAAGTGCTTGTATAGGATCTGCTAAGTTCCCACTCAGGAAGGACTTGCTGTGCCCACAGGTGACCCAGAAGTGGGGCGGAGCAGGGACTCCTTCAAGCTGTGTTGGAGCTTAGTGGATAGGAGGCACACAGGGCTCTTGTTGTGGGTGTGCAAGCAGGGGGCTCTCAGTGAGCGCTGAGGGTGTGCGGGGTGCACGACTGTGAGCGTGTACCAGTGTACACACACAGGCCACACCCTTCTGGGGGCTGGAAGATGGAGAGCTGGCTCAGAGCAATAACCCGGTCCCCGACATCTGTCATCCAGGGCCAGGGTCCCACTTTCATTTTCTCAGCAGGCGCCTCCTGCCTTTAATTTCCACTCATCAGATGGGCAAACCGATAGACGAGCTGTGACACAGCTAGTCCCGTCTCGGCCACCGAGCTCTGGGCAGAGCATTTGTCCTTCAGGAGCCTCTCCCTGGGTCTTCATGCCATACAGACAGTGAGCTCCCCGTTCTTCAGAACACAGGGTGAGGGGGCCACAGCCCTCTGAGGGACAGGGCTAGAAAACAGGTTGGAACTCTGAGTGACTTTGTCCCTTCCAAGGCGCCCCCGAGGCTGCCTTGCGCGGAGGGGGCCAGGCACCCCTGTCCTCCTCGGGGTTTCTCCTGCCAGGGCCTGTGCAGCAGGGAAGCAGCCTCCCTAGTCTGGTGACTTTACATAAACAGCTGCTCCAGCGTGGAAGTCAGCGGGTCCTGCACGATGAATGGACCTCTCAGTGTCCCGCACAGAACTGGTCTTCTTTTGTCCCTCTGTCTTTAGCTCTCTGTTGTGTACACATCTGGAGGGCCGAGCACCATTTCTGCCCTAGTCAAGGAAGAATACATCTTATATTCCCTATGAAGAGGCGAACGGTGCGTGGGCCACACCAGCGCAGGATCTGGACGGGCTCTCTGCGGGGTGGGCTGGAGACGCTCTGGGCTCTGAAGCACTTTTCTTTCCTTGCCAAACTTCTGTGGGGCGTGAACTGGTGTGTGCAGACTCCAGATTCCCTTCCTTATCTGCCCGCGCATATTTGTTCTCCATCAGGGCCATAAAGAGACAGGATATGCCATCTAACAGGCGTGGAACCACCTCCACAGAACTCCTCAAACTGTGTTTCTCCCCCGTTATCTCAGCCTGCCACCCATCAGACTGCTTATTTCCCTATTTGGGAGACTTCTGCTGTGGCTGTTTGTGTGCTTCCTGGAATTAGGAGAGTCAGCAGAAACAAAAACACAGTCAACACGGCCACCTGATTGGTTTTCAGTCCTGGAAGTGAAAGGAGCGGTTTGATTATTTCAAGCGCCAGAGGCGATACGTGTTGTGGCCCCCAGGCCAAGGCATGGGTGTAACGTGACCCTGGAGGATGCGCCCCCTGGAACCCCGAGTCAAAATCCGTCCCCTGGGCTTCTGGTGCACATTCAAGGTTGGGGAGCCCTGGTCCAAGGCTGTGGTGGGATCTGTCACCCACTGGCCTCCGTGTGGCTCACCCAGATCTTAAGTCTTGCTTTCTCTGTCTCCTTATCCCTGACCACATTTTCATTCCATTTGGTCGCTTTGCACAGATCCATATCTTGTGTGAAAGTATCAGGAAAACTGATGCCCCGCTAACGAACTTACTCTGACCACAATCCAGTGACGGATTTGTACCAAGCTCCTGTCGTGTGCCAGGCACTGTTGTAGGTGCTGGGGACAGAGTGGGGACAGGGACAAACAAAGTCCTGCATGTGAGGGACTGTCAGTGGCAGGAGATGAGGTGAGCAAGTGCACAAGGGTTAGTGTAGGAAACAAATAGAGTAAAAGTCAAGAACAGAATAAAAAGTAACAGGAGGTAGGGAGATAGATCAGCCTTCATGGGGAACAAGATACAGAGATGGGGGGATGAAAAAGGGAATGAAGAAGGTGATATACATGTACCAGCCCCACAAGGAAAGTAAGCATTGCGTACTACACCCACGTACTAATACACTAAAATTTAAAAATCAGAAAAAAAGCCAGTCATGGTGGCACACACCTTGGGAGCACTGGAAGGCTGAGGCAGGAGACTGCCAAGAATTCAGGCCAGTGTGAGCTTCATATGAGTTCAAGGCCAGCCCAAACTATTTAGTGGGACCCTGTCTCAAAAACTGACAAAAATCAGAAAGAATCTACTCCAATCTGTTAAGTGAAACAGCAGGTTACACAAAATAGTATACAACCAGTGCCAAATTTTTATTTTTAAAAATGCATTAGAGCTATCACGAAATGGTCTCCAATAGTGTTCACTTAACTTTTACAATCTATTCCTGCAAATGAGACGCGTTTTCTTTTTGTTTAGAGTTGTTGGGGTTCTAAGAGGAGGGGATGAAGAACGGCTATAAGTGTGTGAGGTGAAGACACATTCATTAGCTTAATTGTCGTAATCATCTCTCAGTGTAGAGGCGTCTCAAAACATGATGTCCACCTTAAATAGATACGATGGTATTTGTCAGTTAAATTCAACTTAAAAGAAAACAAAACTAAGACAAAACAAAATAGCTGGGGGATGCTGTCATGGGTGCTTGGAGTTTTCCCAGGGGTTCCGAGAAGTGACTGTCAGACGGGTTGGGTGGGACTGCGTCGAGAGACAAGAAAGATGGGTTTCCTTCTTGTCTGGAAAGTTTTACAATGAGTAGAACTCCTACTTGAGCTTTCTGTTGCAGGAAGGCCCAGGGAGAGAGAGCAAACACTTGTTTCTTGAGGTGGGTGAGGGGCTGGGGACAGGTGGCCGAGGGGACCCTGTCCCCCCAGGAATGGCATCGTCATCCAGGGTCTCACACTCAAGCCCCACGGCCCCTCAGAGATGTGCAGTCAGGACAGCACCAGACCCAGTGGTAGTGATGCCTTCCTGGAGAAAGGACCCGAGTTAAGTAGATTTTTGTTGAAACCAGCAAGATATGCTCCGGTTGATGACAGAATTCTTAGGAATCATTGTTAACAGCAGCAGAAATGGGTCTCAGAGTCAAAGCTGAGACTGCTAGACACACAGAGATGTCATTCTGGGTCACTTACAAGAAATCAACAGAACTCTCTGTTAGAAATCAGGGTTCTGGTGCCAGGGCATCTGCTTGGAGTTAACATTTCTGGTTCATTTTTTTTTTTTTTTAATCCAAAGACTTGAATGAAAGAAATAGAAGTCAAGTATTTGTTTGAAGTCAAAGCAGGGTGATGTCCGCCAGAGCCATTTTGCATAAGAGCTTCTAAAATGAGACAGTAACTCTTAGGTGAAGGTCGTCAACACCTGCACTGTCACCCGAGCTTCCTGTCGGCTCCTAGCATGACTCTTTTCCTCATGAACTTAGAAAACCAAACTGCGTTTTAATCCTTGGCCTTTGTCCCTTTGCTTCTTGGATGGGGAAAAATAGGAAAATGTATATTTTTCAATTTTCCAGTAAGGTCAGGTTCTTTGGGTGCAGAAGTGCAGTTGTGGATCAGGGTGTTCCCCTGACTGGGGTAGAGAGTAGTGCCACTTAGGGAGGAGCTCTGGGGAGGAAAGAAGACACTCAAACCAGCAAGCCACCTACAGCAGGAACATCCTGAGACAGTCCTCTGGGCTGGAGTGAACTGTGGCCCCAAGCCTTGAAGGATATGTCCTGCTCCAGGGAGGGGCAAGACCATCAGAGGCAGCAGAAGAGTTCGGGGGGGCGGGGGTGGCCAAAGGACACCTTTCTGCTGGGCTCTTGGCAGAAGTCTGCAGGAGAGTTTCTTGGACAGAGATGTCTAGAAATGTTCCCCGCTGGTAAGTGCTTCCATCCACAGCCTGTGTTTCCCTCAGGGGAGGAGGCCAAGGCTTGGAAAGGGCCAGGAGGAGACTGGTGTGGAAGAGAGGGGCTGGGGGGGGGGCAGTGTCAGGCTGCAGGGGTCTCAGGGACTGCAGAGGGGTTGGAGTTCAGTTCTTTGACAACAGAAGCTGCTGGGAGCTTTGGAGTGGGCTCTGGGCTGTCCAGGTTCAAAGGAGAAGGACTGAAGCAGTATGGTCTGATGGGAGCATTTTTAATGCACTGAGCCTAAATCGACCTCCAACTTTATACTTCCAGGAAGACCGGGGGAAGAGAAACTCTTGGGCACCAGGAGGCTTTCTTATGAAGCAATGTGTACACTGACTCTTCAAAGCAAAGCCACCTAGGATTTACCTGACTTACTGCTGCAGCCAAAATACACGCGAAGTGAACACAAAGATCCCCCTAACTTTGGTCGGCGTTTGTATGATAAAAGGTCTCCAAGTAAATACATTGATGAGACCGTGCAATTGCCTCAAATTTAGGTTTATAAATGGCACTGAGATGCATTTAAACTTTGTTTTGAGATTGTAAGCATGTTTAAACTTTCAGCATCGCATTAGAAATGCAGTCAGGGGAGACAATATCTCAAGACAAAGCCGACTTTTGTGCTAAGATCCTGTGGGTCAACATAGGCTGGAACTCTTAAAACACATAGTCTCTATCGCATTTTCTGAACCACTATACTATGCTCGTCGTCCAGTGTTTTATGGCCGCAAGTATGCACACTGCTTGGTGATTTGATGCGCCTACGCTTAAAAACTTGGCAAGTGATAATGAGAAGAGAAAGCCTATTTCTTTGAGCTGTGTTGGATACATTTTTGGAACTCTGGTCCTCTTCATATTTCTCCACATCTGAGCAGGGGACGTCATGGCTTTGCTCATCCCCAAGCTCTCTCTGCTAGAGCACAGTACCTTGTCTTCTGGTCCATTTGATGATCTGCAATTCATTACTTGTTACCCACGTGACCACCTGAGTAGGAAAGCCAGCCACGTCATCAGTGTTGCTGCTAAGAGAGTTCTTTCCTGCTACTCCGGGAAGGGTGGTGCTCCTTGCCTTGGGCACTGCTTCTCACAGTGGCTGGAGCTCTCCATGCCTGAGTTACCTGTTTACCGAGCTAAGAGTCACAATCACTGATGACCTCCTCTATGCCAGGCTCACCATGAGGTGCCATGGGTACAGTGACTGGCTCCTGTGCTGTCTTTAATGGTTCAAAGTTAGATCTTTGATGCACTTGTAAAATACAAAGTGCAAACAGAGGGGACCATCCAGATGCAACATTGATTGGAAAGGTCACTAAGAGGCCTCACTGGCCTTGCAAGCTATGTTGCGGGATAGGAATTAGAAGGTTTCCTGTGTGAAAGCAATGGAAGCCTTTGAAAAGTTTTCATCCAAAGGGTGAGATGGACCAGTTGGAGATGCTGAGGTGCCTTCTGGCTGGGAGTGGAAGAGCAGATTGTACAAAGGACATAGGAAATGGGATGAACAGTGGCGGGCTGACATCAGGGTGCAGACAGGATGTTGGTGGTGTAAAGTGAGATTGGCTTGGTGAGATGCACCTCAGCCCAGGCCTGACACACAGGTCCTTCCTGCCAGGATGGTGGCATGAAGACTGAAGCTGTATGTGTTCTGCACCCATCCAAGGACATGCTCTATTTGTCCTACAGTGATTGTCCTAAGTCTCGAACCTAAAGGAGAGTTGTCTGACACTGCCAGAATCTTGTTCAAAGTGTGCCCAGAGGCCCAGCCCACCCCTCTCCAACAGTCTCATGACTGACGGGATCCAGAGCCAGCACAGCTGGAGCTGCAGCTGGCTGCTTGCAGTGAGACGGCTCCGCTTAGGGGAGCGGCTGATTAGCAGAGTGTGGCTGCTGGGGAGGCAAGTACGTTTGGCAGGCTCAAGAGAATTTCAGAATCACCGCTTGGTAAATTTCCATTGTTTTTTTTTTTTTTTTTTTTTGGTAAATTTCCATTGTGTACAGGTGAACACTGAAACAGAGACATCTCAGCCCCAGGAAGAGGGGTGTGGCCAGAGTTCCCATCCAGAAGCAGCTGCCTGGCTGCAAATGGTGGAAGTGGATATGAGGCCTGGAGCTGCATTTGGATAACACCTGGCAGAGGACAGAGGAAGCAGTAGGGCCTGTATTTCTAAGAACTGGAGGGCCTCACTGGACATGGCGGTGTGCACCTGCAATCCCGGCACCTCTGGGAGGCTGAGGTAGGAAGAACACAAGATTGGGCCAAGCCTGGACAATTTAGTAACTTAGATGCTGTCTTGAAATAAAACATAAAAAATGGGCTGAGGATGTAGCTCACAGCGAAAGGCCCTGGGGTCAATCGCCCATACTGAAGGGACACACAGACACACAGACACACAGACACATATGCACATAAAATAAATGTTAAACAGTGCTGTGAGTAGGTGCTTTGAAAACATGGGTGATTCCTGGGACAGTCATGAAAAAAGGAGAAAATTTCTAAAAATATTCATTATTGCCCACTGGGGTGACAGTGTCAGTTCCTTAAAGCTTAGATCATGAAAGATATTTCAGTTTCTTCTGTGTAACTGTATCCTTTAGGTCGTTCTTCAGCATCTGTTACCATAAAGCATACCAGCAGGGGGCGCACAAGCACAGAGGCATGGAGGAAGAGGACCGCTGAGAGCCTTTCTACCACTGGCCACAGCTGTTTTCCTGCCTCTGAGATGCAATTCCGGAGAGAAAGAGGATGGCCTCAGGCTGTCCGTGGACTGAAGAGGCGTGCAGAATCTTAAAAGCAGCATGACTGTTGCTTTACCGTTGGAATTGAAGGCAATTATATAGCATCTCTTAATTGAAAACAACTAGAGCTTCCACAACTATTATTTTAATAATTGGCGAGAGCAATGATTAAAAAACAAGCCAAAGTCGTTAAGGCTGTCAGCAGGCTCAAATAGCACATACTGGGGAGAAAGGATAAAATAATTGAAAATATTGCATTCCTTTCTGAAAGCTCAAAAAGGCCATGAAAGGGATAAAGGGAGAAATGACACTTAAGCAATAAACACGTTCAAGTAAACACCAGTTTCCACACACACTCCATTTCCATTGGCATCTGAGCATGGATCTTAATTCAAGAGGCTTAACCTGCTCCAGGGAAAATGAATGAGAAAGAATGCAGCCCAATGCTTGGCGATCTCCACATTTATAGACCCGCTAACTCTCTCCCCCACGCACTGCAGTGTGGGTGGCTTTCCTTCAAAACTATTAAGGCATCTTCATTGGTGCTGGGATGATTCCAAGCAATACTAATGGTGCGCTCAAGGTAACCATAAGTGAGATAAATGATGGCAAACTTGCCTGCACGGATGCACCTAATAACAGAAGCAAGATGTGTAATACAGCAAGAGCAGAAATGTTCAAAAGCAGAAAACAAGAGCCCCCGGAATCACGATGAGCGAGTTAGTGTCAGGCCCTGGGTGAGGGGTGTGGGAGTCTGACTGCTTTGTTCATATCCCCTTCTCCCCAGTAGCCTGTGTCTTCCCACGCTCAGGGTGACAACCAGGGAAAGGGCAGACCTCTTGGGTTTCAGGTCCCCACTTCTGGAAGACCCCAAGAAATTTCCAGTGAAGAAATAAAGGGAAACCTCTTGAATTATTGAGTGCTCAGTGGAACGAGGTGGCCGAGTCTCCAGTATCTACCCACATTCAAAGGAGATGACACATTTATACATTTCAGGCTTAATTCTTAAGGCTCAATTCTCAATCACAATCCAAATGAAGCATTCATGGCGCACAGCATGGCACCTAATCAGCTTCTCTCCTGCCGCTCCCTTGTGTGATCAGTGCTATGCATCTCCTCTTCTCCACACTGTGGAAAAAAGCTCTGGAAAACTTGCCTCAGCTCCCCAAAGAGAGAGAGAGGGGAATAAGAGAGGAAGACAAAGATGGAACCAACATACTTTAGGTAAATAGCTAAAGTCTTTGGTCTAGAAATACAATGGGAAGGAGAGAAAAGATTAAAAAACAAATCATCTTTAGGCTTTCAGTTCAAACCCTGTAAGGTTCTGCTTTTCAGAGGCCCTGAAGGAAGGGACCTCAGCCAGGCACCACTCTGTACTGGAAGCTGCTTGCTGAGGTTGCACTGAACCCCGTGGTCTGCTCAGCACAAGGGGCTGCAGACAGCTCAGGCGTTCAAGGTTTATTCTTTTGGGGTGTGTTTGAAGACAGTGCAAGGGCTTCAAGGTGACTGGACTCCCACTGGAGAGCTAGGATCATATGTATTTTGCCAGACTGAAACTAAACTGGGAATATAACTGCAAAGAGATTTGTTTCAGACCACCTCATCTGGGTATGATAGACATGTATATGGCTGTACATATTCAGGGTATCCAACTTCACGAGTTCAGGGATAAGTACACACTTGTGAAACCATCACTACCATCATGGCCATAAACACATCAGTCATTTCCCAACCCTTCCTCTCATCCCTAAGATGATGATGAGAATAATGACGATTATGTGTGTGTATGTGTGTGTGTGTGTGTGTGCCTGTCAGATCTTAAGATCTGACAGAGTTTGATATAGGCCATTAGTTCCTCCTCACAGAGGAACTGGTGACATTACGAAGGTGGTGTGGATTGGAGCCTCTTCTCTTGGTGTCCTCTGCCATCCCATCCTGGCATGCCCTTGGTCCCATCTGTTCAGCTGGCTTTCTGCTCACCTGAAACCTGGAATGATGGCTGGCATGGCAGCTTGAGTTCCTCTCGTCTGAGCTGAGCACCTTGGAACTATGCTTCCTGGTCAGCTCTGCAGCGTTTTCTGCCACATCTCAACAGTACCATGGGCATTTCAAATTCCCTGAGGTGGGGAGAACTTCCCAATGAGAGTGTAAGCTTAAAGCAGTTTTTCGCCCTTGAAACCACAAATTGCCTATCTGAAACAACTCCAATTTCCTCTGCTCAAACCCCTGCTGGACCAGCTGTGGAGATGGAGTGGGGAAGATATTTGTCTTAGTTAATTCTAATTGCTGGGACACAATACCTGACACTCACAACTCCGAAGAGGGGAAGTTCATTTTGGCTCATCCTTTGTAGAGGTTTCACTCCATAATCAGCTGGCACCAAGTGTGTGTGAGGGTGGCATGGCAAAGGGGCAGCGCAGAGAACAAGCAGCTCATGGCATGGTAGGCAGGAAGCAGAAAGAGAGGTCAAGGGAGAAGTGGGGAGACAGATCCTTCCAGGCCGCACCCTGAGTGACCCCCTCCTCCCATCAGACTTTGCCTCCAAACATTACATTTAGCTATAAACCCGTCAGTGGTCAAATCCGCTGATAAGTATCATGGCCCATGATCCAGTCACCTCCCAAAACACCCCCTGTGATTGTATGAGGCTTTGGGAGTGATATAACCCCTAAAAATGTCTCTGTTGGTAATTTCATGCTCAGTATTGGGAAGACCAAGACTTCCCACAGGTCTGCCCTTGTGCTGGTGGCTGGTGTATGATTGCACCAGCACTGGAGATCTGATCAAATATGAAGACTGGGGCCTCTGTTCCTACATACTGAGTCAACAGGTCTAGCAGGGGTCCTGGAAGTTCAGGTCAGGAGTTCCCAGGTGATGGCATCATCAGGCCATTTAGGAAAACACAGGTAAATGCTTAGCCAATGCTTATCCCTAGAAAGGTAGACCAGCAGGCTGCAGAGCTAAGGCCATCTGTCCAATCAGGGAGTGAGGTCAAATGATGAGAATAGTTGTACCTTGGTATAGCAACAGGATTCCAGAACCACTGCAAGTACCCAAATCCATAGACATTGGGTCCCTTATCAAAAATGGCATAGTGTTGGCATATAACCAACCGTGGTCCCCTACCATGGTCCCCTACCTCTATATTGCTTATGATACCTAATGTTGTCAGTGCTTTGTAAATGGACATCATACTGCATTGTTAAAATGTTAATAAGAAAAGTGTGTGCATATCCAGTAAGGATGCTACATTCACAAATATTTAGGAGTTGAACCTATAGGTGCAGAACCTGTGGATATGTATGTCCACCTGAGCCATCAGGCTGGGCATAGTGAGTTGATTCTAATTAGAAAATATAGAAAATATGGAAACAAATGCAGCTTGGGGAAAACAAAAGACTTTAATTGTAAACTCAAGAATCTCTCTGAGATGTTTGCCCATTTTTCTTTCTTTTCGGGGGAGGGACTATTTTTAACATATGGAGGTAAGAAAATTAAGAGCAGAAATGCACTTGTGTAGGAAGCAGAAAGAAACTGGAGGCAGCAGATTTGCTGTCGATGCGGCTGACAAAAGTCATCAGAAGCCAGATGCTTGCAAACTCCAGGCTGTGACTGCAACTTGGCTGCCACAGACCACATTGTCCACCACAGTAGCTACTGGTCTCCTGTGGCTATTGAAATTTAAATTAACTAAAATTAAAGACAACTACACATTCAGCTGCTTAGTCCCACTACATATTCCCAGCGCTCAGGATCACATGTCACAGTGTTAGAACATTGGACAGTACAGACGAGGAGTCTCTCCACCATTCCAGAAAGTTCTGTCAGAAATGCTGGGCTAACAGTTATTACCGGAGAAAACCTAAAGAGGATGAACTGCCTAGCTACCATGCAAAGGAATGATTTCCTCTGATGTTGGTGGAGTTTATTGAATAATGTCAGGATAGAATCACTCACTGGCTTAAGCTGAATCCAATAGACCTTCATAAAGGGACATAAAAATGTTCTGAGAAGGCGGCATTGTTGGAATGCCTCGGTGCCAGCATGAGCTCTTCTGAGATTGCTCTGCTGTTAACTTCATCACTCACTGAAACTCTTGCCAATACTTTCAACATAGTCAGAGAAATGCGTGGAATCCTTGGATCTCTATTTTTGTTCCTTTTCCTCTGGCAGCTGGAGGTCTCAGGTGTTGCGTCCCTGCCATGACGTCTGGGTGCCTTTCAACAAAGGCTGCTGCTCGGTAGGCAGGGAGGTTGGAATGCTTCCTTTTGCCATTATCTTCTGGGACCAGGCAGAAGATGGCTTGAGAGTGGCCTTCAGAGAGAGCACTTCTATGAGAAGAGAGTTGGAAAGTTGGGACAGAGAGAGAGGAAAAGGAAATCCAGATGAGATTGTCCTAGGTGTGCTACTTGATCCTATTGCTAAAACAGCCTGGAGCTGAGGTGAGTTTTGCACAATTTCCTGCAGGTGGGGATGTTGGAGCTTACATGAGCTCCGTGGCTCATGGGCAGGAAAGGCTGGGCCTCTGATGAGGGCAGGCACCAAGTCAAGGCAGGGTACCCGGGGCAGACAGCACAGTCCCGGACAGCCATGGGAAGCACTTTCTTCAACAACAACTGCAGCAAAAAATTCAAATTCTTAAGAGAAAAGACCAGGGTTCCAAAGTGACCATATAACCGTGGCTCTCAGGCAAAGAGCTGTGAAAAATTATTTGGCAAAGATATATTTTATCAATGGATTACATGTCTTGATGTGTGGCATTTGAATAACGGAGGCCTGGAGCATCCTGGATGTCAGGCATATCACCTTGCTCTCCCAACATGCCTCCCTCACTGGCTGTCATTTAGCCTGCTAATTAATCCACGCCCATTTCCTGGTTGCCTGGGGTGTGCAGGATTGAAGCAAAATTTCCTCACTCAGCACACGCTTTACTGTATAATTCTGGGTACCCTAAATTCTATTTCTTACTAGCAGGAAGAAAAGCTGCTTGTCTCTGTCTCTTCTCTCTTCTCCTTTGTAGTCTCTGGCTCCTAGTTCAAAAGCGTGGCGTCTAGCATTTGAGAGTGTGTTGAGTGAATGAAGGAATTAGAAAAACCATACTTGAAGTAGGAAGTCCGAGGTGAAAATCAGAAAAATTTACTTGGAGTGTGACGGTCAAAAAGTTATGGAGTACCAGAGTTCTTCATAATGATGGCTTATATTTGGATAGCACTCTTTACACTGGTGAAGCTGTTTCACACCTATAATTTCATTTGATTTGCTGTTAAACCTTAGATAACGTTATTAGCCTTTATGTGCCTTCGTTTTTCACCCATGGCGAAGAAAAGTTACCCTGCGGAAACACCGTTATCTTTTCATCAGGATGTGGGGAGAGTTATTATTGAGCAATTCCCTGGAATATCATTAGAAGTCGATCTGAATATGAAAGGGAGTGCTGTTACTCTTGAGGTTTTGAAAGCCCATTTGTTATGGCCTAAAGGGAAATAGCTGGCTGGGTAAATTAGTGCGAAACATGAGTGTCAGGCCACCTCTGACTGGAGCATGGCACAAAGTGAGAAATTCAGGCTCTAAAATCTTGCTCCAGTTGGGTGTGATGGGCACTCCTGCAACCCTAGAATTTTGGGAAGCTGAGGACTGCAGGTTCAAGGTCAGCCTGGGCAACTTAACAACTGAGTGAGACTCTGTCTTAAAAAACAAAATAACAAGGGCTGGGTGAGTTGCTCAGTGCGAAGGTTCTGGGTTCAATCTCCAGTACTGGGGAAAAAACTTGCTAAAATAATCCCAGTAGGAAGTTTATCTAACAGATGTGCACATTTCATGGGGATCCTATTTTGTATTCTTCCAGCCTCCCTGTAAATGCTCTTCTAAGCAGGTCACCCAGCTACACTTTGTGCATGAGTCTTTTTTTTTTTTTTTTTTTTTTTTTTTTTTTGGTCTTTTTGAGACAGGGTCTCGCTATGCAGTTCAGGCTGGCCTTGAACTCACTTTGTAGTCCAGGCTGATTTCGAACTCACAGTGATCCTCCTGCCTCAGCCTCCCAATTGGTGGGATTACCACCATCACGCTTGGAGGTGCATGAGTCATTCCCAGGTGGCTGATGTGATTCTTCAGGACAGAGATCATGTGAGGACCAGTGATTAAGGACATGAGTTCAAGTCCTAGCTCTGCCACTCACCATGTAGGGGAGCCTGGGACTCTCCTCCCCTCTCTGAGTCTAAGCTGCCTGGTGTCTAAATGGAAGTTAGGATCCTGTTGTCTTATGGTTCCAGGAACTTAGTTCCAGGAACCTCCTCTGGATACCACAGGAGAGCTTTAGAAACACTGGTTCAAGGACACCCCCAACCCCAAAATCCATAAATGCCAAAGTACCTTGAGTTAGCCAGCTTTCTCTCAGAGAGCTCAGGCCATCAGCTTGTAAAGAGAGAAGATCTGCCTGGGAAGTTTTCACCCATGCTCGCTCGCTTGGCCTCATTGCTTTGGGGCCGTGAACCTCCCAACCAGGAGCCGAGGGGCAGATGATACGGTTGGGGTTTCTCTGTCCTCTTTCAGGGCAATTCCTCAGTGACCAGAAGGCCACCAGGCTGCACCTCTTAAAGTGTTTATCACTTCCCAGGAGTGCCGTGTGCTGGGGACCAAACCCTCAACACGTGAGCCTTTGGGGGACCTTTAAGATTCAAATTATAGCAACCTTTTCTAAAATAGAAGAGTCTGCCTATGGCTGGCCCTGTCCTTCTGTGTACTCTAAAGGGCACTTGTAATACCCGACACACTGGGAATGGTATGCAAATCATCGTTGCGCTCTATTGTTTGGGTTGGTGTTAAGAAAAATCCTGTCCGTATTCAGTATAGATGCAGTATGTTTCCAGATATTTTCTTTCCACAGCTGGTTGAATCCACAGGTGCAGAGCCCTCCTATGCGGGACTGACTCGGGGTCAAGGTGTGCACACCATGAGTGGGAAGGGCCTAGCCTGGAATGAAACCTGGTAAATGGTGCCGCTGATTATTTTCATGCTGAATTCTTTCTCTTGCTCACTCCTCAGAGCCTGGAGAAGTGTTGGGAAGCTGGAAGGTGACAAGCTACACCTACTGATTGAGTACATGGTGCTGCCTGATGACAGCCGTCATGGTCCTTCTTTCCTTGGTCTTTGATCCCTCTGTATACAGCATATCTCGATTCACAAACCCTAACAAGTTGGTTCACAAACAAGAATCTGGCAACATTTTGCCTCTATTTGCACTCTGCATTGGGTGACAAATACAACCACGGCCTTCTTTCCCACAGAAACAAACACAGCCATCTTCCCCAGAATCATAAAACAAACTAAGTTCATAAACTCAGGTAGCACTGTATGTGGTCCAGGACATATTTACTCTTAAAAGTAAGATGATGGAAATTCAGTGCATAAGGAAGCACATGTAGTAGTTTCCTTTAGTAGGTTGGGAAGACTCCTGGAAAGCTAAATATTAAAATTTGTTCTGGTGCTGTCACTGACACCGCATGACTGGGATGGAATGTTAAAGTTAAACTCCTCAATTTTATTGACTGGTTTTACACAACTGAGCTTAACTCACCAATCAAAAACCATTGGTAATGTCCTGAGGGCTTCATCTCAGCCAGTGTAGAAGCTGTTAAAATGCAGCTCTTACTCTGAAATCTGCAAGGGAAACTTTGTTTTGGTAGCATTGCAGAGTAGGTGCTTTTCTTGTGTCTTGGGAGGAGTCCAGGACTGCAGAGCTGGACTTTCCTGACATTGGCACTTCCTTGGGGACTTAGATGATCACATTCAGAGGGAAGCAACTCTGAAACGCTGAAATTCTAGTTGCCCCCATCTCCGAAGTTACCTCTCTACCCACAATGCTGCTCGTTTAGTGTCTTTCTGAGAGGTTCCCTCTCCCCCACCCCCACAGTAGGAAACATTGTGAAGGGTAGGAGTGGTTTCCTACCTCTCAGTGCTGGTAAGGAAGAGGGTCTGTCCTTGACCGACTGCTGACCTTGTCCTCACCTCCCAGACCTTGGCTCCTGGTGGTCACCCTGCCCTTGGGCAGCCACAGGGGAAGCCGTGATATAGAGTCTGCTGTGCCTGCCTTGGCTGGTTCTGCTGCCCAGACTTCTGGGACCCAATCTCCTGGGCTGAGCACTTCAGGGGTGGTGAGAGCTGCTGGCCAGCAGTATGCTGGGGAGTTTGTAGTTTCATGTAAAGCAGAGCTGTGGACAGACAGCTAGCTGTGATGCATTTCAGTTGGTGATGGTGAGAGTCAACACTGAGCATGTGTCTTTGTGCCATATACAGCCCTCAGGGGATGCTTGTAGCAGTTAGGGTGATTGGCTTTGGGATCCTGTGAGATTGGTGGAGCACACGTTCAGGTGTGTCTGGGTAGCTCTTGGAGGCCTGGCCTTGGGTCTATGTTTGGTCCCTGTCCCCTCCTCTTCAGTGCTGTTTCCCAGCTCTGCTTCCTGGCTGTCATCAGTCAAGTGGCTTTGCTCCTCCACACCCTTCCACCATGATGCTCTAGGCTTGGAGCAACTGACCATGGGCTGAGTGCCCTAGAAGTGTGAGCCACATTGAACCTGTCTTCCTTTAAATTGTGGGTGTCCGGTATTGTGTCCAGCAATGAACAGGAAAGCTGACTGATACAGAAAATTTCCCAACTACTTTCTGTTCCACATCCACTGCATCTCTATCAACCAGTTTCTACATCTGTAACACAGGTATAATAGTACTATACCTGCTCACTGGGGTTTTGGTGAAGGATAATGAGGGAATTCATATGACTGACATATAAAAGTGCTCAAGAAAAGTTGACTGTTATAATTCTTAACTAGTGAAGATATTTGATGTTGAAATACAGCTAGAGGGAAGAAGTGTGTGCACAAGGAAGGGTGCTGCAGGTTGTTTACCTCACAGGTGAGCTCTTTACATTTCAATCTCAAAACCTGACCCAAATTTACTAAGTAGACCCAGGAAGCAGCAAGATCAACCCATGACATAGTAAAACTCCCTTGCTATCTTACCTGCATCAATCTTTTTAGATTATATGCTAACCATTGTGTATCAAAAACCATTGCGTGATACAATGTGTATCAAAAACTGAACTTAAAACAATGTGGAGCCAATGTAAATGGCACTGAAGCGATGCTTAAGACAATCAATTTTTTGCCAGGCTCAAAATAAAAAAGAACACAATAATTCATACAGCATGCTTTGTTATTTGAATCAGTAGCTTTGTCCTTGGGAAGAGCTGAATGTGTTTGGTGTTGGGAATCCCAATTTATCCCTTTAGGATTTTGATATTTGGCCCAGAACTTCAAAAGACAGAATATGCTTGTTTCTTACCAGTTTCTAACTTTGATTCTCCTTTCCCTCTCTATTTGGAATACTTTTTCTGTGCTAGCAATTTAGCATTTATTCCTTGTTGGAGAGTTGCCAGGTGCTGTAAAAATACATTTTTCAAATTAACATTTTCATGAGAAATCTCAAGAGCAGGCACCAATTTTTCTGATGGGGCACTGACATGTGTGCCATTCCTAGAAGGACCCACAGGACAGAAAGGGGGTGTCTGGCACAACTGCACTGGGGAGAGTCATGGGACCTTCCCCTTATTGGCCTGGACACTAATGGCAGACATCTCACCTCTGCGCTTCTTCCTGCGACAGTCTGGGGATACCTGTTACTGTCTACATTTCACTTCAACGGAAACTGAGGCTCAGGGAGATTGAATACTTGCCCAGGGTCACATTTAGCAAATATCTGATGGAATGAAAACCCAGATTTGTAGTCCTGAAGATTTCTGGGCCTGTTGCCTTTCATGGTAGTTCAATTTGTGTTGGTTTCTGCAATGACCTTACTCTAAGGAAAATAATTTTTTAAGTGAAAGAAATTTTGCAGGAAAAATCCATTTCCTTTTTTCCTCTTGGAAACTGACTAGCCAAAGACTGTTCTGCCACAGCTTCTGAGCAGGAGTTGGGAATTTTTTGAATTTCAAGACTCACCAAAGGCGTTATCTATGTGAGCGGCATTTCCCTGCTCCATCTCACCTTCCATAGATTTGCTATTGGGAGGTTGATGTGGTGCAGAGAAGGTTCTCAAGGCTTGGGAGCTGCCACTGCAACAGCAAACAGAAACACCAAAAAGGTCACGCAGGATTTTGAGGCAGATTTATTTTATGTAAATGGGCGCTGACAAGGAATCAAAAAAAAAAAAAAAAAAAAAAGAAGTCAGGCCCCAAAGACTCAGGGAGGGAGGTTTTTATGGGGTTGCAAAGGGGAAGTACAGAAGTAGAGTACTTGGCTGTCTCTGATTGGTTCTTACAATATGCATCATAGTGACCAGCTGTTTCTAGGAGACAGAAGAGGAACTGTAACAGGAACTGTTACCTGGGCAACTAACAGAAACAGTATACTGGCTGGGGTGGGGGCATTTTCTGCTACATCACCACCACTGCCCCAGGACAACAGGACCAAAGCTGGGAAGGACAAGGATTCCAAGGTGGCCTCAGTGAGCTTCACAGGCAGGATGGTGGCGGGGCTGTGGTATCAGCCAGGCACTGACACAGCCAGCCTAGTGTACAGGGCTATTTCAGTTCTTAATCTTGGCCTGCGATCCCCAAGAGGTCTGTTATGGTTGATACGTTGTGTCAACCTGGGGAGTCTAGAGGTTTGGCTAAGTGACTCAGCAGGAAGCCAGGGTGCTTACTTTGTATACATTCTGAGCCTGTGGAAGAGGAGGGCATGGAGATTATGTGAGAGCTACATGCCCCTTAGGTGGGGGTAGCCTGTTTACAATGTAAGGCAGGGAAAGAAGCTGCTTGCCGCCATTTCTCCCTTTTGCTCTCGCTGCATTGCTGTTCGGCTGCCATTCCCCCTTGCTCTTGTTGCTTTGCTACCTTCTGCCTCGGAGCCAGCCAAGTATGGACTGAAACCTCCACAAACTGTAAGCTAAATAAACCTTTCCTTCCTTCATTTTGGGCGTTGGGTATTTTGTCTCAGCAAGGAGAGAAAAGTAACCAAGACAAGGTCTATGGTGGAACTTCAGAGGGCCTGGAACTTAGAAGAGGAAAAATGATAGCCTGATTTCCACAGACCTCTGGTGGAACTCCATCCCCTTTAATAGGAAAGCACAGCAGTATCTGAAGTGCCCATGCTGTGTCACTGTAGAAATCTGACTATGTCACCTCACATTACTGGTGTTGCAAAGACACCAAGCTGCATATGTGGCAAATTCTGGGGTGACTAGGCTCATGACAAAGCCCTGTGATTTAATGTACTAATAAAGAAGCATGTGAGGCTGAAAGACCACAAGTTTGAACCCAGACTGGGCAGCTTAGTGAGTTAGTGAGACCCTGTGTCAAAATAATATATGAAAGATGGTCTGCAGTGTAGCTCAGCATGAAGGGTTTGGGTTCAATCTCCAGTACTGGAAAAAAAAAAAAGCAATGCACATATTATTGCATTACACTTGAAAACATTTTGATAACTGTATTTCCAAGTAGCGGTTCCCTTTGTAATTCTATGTGCTTTATGCATTTGGTATTCTGAGACTATTCTCAACAAAAAGAAGTCGAGACCTGTGCAAATAAGCAACGCACACATGCAGAACTCCCTCCCCTGATGCCATCTGATTGGGGACTACTGGAGCTCATTCAGGGCCACGCCCAGTCAGGGTCTCTTCTGTCCTACCTTTGTGCCTATTCTGACTAAAATCTGCTACAATTGATGTTCATTCAATTTTTATTAATCATGGTCATATAGAGATGACTAAATAAGCCCTCTTTTGAAATTTACATTTATCTTATGGGGAATATGCCAATGAGAGTCGGCATCCCTGTCTCCGGGTAGTCTATTCCAGGATGGGGGGTGGGGTGCAGGGCACACGGCAAAAGCCAGAATCATACTGAACCTGAAAATCCCACACTTGTCTTCAAGTGCTTCTCACAAGAGCTGGCAGCCTTCCTCAGTGTCCTCTAAATTGTGATAAAGTTTCCTTCACCCCTCCAGCCTGGCACTGTTCATCTGTTTTGGACTGGGGTCTGGTGACACTGAAAAACCACACAGAAAAGGTGTAGCTTCCGCTGTCTCCATGCATTATAAAATGCCACATCGCTCCATCTCTCCACACAACCTCTTCTCGTTACCCACTGAACAAAGCAGACTGCTGCAGAAGAGGTCAGCTGCTGTTTCTGGGAAACACAAGACAAAGAAAACACCACCTAGTCTCAAGTCCTGTTAGAGGGCGCACATCGTGACAGGTGTTTGCCTCTAGCTGAAACCTTCCTGGTGAGGGTCAGGTCGTGGCAGTGACTTGGGACATGGTGCCTGGGGAAATGGTAGCTTTGGTGGCTCAGTCTAGTTGTGGATTTTCATTTCTTTGGTTGTATGGGTCTCAGGGTCACTCTGATAATAGAAGATGGGTGTTGGTTCGCTTTACAGCTCTCCCCAGTGCAGCACCCCCTACTCCCCCTGCTCAAGTATAATTTCCAGGAAGCTGGTGTTCTCATGAAGATCAAGTTTCCAGGAGGGGCCAATCACAGTGCCACCTGACCCCGTACTTTGGGATGATCACACGTCCCGCATACCTGGCTGTGTTCCCGGCTACCCTGGGCCCCACTGTGATATTCATAGTGTCCATTTCACTCTAGAGAATGTCACAGAGAGAAGTCATAGTCCCCTGCTGGTTGGGAATAGCTGTCAGGTAGGGAGGGCTTATCAGGAGAGGAGGGGACAGATAGAAGAATGGAAGGCGATGGAAATCTCACTCCGATATAGAGGACAAGGCCAGGGAAGGGTTCACTATCATAGGCAGGTCACTGGTGAGAAGACTGCTGAAAACACCAGTGCCCTTGGCAGGGGGGCCTTGAGGGGAGGAATATAGCGAAGAGGAAAAAGTGACGAGCAGAGAGGGGTCCCATCCTAGGAACCCTCACTGCTGGCTCCAGCTCCATGTCTGAGATGTATAAATTCAGATTTTAAGCTGCCTCCATACCAAAGCCTAACTCAGAAATGTTCATCCGTGAGTGGTTTTTGAGGTGACTTTTTAACCATGACATTTGAACCATGGGTGGGAGGAAGGTGGTAGAATCTCCAGTGAAAAGTTTTTGTCTCTTCTCTTCTCTGCCTTCCATCTCCCACCCTAGAATCCGTGTGTGTGTCACTCATAGAGGCCTAGGGGGTCCCGGGGTGTCTGCCCAGACCAGGCAAGGTAAACAGAAGGAGGGACTGGAGCCATCGGCGGTTCAGCAATCCATACTTATTGTCACTTTGTGTTTCAAACATCACCTTTTCCACTTACAAACAGTTATATTATTAAAAAGATATTTTCTGAAGATAGTAACCTTGGCAGTAGTTGTCAAGGCTAATAGTTTGACATTTCAGATCACCCACAACTAATCAACTGAACACGGCAACACATTTGAAAAACCCATTATAGGCGGAAGGCCCTGAAGTAATATGTCAGCGCGCACATAACAGCTGTTATGTAAACTGGCTGATGCTTCTCTGCTGAATGGTCACATGGCTGGAGGGAGAGTACCTTTGAAGGACACGTGCAGGGAGTCTGGGAAGGAGATTGTGTTATTGAATGCCACATATTTGTGGGGGAAAAGTCCCTATCACCGATGATAAAAACACTCAGTCATCTCTCACAAATGCTTTTAGGGATGTTTTTCTCATCTAAACATAACACTCCCTGAAGGGTGTGGAGAGCTGTTACACCATTATTGCCTTCATACTAGGGATGATCTTTAAGGCTGAGCATCTCGGAGCTGTGGTCCAAGATTTCCCTGAAAGATAAGAAAAAAAAAAAAGCCAGCAGCTTGGGGTGTGAAAAACTCCCAAGTCCAGATGGGCAAATAAAGAAAGGAACTAATTTTATTTCTATGACTCCTATGGATTTTCAGGTTGTTTAAAGTATTTGAAAGCCTGGTTCTGAGGACAATTTTTTCTTTTCTTCTCTTTTTTAATCATCCCAGATTTATGACTGGATGCTATTTGTGTTTTTTGAAAAACAAAAAATAAGTCAGAGTCTTTACAAATGAGTTTATGCCAACTTGATGCAGAAAGATTGAAAATAAAATATTGAGAAAAGATATCCGGAGCAAAGCTAAGCCAAAGGAAGCTTGTGTTCATAGCAGACAAAAAAGGATTTACAATAAAAGTGTTAAAGTGAGAAGAGGCATGTGCAACAGATATTTTAAAAAGAGGAAACACCTGTAATTATGACAAAGCCATCTGGAACTGCAGCATGGGGGAAAGGAAGGATGGGGAAATGTCAGTCCATAGGTGGGAAGTTAGGGCTGTAAGAAGGATAAGCTCTGGTGCTCTATCCTACAGTAGGTGACCATAGATAATGGCAATGCACTATTTATTTAAAAAAAAAAAAAAACACTAAAAGAAAGGATTTTGAATGTTTTGACCATAAAAGATGATAAATATTTAAGAACATAGACAAAGTATGTTAGTCAACGTTCTGTTACTATAACAGGTACCTGAGACAGTTAACTTATAAAGACAAACAGTTTATTTAGTTCACAGTTTCAGAAGTTTTGGTCCATGGCCACTTGACCTTGCTGGTTTTGGCCTGTGATGAGGACAGCCCAGAATGGCAGGGGACGTGTGGTGGAGTCAAGAGGCAAAATAGCAGATGAAGGGGCCAGGGCCCCAGTGATATAAGACCTCCTACTTGGTCCCACTCCTTCTTTCTGTCACCTCCCAATAGCATCAAGTTGCAAATAAGGAGCCTTTGGAGCTCCAAACTATAGCAACATGGCAACCCTGCCTTGAATACTATGCAATGCATGTGTGCATCAAAGCATTACATCGTGCCCTCAACCACATACAAGTATTATGTGTCTGAAAATTTATTTAAAAAAATAATAATAATGAAGGCTGGGGATATAGCTCAGGGGTAGAACATTTCCCTAGCAGGTCTAAGGCCTTGGGTTCAAGCCTGACCATTGAAAAAACAAACAAATAAAAGAAATAGAAGAAGGAGAAGAAGAAGAAGGAGAAAAAACAATCATGAACCTAGCAATTTCACTTTGAAAAATATAAAGCAAAGGCTAACTAAAAAGCTATGGGTAAATAAAATCTGTGAGCTTAGTGGGTGATTCAACTCAGCCCTCGGAAGCAGAGATTAAAGCAAATTGAAAATTGCTCAGGACAGCACAACAAAGTTGTTTAGGAAATATCAACAAAAAGCTCACCCTAAGAGACCTACCTACAAATCCTTGCCCCTGGTAGAGAGTGGGGTTTCTTTTAAAAACATTTCTGAAACATTTAGATAAATTCTCTGTGAGCCTTGAGAATTAATAGATTCTCTGTTCTCTCACTAAGATGAACATCTGCAATCAGCAGTAAATAAAAATACAGGCTGCATCCAAGTTTTCTGGACTAAAAACATTCACCTAAAAATTCACGGATTGGAGAAGACATAACAGCGAAAATTCAAGAAAATGTCAGGCCCCAAAAAGAGTGCTGCCTACGGGAGGCCCCTGGCAGGGCCACTTCGAGGGTAACTTTCACTTTCAGCCACTGGTATCCAGCTAAGTCTCTGCTCTCCTTTGGGATAAGTCCAAAGCCAGAGGCACGACAGAATCACAGCAGAAGGAACAAAGCAGAAAAAGACGTCATTTATGTTTCTCCATGGAAACATTGGTTCCTGAATGATGGTTTGTGATGAGTAGTTTATTAAAAATAATCGACCCAGCTTACTGCTGGGGCCCCACTCCCTTGGGACAGTATGTCAGTTGGTTGAATCAGAGAGATTTGTCTCATGCAAGACAGTAACTGGGTCCTTTAGGGACTGATGGAGCTACACAGAGACTTCTCCGTCACAGGGCGAGGGATGCGGGGATCTGGTCTCTCTGGTGCTTTTCACCTCTGTGGGTTGAGGAGGATATGCACCACTGACCCACATTTGGTGGCCTGGATGGTACCAGAAAGTTCTTTGTTGACTATTTAACACTCCTCTCTGTCACAGGTACCTAACCCAATCAAGAAGATTTCTCTTAATTTTCTGGTCATTAAAAACAAGCTTAACCCCATAGATTTCACTTGGGGGTTTCCTTGATGCTCTCTCTGAAAGATAGGAAAACCAAAGCTCAAAGTTGGAGCTCTGATCCATTCCACACATTGTACCTCAGGTTTGATTATTCTGCCCAACACCCACGCCAAATCAGAGAGCCTGAATTTTGTGCCCAATTAAACATGGAATTAAAAGCTCAGAGAGGCACATCCATTATCAAAATTGGGCCTTTTCACACCATACGCTCACTCAGAAAACATGTCCTAGCACACTAACAAACCTTGGCTGGTTGTCATTCCAACAGTGTGCTGGTTTACAGTCTGAACGGAATCCAAATTAGCTCTGCGTCTGTGAATTAATTGAAAAACAGGTAAGTCAGGACTAATTTTCTGAATTAATAGCATTTCTCACAGCTTTAAAAATCTGTGTAACTTTAAGTCAGGTCAAAAGTGGCTCTTGGGTTGGAAGAAGGCATAATCCAGGCACAAATGTGGGGAGGAATCCCATCCATACACCACTAGTTTTTCTTTGTTGTAGTTTTCCCATTGAGATGCATTATTTTTATGTAACATACAGAAAATAGAGTGAAAAATATGGAACTTGCACAATCAGACTTCTAGGGGAGTAAAGCTCAAAGACTGGATGAAATGATAAATAAAATTGACTTATTTTTGCCGATGCTATAGAAGTAGATCTGACTATATTATAAGTAGATTAGGTTGGTAAGAGGCCATTTCATCCTTACCAGAAGAATAAAAACTGTACTGTACCAATCAGTTTCCTGTTGCTGGGATACAATACCTGACACTTGTAACTTAAAGGAGGAGAGGTTTATTTGGTTCACAGTTTTAGTGGGTTCATTCCATGATCGTGTGGCTCTGAGGCAGAAACAACATGGAGGAAGGAATTGGCAGGAGAAAGATACTCTCACCATGGCAAATAGGAAGCAGAAAGAGAAGGGAAGAGTGTAGGACAAGAATACAGCCTTTGGGGCTGGGGATTTAGCTCAGCGGCAAAGCGCCTGCCTGGCAAGCGCAAGGTCCTGAGTTCGGTTCCCGGTACTGGAGAAAAACCAAAAAACCAAAAAAAAAAAGAATACAGCCTTCCAGGTCATGCCCAAGTGAACCACCTGTCCAACTAGGCCCCATCTCCAAACATGAGACTTTTGGGGGGCATTTTAGGTCTAAATCATAACATGTACAAACTTCGATAGAGACACTGGAAAAAAGTAGACACTCTTGTATATATGTGGAAAGTTTTGATTCACTTGGGATAAACCTCAAACGTTTCTGTCTCTTCTCAAATTCATTTACACATAAAATATATTAAATGTCTACGAGTCATATCTGGTGTTGTGATGCAGAGTGGTTGATGAGTGGTGAGAGGCTGGTCTTGCTCTCAGGCACAGGAAACTGGAGGAACCCCAGGGAATTTAGTTCCCTGTGCCTGGGTTGGTTAGGACTCATTGCTTCCTAAACCTGAACAAGGAGACACAAGCTCACTGCCATGTGAGCTATCAGAGGCTCCAGTTCTCCCCAAATACCTGTGTAATTTAAGAACACAAGACTTTGAGGCCATTGTGCACCATCTTCTCTTTACCATCTCAAGAGTTTTTAAAAGTTGCTTATGTTAAGATCTAGCACAGAACAGTACTAGAAAGTCAGCCTGTTTAGTGCTCAGCATGGGTATACTCACCTACCAATCCAAAGTTAGCTCTGAGAATCACTTCTATCCATACAATTATTGTTTAATCTACTGGCTTCATGACTCCTTTGGGCAAGACATCAGCTTTTGAAATCTGATGGCAGTTTGGGGCTCTGTCATTTATGGGAGGTCTCTGGGCCTTAATATCTCACCTGTCAAGAAAGGAGGTTAAGTGGATGTCTTCCCAAAACCACCTTAGTCTCTAACATGTTACATATTGTTGTTCTCTGAAATTGACTCTATTATATGTAGAACTTTTTTCACTTTTTAAGGTTAACTGTAAAGAAAATAGGAGAAAAGTCCCAGACTATATCCCAGACACAAATTCAAATTCCTACTCTATGCTATGACCTCAAATTACTTTTCCACTCTGAGCTTTGGTTTTTCCATCTTTAAGGAAGAGATACGAATATCTGCTTTTCACATTATTCAAGAGCAAAAGGGGTGCTATGTATGTAAGGACCAGTACCTGGTGTACAGTCAGCACTCAGGCCATCATATTTATTAGGATTGTCATCATTTTCCTTATCAACACTTTCCATATGTCTTTTCCATACACAGTACAATTCTTAAGTTTAATGAAAATGTTAGAGAGACTGAATTTGTGCTTACTATACCAGTTTTTTCTTCTTCCTGAGCACAGGTGGCCTACATTTCCCAGCAGCCCTGCAGTCATGTGTCTATTTCCAGCCAATAGGGCATGAGCCAAAAACTTCCCACCAGGAGAGCTCCTCCCCTTTCCTAACTTGATGCAGAGGACTGAAAAAGACCACTGCTTTACAATGGCCTTATCCTGGAATTATTGCATGAAGGAGAGATGAATACCTTCTTGGCTTTTCTGCTTTAGGGAGAAAGGCTTTTATAGTTTTAAGCCATTTAATGTACTTATTATAGCATCTAGCTTTATCTGACTAACTTGTCTAGGGTGAAAGTTATGATTGAAAAATGTAATGTTGGGGCTGGGCATATAGCTCAGTGGCACAGCACCTGCCTGACAAGCACAAGGTCCTGAGTTCAATTCCCGGTACTAAAAAAAAAAAAAAAAAAAGAAAGAAAGAAAGAAAGAAAGAAACTATAAAAATATAATGTTAAAAATAACATGAAATAGCTAGTCCTTTTTTATTTACTTGGAATCTAAAGCGATCTTTGCTTTCTCAAATGCAATTTAATTAACATTTACCAATTACATCTGACAGCTAGATGGGGAAGGGGTCTTACAGCGGTTGAAGAACAGGGCTTGTCATGTAAGGCTCTCAGGGTGTGCAGCAGGAAAGCTGTGAAGCCTAACCTTGTACTGTACAACACTTTGCATTTAACATCCTCACATTATCTCCAAGGGGGGCTATGAACACAGCCACAGAATCTAAAGCAATCAAAAAAGACAGTCACCATGTAACATTCTGTCTTGGTTACCTTTCTCTTGTTACTGAGACAATATGCCTGATGCCCAAAATTAAGGAAGGAAAGGTTTATTTTGCCCACATTTCATGGAGGTTTCAGTCCATTGGCTGGCTCCAGCGTAGGGTGGTGTGGCAGAGGGCAACAGTTCCTGGCACTGAAAACAGCAAAAGCAATAAGAGCAAAAAAAGGAGGAGCAGCAGAGAGCAAGTCTCTTTATATCCTTTATATTGTATGCAGTCTACCTGCCCCAGGGTGGGTGTAGCACTCACACCCATAATCCCAACATTGGACCATGAATCAATTACAAACTACAGAAGCTCACCCATGACTGCATGAGGCTTTGGGGGGACATCCAGACACATATCATAACACATCCCAATGTTCTGAAACCTTGCATTGTGTTTCCTAGCTTTTTCTTGATATGGCGGGAACACCCTGACATTGAGTGAGACTGGGTCTCTTGTAGCCCCTGATCCCAAGAAGTACCCAGCGGTGGTCACACCTAGTAGTGCTCAGCACCACGGTGGAGGCAGCAGGTAGTGGGAAGGGGGTTGCTCCCTTGAGATGTTAGTGCATCAGGCAACCCATAAGAGGGAGGATCTGAAGTGGCTGCTAAAGGATGACCAACAACATCCACAGAAAGAGTTTAGGTGGAAGATGGGTCTGGAGTGTCCTTCCTAACCGGAAGTGGTGATGGTATAGATGCTGAAGCATCTGAGAGTCTCTTCAGGCTCTGAACAAGAGCACAGCCTCATGGGATCCACAGCTGCACGGCAGTTTTAAGAATGGGAGAGGATGCTGGGCCATCACTGCTGGCCCAGAGGATGCTGGGAGTGGCCTTGGTGGCAGCATAAGTGGCCGAGCTGTCAAGGAGGGAGCAGAATAAAGATTTCTGGATGGCTCAGACCATGGGTCCTGTTTGGCTTTGTGGTTGAGGTAGAAGTATCTTGGATCACCCTGAACTTCAAGCTTTTATAGTTGCTGGCCAGTAACCCTTGTGACATTAAAGCAGTCCAAAATGCTCATAGCTTACCTAGGAAAGGAAAGATTCAGATCTGCTCTGGTTATCTCCTACTTACTGTCATTCCACTACAGTTTTTGTCCAAACATAGGCACTTGGCTTCCTGGTGAAAACCGTTTGGCAGAGTCATAGGAGGCCCTTGCTTTATGGGTAAGAGTCACTTACACTGCATCCTGGAGCAGTTGTATTTGGGTCACATGCATGCGCGCGTATGTGTGTGTGTGTGTGTGTGTGTGTGTGTGTGTGCACATGCATGTGCGTGTTCCTAGCAGGCTTAATTGCAATAACATTTATATCACATAATATAGTGCACTGAGGTTGTAATTTTCCTATCATCTAAATTGCAGGCTGAAAATTGTGTTAAGGAAGGACCGTAGAGAATGAATTACTGCTTTCAAAATGACTACTTTTAACTGACAATGTGACTGGCAAATGAATGCTAGAGATGGAAGGACATTTTGTATTTAATATTAGTCAGCTGTACCCCAGGACTTTTTAACTGTAGCGAGCCCACACTGTTTGCTTTTTAAATTGGTGACTGGCACCCAGTCTACCTAGGAAATCACTTTTCCTACTTAATACTGCACGACCTTTTGAAAACACAGAGCAGTTATTTCTGAAGGTGTCACTGGGACAGCTTAACCTGTTCAGCTCTCAGATTCCCCTGCTGGATGGTCCTGGGGTTGGTTTCAATGCCCTGGAGAGGAGTGCACCTAGGAAGGGGCACAAATGACTTCCTAGGAGTCTTGCAATGAGCAAGTAAAAATTCAAAATCTTAAGCCAATCAAATACTTCTTGCTCATCAAACCACAGAGCGAATAGAGGGGGTTGTGAAACATGGGTACTGGGTTCAAATCCTGCCCTGTCACTGGCTCCAGCACCCACCATGAGGCTTCCACACATAATGCAGCTCCCCATCTGCAAGATGGATGTAAGCACAAAGCAAGCCTCACTGGGCAGAGGGAGGTAAAGGAGGCATGTCTAGGGGTCTGGCCAAGGAAAGTCTTTGGAGAATTGAGGTCCTTTCTTCATTAGCACTCTGGAGGACAATTTAGAGGAGACCACAGAGGAGGATTCTGGAGGAATTCAGGTATCAGAATGAACCAAAAAATCTTAACATCTCAAGAAAGCCTCAGGTCAACATTTTCAGGGATTCCCCACCCAAGCGGATCAGAGAGAAGGACAAGGCCAGGAAAGGTGGGTAGCCTGGGGTGCAGAGACACAGGCCTGTGCTGCAGACTCTCCCAGGTACAGGTGCTGTCCATGGTGTGTGGGTCTGTTTGCTTGTCCTTCCTGCCAGAGCTTCAGGCCTGGCTGCTTTGCTGACTTCCAACTGTGTAGCTCAAATGGCGATGATTAGCTGGGCCTAGGACATTAGGAACTCTGGTTGCTACCTGTCCAACACAACTCTGTCCTGAGTAACTGTTTGGTGTCCAGAGCCCCTGCTTGGACCTCACCTGTCATGGACGATGGATCCCCTGGCCTTGACTTCTAGATACAGGGTCTCAGATGCAAGCTCAGGCCTCGGGAGCAAGGGCTGCTCTTGGTGTGGGAGTAGTCCCTTTGAGAATGGTGACATCACTATGGTGTGAAGGTGGCTGTCCCCCCAGGGGCAGGTGCAGAACTTGGTCCCCAGTGTGACACCCAACATGATTTGGGATTCTGTCTAAGGTGAGAGCTGTGCCGCACTTCAGGAGAGGGTCTGCTGTGTGGAGTTGTGTCAGTTCTCACAAGTGTGGTTATCCAAGAGTGTGGTACATCCCTAAATCCCTCTTCACCTGTGCTAGGGGTCACTCTTGTTCATGGTACCCCCATTGTGATGTCTTTACCATGTGGCCCTAAGGAGCACCAAGCAAAAGTTGGCACCATGCTCTCAGACCTCCAGAACTGTGAGCTAGAGAAACCTCTTTTCTGTATATTCAGCCTCCAGTATTTTGTTACAGCTCCTGAAAATGGGCTAAAAAGACATCCTTGTGGGGAAGCTGTGAGAGAAGCATTTGTCTGAGAGAAGGACCTGCCTGCCAAAGGTGCCACATTTGCCTTCCTCCTGACTTGCTGTTTCAGGATTTCCCTCACTCCCAGCAGCCCTTTTGAAAACAGGCTTTTAATCAATGGCACACGTTTTAGGTTAATAATAAAATTAGATCTCACTACACACAGGAGTCATATCCAAAAGAATTAAAAGCCTGAATGTAAAAAGTGAAGGTGTACAAATGTGCAGAAAAGTGAGTGAATTCCTCTACAACCGTATGGCAAGGAGAGACATTTTAAACCTTCCTCACAGTCCAGACTCAAAAGAGGGAGAGAGTGAGAAATGTGAATATCTCAATTTTGTAAAAGTTTGTCTGGTAGAATACACAATAAACAAAAGCAAAAGACAAAGAAGGAACTGAGAGAACATACTTTCAACATGTGCTGTATAAACTAATATCTCTAAACAGACTTCTAGCAACTGAAGGGAAAAGGGGTGGAAGTTGAGCATAAAAATGGATGAAGACATGAATAGAAAATTCTCCATGAGAGGATATACAAATGACCCTGAAATCCATAGCCTGTGTTCTTTCTTCTTTAGAGAACTGCAAGTTAAAATGGCCCTGGGTGTCATTTCTCACCTGTAATATTAGGAAACATTCTGAAGCTATTTGGGAGATACTTTCAAGCTCACCAGTGAGAATCCAAGTTGCTCTAACTCTTGACAAGGAGAACATGGCAACTGTTAACAAAACTACAAATGCACTTGCCTTTGACCCATGAATACTGACTGGAGTAATTTATGATAGAGATGCAGTTTAACAATACAAAAGTGCGTCCACATCAGGCGATTCATTGCAGTAGTGGTTGCAATTACAAAAGATTGAAAACCGAAGAGAGACTAACTCACAGGAAGGTGTTTACATAAACCATGGTATATTCATCCCGTGGATGAAACACCCAGCTGTGAAAGCACCAAGGAAGATTCCCATGAACTGATATGGAATGATGTTTTTCACTGTTCAATGAGGAAAGAGTGTCTGCAGTGTGCCTCCCTTTGTATGAGAAGAGTATAAAATAAGGAGATTGCGGAGGACCACCTAGATAACTCTCTTTGAAGGAAGAGAAATTATCTCCATTTTGGCTATACTTGGCCCTATTTCCACGTATTGATGTGTACAGAGAAGGCTAGGACTTTTCTTTATCCCTTCAATTGGCTTTAAGCAATGCAAATCAGTCCAGCCGAGGTGCTGATGTGTAGTCTTTGAAGCAAGGGGACAGGTCAGTGTTTCCCCACCCCATAGCCCCCAAAGCCATGTGTGAGCCCGGTGAGAGGGAGAGCCTTGAGATAAGAGGCTATCGCTTCCCAAGGCATAAAAAGTTACACATCAGAGCTGAAGCTCTGAGCCCAAAACATTAGATATTACCTCAGCTGTGTCTCGCAGATTACTCCTTCTGCATATCCTTCTCTCTGCATATTGCAAAGGTGATTTCAGGCCACCTTCCTAGCCCAGCTCAAGGCACGGCACTCACAGTACTCACTTCCCTCCTTGAGAATTAATAAAACCAGGGTTCAGCCCTGGGTTGAGGCCTTTGTCCCAGTTAACCATCACCCTAGCTGGACTTAGGACCCCCTTGGGTCCGCACAACTACAAATATGCCTTAGGGACTTTATTCTCACCATGGGCTGCACAGAAAGTGATAGATTGGAATTAACCTGCTAGTGTTCCAATAACTTTTCATGGGATTACAAATACAAATTTCCTGGTCTGAGATGAGGACTGGGAAGGGCTCTCTGAAGGAAATGTGCATGTGTTTGCTAGCTATTTTTGATTTAAGGACGGGTAAGCCAGAAACAGACAAGATTAACAACCTGCAGGGAGCATATTGGCACAGAGAAGAAGAGATAGTTGGATATGAACAGGCTGAGAAAGAGGAGGAGGAAAAACGGATGAACTTTTGGACCATGTTCATTTCTACATGCTCAGAAAACATTCAGTGAACAATGTGGAAAAAGATCAACATGAAATGTAAACAGGAACGAACTTAACTGTACTTCAAAGGATAGCAGAAGTAGAGTGAAGGGAGGGAAATGATGGGGTGGTGCAAACCTGTTAGGAGTGCTTTCTTTTCCTGCAAGCCTGCATTAGTGCGGGCGCTGGCACTTCTGGGGCAGGAGTGGCTGGAAGAGAGGAGGGGAAGTTGGTGGGACGGGTTTTAGATAACCCTTCAAAGCTCTCACTGAAGGCGTTTCCACAGTTCTCAGCGCAGGAGCAACCTGAAGGGGATTTTAGTTTTATGGATGATAAACACAAGGGTAAAGATCACAGCAGACATTTGGTTGCTAAGGAGGAGCGATACTGAGAATCTGTGTATCTATGTTTTTAATGTGCAGCATCTATGGGGACAAAACCAGCCTACGAATCGCTTAATGTGACCATAAAACAATGTTGAAAGAGAAGCAAGAAGCAGCCAAAGAAGCATATTCAGCGACTTCCCTGTAGCTTCCCAGTAAAGTTCTGCCAGCAAGTATTTACTGAGTGCCTACTGTGTGCCAGGCACTGTCATTCTAGGAGGATGAGGGACCAGGTTATCACGGAGACAGACAATGAGCAAGAGGTGAATGATCACCAAAGATCAGTTCAGAAGTCCTCTTCTGGGAGAAGACATTTGGACTGAGGTCTGCATGGGAGAAGGGAGTACCATGGGGAGATCTGGGAAAGAGAGGCAGGTGGAGGAAACAGCGATGCAAAGGCCCTGGGGTGGGACTGGGCATGCAGTGTTTCAGCAATAGCAAGGAGGCTGGTCTGGCTACAGCAAAACAAACACAGAGGAGTCCAGCAGGAGGTTTAGCAGAAGAACATCTTAAAATAATAAACCCACTCAGATAAACCTGTACATTGAAAGACTGGCCAAAATTATACTCCAGTTCCCTGGACCTGAAAATTGTATTTCTACTTCATGCAGATTGTTATGCCTGAGATAAAGGTTGAAAAGGATTTAATGAAAAACCTTACTCTTCTCCTTATCTCTTCTGGTCTGGCTACTTCCTCACAGGTTGTCAGGCGAGGAGAGGAAGCCAGCTTAATGTTTTCCAAATGCCTGTTGCTGGAGGAAGGACTCTGGGGCGATGGGAAGCTCAGTGTTTGTTTGTTAAATAATCATCTAAAGCATGCAGGGCTTTCTGCTGCAGAAGTTATTGGAAACACCACACAACAGCAAAGAGAACTGCAGGCAGACAAGCAATTTCATGGTTCTTGCCACTATTAATGCTCTGTCCTAAGCTCTGAGAGGAAGACTTTTTGGTTCAAGTTTGGGGAAGAAAGAGTTTGAGATTTAGGTTCTTTGGTAAAACAGAGGAGCTTGGGATCCTTGCTGTGGTGATAAATCAGTACACAGCACCAACAACTGTCCCTTTCTGCTCCTCACCATCCAGTGCATGAAGTCAGACCTCCCAGCCCTTTGCTGCTCTCCTTGCCATGTCTGGCCCAGAGCAGTGAAAGCACAGGGTTGCATTCTGCCAGAGCTTTACCTCTCCTTCTGGTTGCAGCTGACCAGAGCCAGGTGCACGCTGAGATTCTTGGAGGAAGCAAGGCCCATGAGCATGGCCAGGAGTGACTGTGAGTTACAGGAGACCAGCCCCCCAACTCCTCTGCTCTGGGAGCTCACCAGGCCCCTCACTGTACAAGGAGGAGGTGTCTAGCTCCCCAGGGGCTCCAAGAAGAGGGCATCCTGGGAGGCACAGGCATATTTCCTGCTGCATCAGGGGGTGCTGGCACAGATTGCCTCCATCCCAGGAAACAGGCTCAGCACCACCACTGTTGGCCGTTCTCAAACTTGCATGCCACCCTCGCTTCAGGGGTGCTGGAGTCCTTGCCATCCTGGGGTACCCAGGCACCCCTGATGGAGAGAAAACTGGACGATGGAGGGAGGTTACCTGCAGTCTGTGGCCTGGAGGGGCCATGCTGTGTGCAAGGTTCTGGGTGCTGATCCCAGAACTCCATCTGTGGGGTCATCATGGGGTTTTCCTGGTTATCCCTGTTTGAGTTCTGCGCATAACATTACATGTCCAAGGCCCTGCTCCATGGCAGAGACAATTAAAATACGGGAGACCTCAGGACTGGAGGTTCTCAGGAAATCCGTGTCCTCAGCATGGTGGGCCCATGTTTCATTGCAGCAAGGGGGCACAGAAAACCAAGCTGGACATGGTGAAGAGGACCTGCTCTGTGCCACAAGGGCAAGCACAGGCTTACCCTGGGCAAGCAGACCTCTGCCATCCCCACAGGATACCATGCAGGATGGTGGCAGTCCCTTAGCCTCTGATGTTCGTGCCTGCCAGAATAAAGAGTTTTCAATATCATGCAAATGGGCAAAGGAGAGAAAAATTAGTTAATAAGAAATGATTGGTCACCAGCTCACTCCTCACAGTGCCTAACGTCACATGGAACTGTCACCTTCAGCCAGGCAGGCAGAATGGACATGTGGGAACCCCTGTCCTGCCTACCAAGGCAAGACATAAACACACACATGCTCACGCACTCTTTTAGATACACACTTGTACACAATCACATGCATACAATACACATTCATACACATACATAGATGCATGGTCACACACATGTGTACTCATGTGCATTCACATACATTCAAGGGGTGCTCAAACAATAGGGTGAATGTTTAAATTTAAAAACATTATTGCAGTAAAAGACCCATTGCTACTAATCCCTCTTAAAATCCTCCCACTCACTTCAAACACACTCATCCCACCTATCTTGCCACTTTCTGAAGCAGCTCTGGAGTCCTCTCTTGTGAATGTCTTTGAGGTATGATAAAAAATACAGTGAATCTTGCTGTTGAGTGCCATCCAGTGGAAATGCAGCTTATAAAAACATGACATTTTGTCCTTATCCACCTTAGTCACTGGGCCTGTCACTGTGCAACTTCTGGCTGTTCCTCAAAGTGACAATGACCATGAAAGGGAAACATTTTGACTCAATTCAGGACATTGAGGCAGCTACAATAGTGCAACTAAAGATACTCATGAAAGTAGACTTCCAGAATGGCTGCAGAAAGTGGCAAGAATAGTGGGACAAGGATGTTGGAAATGAAAGAGGAAGATTTTGAGGGGGATTCACAGTAATGTGTCTTTTACTGCAATACTTTTTAGTTTAAACATTCACTGTATCTTTTTCAATTTTTATTTTTATTAGTACATGCTTGTAGTGCATGACAATTACATTTCTTGTGTAGAGTTGGTGCATGTACCTGACACATCTTAATTCTTTTCATGTCCCCTTCCCCTGTCCCCTCCATTTCTTGGTCCCCTTCCCTTTTGTAAAAGATCTGTCTCCCTGTTTCCTATTATCTGTCTTTTATTTTACTCTTTACTTATATTTTGGGTTTCTTATATAAGAGAAACTCTGATATTTAAATTTACTATATTTTTTACTTCATGTTGTTATAGATACACCCTAATGCATACACACATCATTCACACACACACACACGCACACACACACACACACACACACACACACACACACACGCACTGCTGCTGCCCCACATCCTCACATGAACTTGGTTGGTCAGGAGGTTGGTCCAGGCCGTCCTCCTGGTTCTGGTGAAGGAGGAGCCTGTGCTCTCGCCCCAGGTCCTGTGGGTCTGAAAATCACATCAGCCAGTGCCAAGGGTGCCTGTAGTCATCTTCCTGCAGTTGTCAGCCAGTTAGGGACGTCCCTGTTCTCTGGCTCACCTCCCCCTGCCCAGTCAAGGACAGTATTGGGCTTGGAAGTGGCACTGAGGGTCTTTTGTCTCATCTCCGGCCTCAAGGGATGGCTGGATTGTGGCATCTCCAAGCCAGCTCCCAGGTGGTCCCCAGAAAGAGAGCAGGATCTGGTCAACAGGTCCCAGAAGAGGGCGGACACCACTGGGTACAACTGGGGACTTTGGAGCCGGTATCTGGTTTCTGGTCCAGAAGGGGAGTAGAGTGGGTATTGGAGCACCACTGATGTCCCTGGGACTGCCTGAGCCCCCAGGGGTCACAAGACCAGGCCGGATCAGCAGTAACACTCTTTGTAGGGATGTGAATGAGCCCTGAAGCACTCAGCTCTAGCCTCCATCTCCCCCCAGCTCCACCCCCTGCACAGCCCTGTGTGGGATGGAGGCTGCGAGGAATGGACTTCCAGGGCTTCATAACGCACACAGCAGCACTCAACAAGGGCCATGAAGGACAACTGGGATAGGACACGGGAGGGCTGAAGGTGGCTGTCACCTGAGTCTGGACAACCCCATGAGCAGTGTCCCGGCCCAGGTGGTGGGGCACAAGGTCCTAGCTGGTGGCTGGAGGGGTGCCGAACACACCACCCCTCTGTCCATCCATCCAGGTGGTCAGGCTGAGCTGGCCTTTTAACTTTGTGTGACTCTCCACAAGGAAGAGGGGGTGGGGACCCTCCTGTCTTTTGAGAAGGAAAGAAAGTGAGAGCAGGCCATTGAGCAAGAGAAAGAAGATTAAGTAGCAAAGAAAGTGACAAGCTGAGATTAGAGCCTGGTTTCAATGGTGGTAATCCTCCGTGCTGAAGGACAAATGCGAATCTTTTGTTCTTGAGTTTAGATTAACTTTGTGTCAGGAAAGGGAAAGTGGGCCGGCTAGTTGTGCCTCCCAGAGCTGGGGCTGACAAACTGCTGTGGGCGCCGTCTCGCCAGCTGTCTCTGTGCAAGACCACACCAGTGGAGGCTGAGCGGGCAGCTGATGAAGGGGGCGCCATGAGAGGGCGTTCACCCCATCTTTCTTCTGCTCCCAGCATCGCACACGGAGAGGTCGTCTTGGCCCTGTGGCTGCTGCTTAACATTCAAAAATCATAGAAGTTGGGTCTTTTTAATATCCATCACATGCGGAGAATCTGATTTTTATCAGAGTGCATTCAAACTTCCACGTCTGGGGCGTTATCCAGGTTCTCAGGCAACAGGAAGTTGGTTTATGGGAACATCATAATGAGAAACTTGGTTGACTCCAAAGAAATGTAATGACATACTAAGGCTGGAAGAAAGGGCAAGATAAACCAAGGGTCGTCTGGGTGGGACTTATTTATAGCTTCTTGTCCGCGCTGTGCTGTGTGAGCCAAGGAAGGCCTGGTCTTCTGCGTAGGCAGTGGACCTGCATCGTGTCAACTAGTGAGACCAAAGACCTGGCTACCCCTTTGGAGCAGTTTTCTCATCGTTGCATCTTGGAGCAGTCTCTGACTCTGTTTCCAACCCAAATATCACGCTGTGCCCTGCCTGGCAATGTCTCCACCAATTGTGAAAGAGAATGACCAGCTGGTACCTTGGTCTGGCCCAGGAGTTCGCTGTGATTTTCACTCTTTGCCTGAAGTTCCACAGGAAGTGGCTGCAGCGACCCCTGAGGACAAAGAGAGGGGACACACTGCAGGGTAGGGTGGATGGGAACATTTCTTTAAGACAATGGCAGTGAGCTGTAGGGGGGACAGAGTTGGGGACCCAGCCTCTAGAGGAGCACGGTGTATGTTATCGGGTATGACACAGTGACATCTTGCACATGTGGTACTTGGGGGCCATGTCTCATCTAGTCAGTGTGACTGACAGTCTCATTTTGTGACAGGCTTAGCAGTTGCGATTTGCCTTGACAGCCGCATGGATGGGTTATGTCTGGGGACTGGCAGGCTGCAGAGCAGAAGCTCTGGGTCTTCCCACACCTCTGTGCAGCCCGGACTCTGCCCGCCGTGGCATCTGCCACTTCTCCACAGTGTCCGTGCATTGTCCTCCGCAGCCCCCTGGGCCATAGTTTCTCTGGGTTGAAGCAAAAGAGCTCCACTTGTGGCCTCCCCATGGGCCCAGCGAGTTTGTCGTCACCAAGGGCCCTAGCAGGGCAGAGGTGTGAACAGTCCCCACTCCGTAATTCTGGAGAAGTTAAGGCTAGTTTCTTCAGCTCATTGACTGGGGGTGCAGCTAAGACATTTACTTTCATTTTTTTATTTCTAATCCATGAATAATTGTACATATTTAAGGGCTACAGAGTGATCATTTGATATACATATGCAGATGTATAATGACCAGATCAGGGTAGCTCGTGCTCCCATTTCCTTAAATATTTATCATTTCTTTGTACTGGGAAACTTCAACCTCAATTCTGCCATGAGATGTGTATGGGCACTGGGATTTGCCCATATTTGGTGAAGGACCTGGCACAAACAGCAGCTTGCCTGTCTTTCTTCCTTCTTTCCTTCCTTCTTTTCTCTTTCCTTTCTTCAGTTCTGGGGATCAAGCCAAGACCTTGCATGTACTAGACAAGTGCTCTACCACTGAGCTACATCTCCAGCTCAAAACAACAGTTTTTAAGAAGCGTTGCAAAGTCTGTGGTTCAGTGATGATAGACACACCATCATCTAGTGGATGACTAGACAGACGTGAGCACATAAGAAATAGTTGCTTTATTTTACTACTCTGATTTGCACTTAGAGCTCAGGCCATGTGGCATTGGAAGGACTTTCCCAGAGGGAGCCATTCCCAGAAGAACCAGGGAAAACTGACATAGACCTGCAGGCTCCACTTGCTTCCCGGTATTCACTCTCATCACTGACTTTAGAAATCATGTGCTAAGCAGTGAAATGACAGTCCTCTCTGGTGTTACTATAGAGCACACCTTAGGTGGGCGTCACTACGGCAGTGATGGTTTGTTTTCCAGGAGTGTGGGGGTAGCTCTCTCCATCTAGCTTAGGCCAGTTGAAGCTGCTGCCTCCTTCACTAGCCCTGAACAAGTGTCCTTTTGATGTTGGAGGGCCAAAGTCCCCACCCCAGATCATGTTCACACCAGCATTTTCTGAGCATGCCTCCTAAGAGACCCATGAGATGCTTTCAGACCCCTGATGTCTTCATTCTTCCTACTTTCTACACCTTAGACCACCCTGCTTCTTTAACCCATGAACATCCCTGAACCCTAACCCTGGGGAGAAAGGTTTCAGGCTCATCTCCCGTCTCCGCACAATAGGGGCCTAGTAGTATTATTTTAGTGCTGGTTGCACTGCACAGTGGGCCAAAGCTGGCCCAGGAAGGAGCATGGCAAAGCTTCTTTCTCTCCTTGCTCGAGCTGGAGCTGAGCCAGCCCAGGCAGATGCCCACCGGTAGAGGCCTGGCCTGGGCCACCCCAACCCTAGCATCCCCTTGGATGCGGCTGACCTCACTGCGGGCAGCTCCTCAGGAAACACTGAGTATCTTCTTGCTCTTATGAATGACTTCATCTCAGTAGCTAATACACAAACATGTAAAATTGTCCCAGCAGGAAGAATTAAACCAAAGACAGATATTGCTATGTTCACATCCTGATCTTCCAGTTCTCTCCTGTGCCCGTGCAGATATGGTTTTTGTGTACAAAATGGGTGTTCATCCTATATGTTAAAAGAAATGGTCATGTAGCAGGCTGACTTGGAGCAGGAACAGGGTGGAGCTGAGATGCAGGTTGAGCTGTATAAGACTCCACTGTAACCAACAGCTCATGATGTTAGGGTGCCACATGCTGGGCCCAGAGTGTGGGCAGAGGTGCCGAGATGACTTGGCCCATAGGAAGGGAGTGAGTCTGCCAACAGCTTGAAGGATCTTGGAAGAGGAGCCTGAACCTCAAAGGAATGAGCAGGACCCAGGGACACCTGAATTCTGGTCTGGCAAGATACAAGCTGACCATCCTTAAACTCCTGAGGGTGCTCTGAAACAAGATGACTCTGCTGTTTCAGTCTGTTACAGTTGTGGTCCTATTTTACACAGCAATGGAAGACAAACTCAGGCACAGTCACATGTCACATAATGATGATTGATCAGTGATGGACATGCATATGATGGTGGTCCATAAGACTGTCACCCTGTGATATCATAGCTCTCTTTGTTTATATAAGTTCACCCTGTGGTGCCCACACAGGGACAAAATATATCTCAGAATGCGCCTCTATCACTGAGTGACACATAACTGCATCGTAAGAAAACACCAGTATTGCATGTCTATATCTGTTTTCATGAGAAGCCACTTTGAAGATATCAATATGTAATACAACCACCATTGTTAATTCCCTACCACTTTGTTTGTAACTCTGTATTGTCTGTATTGTGCTTGTGATATGTTGTAAAATGTTGTATGTCTGTTAATGTTTTCCTCCTTTTATCTTTAAAATAAAAAAAAAGAAAACACTTATTTTCCTTTTTGTTTTGTTTGTAATATTTCTTCTATTTAAAACCTATTTTGGAGATGGTTCAAGTAAATCCTTTAGTCATACTTAGAGTAGCTATTTGTCATTTGATCAGCTGAATTCTTTTCGAAAGAAGCTTATGTTTTATAAATCAAAGCTCAGTAGCAACAGTACTTGGTAATGGACTTGGGTCAGGTTCTCATAAATAAGTAACAAAGTGATAACTAGGAAATGTGAAAGTAACTTGATCAAAATAATTTTCCAGTCTTTTAAATTTTGATGGTTGGCTTATTGGCTTGAAGACTGAATCAATGGAGACCCTTAAAGATTAAAATAATTTCCACTGGCACATACTTAGTGAACTAATTTTCTGACATAATTATAATATGCAAGTACATTTTCTTCTTCATGAAAACCACACCAGAGATGCTCAGGACTTTTGGTAGAGACCAGTGACTCGGTCTCCCCTTCCTCTGGAAATAGCTGGACCACTTGTCCCAGCTGTCCTTGGGGTGCTGTTGGCTGTGACTTCTATAGCCGTAATGTCTGCTCCTTCCAGGACTGCCCCATAGAAAACTCCTGCTGGATCCTCCACAACCTCTCCCTTTCCACCTAGGAGCTGCAAAGGAGATTTAAGAGAGAACTTCAAATTCTAAGACCAGTGCAGCCTAAAGTTGGAAGGGGCTCGTTCAGAACCACCTTATGGAAGGTTACCTGTGAACCTTTCACTGAAAAATCGTGAGCAAGAAATGAACTCCCACTGTACTACCTTAGAGAGTAAACCTGGGTCTACTTTTTTAGTTTTTTTACCTTAAATTGTATGTTAGCATTATAATAGCCATCTGTGCATCTCAGTGCTGTTCCCTGAGGGATACAGGAAACAATCTATGTGTTTATTCACTTGGTATGATAAATGACACGGAGTGTGAATGTGTACGAAAGTGTAAAAACAGGATTTGGACCCACCTTTATGCTCTAACTGGTTTTGCATATATTTACCTGAGCATCACAGAGGGTTTAATAGACCCACATTGCTCCAGAATTTGTTTTTTAAAAAAGTTTTCTTTTGAGTTTTCTGATAGAAGCAGCCCAGTTCAGTACAATGGCACATGAAAAACCAGATTTGCAAGGTTTGGAGGTCAAAAGTGAATCATCAGATTACTCATGCATGGATGATGAAGATGATCTATTATGGTAAAAATACATGTTTTTATAACAGAAGATTTATGTGAGTGGATGATGATGATGATAATGGCTTCGATGTTGGCCATGTAAGCCAAAATTCCTGTGACAGTGAAATGGAGCAAGAATTGACTGATAGAGACACATGGAATGCAGACCTCCTTGATTCAGATGACAAAGAAAACAGCAAGGTGAGTACATATATGACTAGTTGAAATGTTGCAAAATGGCCACACCACCAAATGGAATGACCTAATGTTAGAACTAGCTCCAAAAATATAGTAAAGGTCTTGGCAAGGGTGAAACATATTGAATAGAATGCCAGCAATACCATTCAATGTTGGAAATTGTATCAGATGAAATGCTACAAGATGCTGTGAAATACACAAAGGCTGAAACGCAAGTCAAACATTCTGTGTGCACCAGTAGCCATACTCAAAAATGTATTTATTATGGCACCTCACTAGCTGAACTGAAAGCATTCATAGGTCTGCTGTACTTAGCACAGGTTTCTCATGGTGATCACAGGAATATAAAAGACTTTTGGAAAAGCAATGGGTCAAAATGTAATGGCAGAAATTGGGCTGTATTCATAAGACACTGAAGGACTTTATTTAGAACAGAGTTTATTGAATTTAGACTGGTCACCGAGCGGCTCCTGACTAACAAGTCGGAGACGTTGGCTCCTGTTAGTTTTGATTTGGATCCTAAATAGGTTTTGGGTTTTTACAATTATAAATTGGGATGATATATTTGCTGACTCAGGTGGCCTTATGGTTGTTTGTTTTTTTTTTTATCTTGTGGGACCCCGGGTCAGTTGCTGGTTGCACGTTTAACCATGATAGATTTTTTTTTTAAAATAACCTATATATTCCTTTAGGGTTACAATGTTTATCTAGGGCCAAAAAAAGAGATAAAACTACTGAGGCAGGGTCACAGAGAGTTATCTAGGCCTAAGTGTTTCTTATCTCAGAGAGACATTTTCAGAGTTTGAGCCCTTATAATCTTTTGAGAGGCTTTCCCAAGTCACAGCTCAGGTGTTCACTAAAACTATTTTATCTAAGCTAAGATACACTGTCCCCTACAAAAATATGCATAAAAATGCAAAAACTTAGTATGCTTTCCATTTAGACATTTATCCTGGAACTCAGCCATCAGGACCTTATTCCTATAGTAACAAACTGAATGATATTGTGAACATTTATTGCTCCCATCTCCCAAACTAACTTGAATGTGACATTCAATAGTTGGTTTACAAGTTTCCAATTGATGTGACATTTGCTAACAGAGCGCAGGTTGACTGGTGCAGGAACTGTACACAGGAACAAAGCAGAAATTACGAATAAAATGTTGCAATTTCAAACCGGAGAATTGTGTGATACAATCTTTGCATTTCAGGAAGATATAAGACTGGCTTTGTATATGGCAAAGAAAAGCAAACTGGTACTCTGATGTCAACATTTTGCCATGATGGAAATAGTGATAAGAAATCTTGACAAAACAGAAGCCTGAGATGGAAACTTTCAACAATAAAACCAAACATGGAGTAGATGTTGTTGATGAATTATGCAGCAGCTATGATGTCACTTGAAACACAAAGCATTGGCCAATGATTGTATTTTCTTGATCCTAAACATGTGTGGCATCACTAGTTTGTTAGCTTACAAGGAAAATTACAAGTGCAAAATATCATGAGCAAATTTTCTTACAGGATTGTGAATGGAGCTCATAAGGGATTATTTACAACTGAGGAAAAGCAAAATGTCTCTGCCCAGGGAACTAAGCAAAAAAAATTGTGGAGAGCACTGGTGAGGTGATAGGTGAACAGGCAGGTGCAGCCTCACAAGGACCTACTATGACAACAGGAAAACCAAAAAGATGTCAACTGTGCCCTACAGAAAAGGACAGGAAAGCAAAACATGGGTGATCAGTGTAAGCAATACTTCTGTGTGGAGTTGTCATGTATGAAGACTGCCTTGGGTGTGACAATTAAAGCAAAGCTTATTTCTGTGGAAGACTTTTGTTTGTGCTTACTCTGTAATTCACATATGTTTTCATTTTTTGTTATCTTTTAGGTTTTGTAAGCAAGTAAACAGCTGATGTGAAAATGTTATGTGTATTCTAAGCACTCATTACACATTGGATACTGTATTTTATTGACATCTTATTTCCCTGCTAAGTTCTTGTTATACAATATTGTAGGAAGCACCTGACAAAACAGGAAGAGAAGTGACAAGATTGCCACATAGGAAAGGAAAGCTAAGCAAATGTGTTTAGCTTTAAGTGCAAGCAAGACATGTGCATGGGACATGCAACTGTCATGAGTAAAGACTGCCTTGGGTGTGAGAGTTGAAGCAAAGCTTAGTTTTGTGATAGAGTTCTATTGGTATTTTCATTGTAGTTCATATAGAAATTTATTTCTGATGTTATCTTTTAGGTTTTGTAAGGAAGTACACAGCTGATGTAAAAATGTCAATATCTATTCTAAATACACAATGCATGTTAAGAATTTAATAATTTATTTTATTAATATTTTATGTTCCTGTTGACTATACACTGTACAATACAATGAGAACTTCCTGACAAAACAGCAGGACCATTGGTATGTCAAGCATGTCCTACGAAAAGGCCAGGAAAGCAAAAGACATGTGCTGTCAGTGTAAGCGATGCGTGTGTATGGAATGTGCTGTTGTCATATGTGCAGACTGCCTTAGGTGTGGTAATTGAAGTAAAGATTTTTTTGTAGAGTGCTATTGGTATTTTCACTATAGTTTATATGAGAATTTATTTCTGATGTTCTTTTTTAGACTGTATACCAAAAATCAGTCTAGGTTGGAAATTTTGATGCTTTTTTATAAACAATAAATATTAAAAACTCAATACTTTATTTTTGTGATATTTTCCTATGAAGTACTCATTGTTTAATATAATAAATCTCATAAAATTAAAATTAATAGTTCATCAATAGAAATATTCTAATATTCTAATAGAAATATACCTTGGTGACAAAATTAGTCTTATGCTCCAAAGGCTATGATTTAAGATTTCTATCTGGATGCTCCCCAAAGCTCTATAGGCTCATAGGTGGGGCTTTGGGAGGTGACTGGCTGGTGGTGTGATACTCTTCACTGGATTATCCATTGATGCCTTTATAGTTAAATGTGATGTTAGAAGGTGGAGCCTGGTGGAAGAGGTGGTCACTGGGGGAGAGGCCTGGAAGGGCCTCTCTCTCTCCCCGACTCGTCCTTCTCTCTCTGCTTCCTGTCCCCTATGCCAAGAGCAGCTCTCGTCCACCAGGTCCCTCTGCCATGCCTTCCTGCCTTGGAGCCCACTTGCCTCAAAGCTATTTCAGGGCACATATGTTGTGCAAGTTGCCGGCACATCCTGGGTCATGCTCAAAGTGGGTGCTCAGAATAATGCGTATACTGAGATTGAGGGTAAAAAAAATGCACAGTCAGTGATGTTTGTATTTAATGTCAAAATCACTCAAAATATCATGAGCATATTTTGCAAATAAATGCTGGGCTCACGTCTGTTTTCTCAAACATGAAAATCCACCTTGTTCTCTTAGTTGATTTTGTTTTCCTGGTCTTTACTTTTTCATTTGGGTTTCCCCATGTCTTTGCAATTCCACAAAGGGTGAGAATAGAAACTCCTTTCCACTTCTTCTGCTCTTGCTCTTGTTCTTCTTTTTTCATTTTTTGTTTTTTGGGGTTTTTTACTGGAATAAACACAATGCAGCACAGGCAACCTTTATTCAAGTAGCTCCCACTGGGTCCAGAGGAGTCGCCCTGAACCACAGAGGCCCTTCTGCACCAGCTATTTCTGTGGCTGGAGAGTTCCCCCTCAGCAGGATTCTTGAGAATTAAATCCCGCTTCCTGCAGGACTGAGCTCCAGATATCAGGGCCTTTCCCTGATGTGACCTTGTGTGATTGATGGTTAAAAATTTTGCACTGAAAGTAAGAATAATTCAATAAAATGACACTTTGCCTTTTATGGACACATATATGCTACCTCAACCTACATGGGGGAGTGTGACTAAGCTGTTAATTGGAGATAATAAGGTGCAGTTAAGCATCCTGTTTTGATAGAACTGTTGTTCTCATCTGTTGATTCCTCTTTAGGTTCAAGTCATGGATGAGCTGTGAATGGGCCTGCATTTAGCAGCTGCAAAAGCCGATCAGCTACCCACAGGGCTGGCAGGAAATCAGAGGCCTTGGAAAAAATAGAAAGCTTCCTCTTAGAAACAGGACATACTTACTTTGAAAAGTGGAGGAACCTAAGATAGGATCTGAGGCCACTTTTTTCTGACAAGTTGCCACGGGCAGCTCTGAGAATCCACTTGACTAGGCAATTCCTGTGAAAGGAGAAAAAGAATTTTAAGGAGAAGCCTAGGAAACTTGAGAACATTGCCACTTGCCTCCTTAAGAAAAGAAGCAGCAAGATGGATGTCATGGTGTACACCTGTGATTCCAGTACTCCAGGAGGCTGAAGCAAGAAGACTCCAAGTTTGACCTTAGTCTGAACAACTTAGTGAGACTTTGTCTCAAAATTTAAACCAAAGGGGAGGGGTTGGGGATGTGGCTCCTTGCCAAAGCCTTGGATATAACCTCTAATAGCACAAAGAAAGAAAGGGAGGGAGGAGGGAGTTTCTCTTTTCAGTCACGGCAAGTTGAGACTGAGGCATTAGTCTATTACTCTTCTCTTGAAAACACTGCACATATTTCTACATCTCAAATTCACCCTGGGAATCTCTCCCTTACTTTGCTCCATAGGTTGGGCAATGAGTTTCACTCTAAGTCCACATTAATATTTCTTGAAAAAAGGAAATTGTCTTGCTGTATTTGAAGACAGGATGGGGTGGCAGAGATTCCTATTGGGAACAGTTGCCATCAGCAGAGACCCACATCACCATGAAAGCCAACTGCAAAAAAAATAGTCTTGTTAAAGCAGAGAAATTAGAAGAACAGAATGCGTGGGTGTACGAAGGTAAATATCTCAGCCAGAGTTAGAAAACTCAGGTGGCCTGTGTGATTTGTGTCATTTTGAGCATTTGCCATTGGCTGATCTCCCTAAATGTGGGTAGATCATAATGACTTTTGATGTTTGCCAGATTGAAAAGCATGGCAGAAAAGGTCATGTGGTTTCAAAAAGGAAAAGAAAAGAAACCAAGCAAAATGAATAAAATTCAATTTATAATTTAAACCCTGTCTTAGTTACTTTTCTCTCATTGCTGAGACAAAATACCTGACACACAAAGTTAAAGGTGGAAAGGTTTATTTGGCTCACAGTTTGTGGAGGTTTCATTCAGACCATAATCAGCTGGCTCCAAGGCAGGGTGACATGGCAGAGGGGTAATAGTTCATGGTGGCAGAAGACAGCAAAAGCAATGAAGAGAGAGAGAGGAAGAGAGAGAGAGAGGGAGGGAGAGAGGTCTCTTTCTGTTCCTTATGTTGTATGCAGTCTACCAGGATTGGGGCAGAGCCAATCAAATCAGTGGACTGATCCAGCAATCACCCACCCTTAATCCTAGCATTGCACTACAAATGAATCATGCACTCAAGATTCATCCAGCTCTGAAAAAACTCTGATTGCGTGAGACTTTGGGGGCACACCTGGACACAAACAATACCAAGACTCCCACCTTGGAAGTATTATTAACATGTGTGCAAAAGTCATCCTCCATTCTGGAAGACTGTAAATGTTCATTACGCATTTGTGGAAACTTTGTTCAACAAGTCTGCTTATGATTTATTAGATATTAATGTTCCTAAACAAGCTGCAACAGAAAAGAACATTTTCTTTTTCATAGGAAAATTATTTAATACACAATGACATTACTTCTCTGTCTTGAATCTCATGAATTAAAATATCTTGAACATCACATAACAAAGCTCTGAATTCCTACTGCTTTTGCAGCATAAATGTAACTATAATAGCAAATAAATTCATCACCACAAGATTTCAGTTGATTTACAAAAGATCCCAGCTGTTGCCCAATGCCAAAAATGGGTGGAGATGGTTTTGTTCGAAGGAGTAGATCTCTGGCTATTGAAAAAGCATTTATGGGCATATTAACAGGAAGACTCTGCCCGGTGAGCGATACAATTGTGAACTATGGTTCAGGTATTCAAGTGCAAGCATTCGGAAGGCAATGTAGCGGCTAATCTGTGAGGGTGGTTTTGAAAATGATGACATTTAACCTATCATAGCAGTTGTTCTCATAAAAGGCATGAATAGCAGTAATGAATAATAAAATACTGCATAAAAATTATGTTCTGGTGCTAGAAGTCATGAAGCTGAACGCAGTAAGTTTTACCATATTGAGTCATATATGGGGGGAAATCAACACATTTTGAAAATTCTTTAAAGGAGAAAAACACCAGCAAGTCAGCATTTCTTCTGTGAATTTTTAGGCAATCTACTTGCCAAGTTGACAAAGAACTTTCACAATGATTCAAAGCCTAACATGAAGGACAGCAGTTAATCTGATTAGAGTAATGACATTTCTGATGTATTTATTTGGAGTAGAAATTACTGCGTGGCACTGTTATTAGTAAGTTTGCCTTGTTTACTGGAATGCTGATAATATTTAAAAATCTGTCTTTGAATAATGCAGGTTGAGCATGTGAACAATAAAAGGGGGTCTTTTGCTTTCCCTCCTCCTTTGCGCGTTATCTGACATGCCTGCCTTGTTAGAATGCGTCTCAGGGCTTTGTGATGGTTGGTGCTCTGCTGCCCCTCCCCCAACCCAGGTGCTGATGTCTGATACACTCCGGACACCTCAGAGAAATGCAGCTGAGCACGCATTGTCGCATTGTCGTTGAGCCATTTAAACATCCCCAGGAGCACTCCTTCTCTTGCCTAGTTAGAAACAATTTCTCATACTTGATAGATGGGCTCACCAACCTTGAAATCATTGCATTTGTAATTTATGAGTAGGATTAATTACCCAAAACATTGAAAATCATAGTAGCACTGTTAGTTGTAGGTGAGGCATGCTACAACTCAGACCCTCTTGTCCTGTGGAATTTTGCAAAAGTGTGCTCTTTGACAAAGAAAAAGGGAAGAAGTATTTGTACCAAATATTCATCTTGGCATCATTTTTTTCCCAAGGTTGGAAAGTCTATCACATTTTTTCCTTCCATTCTGCAACTTCACTTGAACCAGAAAATTTTAAACCATCAAAATGTAAGGATGTAATCAGTGCACAGTTTTAGAAGTGAGGAGTGGAGATCCAAAAAGAAAAAAGAAGTTGCCATGGTCTGGATGTTTGTGTCTCCCAATTCCCAAGTTTATATATGGAAAGTGCTCACCAGTGATGATCGGGTGTGGGGCTTTGGGCAGCTGATTAGGTCACAAAGGCAGTGGTTTCCTGAATGAGATTTGGGCCCCATGAGAGATCACAGAAATACCTTGTCCCTTTCATTATGTGAGGATCCACTTATGAACCAGAACCCTCTCACCAGATGCCACATCTGCCAGTGCCTTGATCTTGGACTTTTGACCTCCAGAAACATGAGAAATACCTTTTTGCAGTTGATAAACATCCTAGATATATTAATTAGTCATCTTCCCCATTGCTGGACACAATACCTGACACCCACAATTTAAAGGAGGAGAGGTTTAATTTGGGTCATGTTTTAAGCGGATTCAGTCCATGGTTGCCTTGTTCCAAGTCAGGAGCAATATGGCAGAAGGGTGTGGTAGAGCAATGCTGCCTAGTGTATAGATGCCAGGAAGCAGAACAAGAAGGGATCCCAGACAGCAAATGGCGAGGGGGCCAGATATAGTTCCCAAGGCCACACTGCTGAGACTAATCCAGACACACCCAGAAGTGTGCTCCACCAGTCTCTGGTGCAGATCCCAAGCCAATCAAGTTGACACTCTGTCCTAAGATGTCACACTAGGCTGTCACATTTTGTCACTACAACAGGAGTAAACTAAGACAAAAGTTGGACTCAATCCTTTGGGTACTAGGAGCTGGCTGGCATCTGTGATCAGCTTGCAGATCTGCTGTCAGCTGGGAGACACAGCATGGCTTCCCTCACACATCCAGTGTGGACGCGCTGATTGTTGGGAAGGTGGGAGTGACTGGGCCACATTTCTCATCCAGCAACTGGCTTGTCTCAGCTTCCTCGAACGTAATAGTCAATGGGTTCCAAGAACAACAAATACATAACTCCCATGTGCAAATGCATTTTGAGCCTCTACTTACTTTACATTTGCTGCTGTCCCACCAACCAATGCAAGTCCATGCAAGTCACGTGTCCAACCCAGTTTGGTATCAGATAAAATACAGACCTTGAGTCAAATTTGAGTTTCATATAAATGAGGAGTTTTTAGTGTTAGTGCATTCCACTGAAAGATATATCAGTCAGGGTTCAAGAAAACGAAGAATCAGGATAGTAGTGATGTTTGTGCAAAAAGGGAGTCATCACAGAAATGGATTCCCAGGGTTGCTGAGGTAGAACCATCTCGTGATTTGTGGTCTACAAGCTGGAGAACCACAGAAGCTCATGGTGTGGTTACACGAGTCAGAAGGCCATACAGTCAGGGGTAGAGGTTGCTACTGAATCTGGAAGGCTGACAACCAGCAGCTCTGATGGCCTAGGCTGGGAGAAGACCAGCTCAAGCAGAGAAAAGATTGGAGGTTGTCCACACACACTGGGGAGGACCACCAGCTTTACTCTGCCTATAGCCTAATTGATGATCTCTTCTAGAAGCACACACCAGACCCACCCAGACAGAACAGTTCCCTAGCTGCTTGGGTAACCCTTAGCCCAGTCATGCTGTTATAAAATAACCATCCCAGGTGTTTTCCCTGACCACCCTCGTATCCTGTTTTACTAGCCTTCAGAGAGATAATTCCATTCTTCTCTTCTTAGTGCCTTATCACAATCAGTAATTAGATATTATGTGTTTATCAGTTGATTTTGGTCCTGTTTTAAACTATAAACCCCATGAAACCAGGATCATCAGCACTGGAGCCTGGCACCATGGGTAAGACCTGGAATTCAGCTAACATACTGAATAAACGAGTGCTGAGGCCAGAGTGTCAGCAAGTGAAATCAGGAAAGCAATGGAGCCGCTGGCCTACACCAGAGCTTCAGGTTCAGTCTCTCCCCCAAGAGCTTTGATCCTTGAGGTCCAACCCTTCGCATCCTTGTTTAAAGACATAAGTACTCTTCAACGTCAAGGTGACATCATAAATACTCAGGCCTCTTGGGGTTTATTAGAAGGCCAGCTGAACCCTGCAATGCATTTAATTTACCATTACTTACTCATTCTTTATTTCCTCCATATGTATTATGTGAGATTGTGAATGTATATTTATATAAATTCTTATTATTCAGCTTCATAAAATATCCTTTATGAGAGGAACTGTATGCGGCTGACCCAGATGCCACAAGGAACGTCTCATCTCTCTGTGAGAGCCTTCTGTGCAGCCCCGCCTCCCTGCTGCGCATCCCTCCTGGGATCTCATGGCCCCGAGTGCTGGAGCAGCTGCTGCCTCATAATTTATTGACCTACTGTGTGCATAACAAATGGGGCTTAAATACAACCAGCTGGACCTGTTTCTGTCAAAACCAGATTTGGAGTCCTGTACTCAATGGCAGCCTCTGGGGTGTCTCTAAGGTGCTCATGATTTTGTGCAGTTGTGAGTCTGTCTGTCTGTCTGTCTCCCTGCCTGTCAATCTGTCCAAGAGAGGAACAGAGGAATGTGGAGAAAAATTCGAAGTAAATGGATTTCACGTTCTTTATTATTCAAAGACAAAATGTATTTTCTTTTTTCGAGAAGCCAGGCTGATTTACCTGATATCTGTCTGAAAAACTGAAAGAAGAAAAATGCTGCAATTAATATTGAACCCCAAATGCAAGCCTGAACCTACAACAGAAGAGGCCGTCAAAGACTAAGCAAGGAGGACTTCACTTACCTCTGTTGTAAAACTGTAAATTTACAGCAGTAGAATTGTAAAGTTGTAATTGGTGCATACTTCTTTCCACTGTTTTAAAAATAAATAAGAAGTGGTTTTAACCAAATCATTATTAATCTCCAAAGATTAATGTTTTAGGATAGGTGATGGTGTCCTCAGCTAGCGGTAAAGTGGTCACCAACCCTCACGCAGGTTGATGGGCTCCTTAAAAATCCAACAGAGGCTCTAAACCTTCTTCCCAGAAAAGCAATACCTGCACACTTTTGCCTCTAATTTCCAAGGTTTCACTGATTGTGGAAAATGTCCATTGAACCCAGGGTCACAGCCCTTCTCTAAAGGGAGGCTCACATGTGCGGTGGCCTGCGTGTGGGTAAGTGTGGCCCCTGAGCCTCCCCTGCTGCTTTCCTGGTCTCCACTGTGGGCGGTTGGGGCCGTAGAGGTGGAGTCAGCAGAAGGTATTTAAGCCCATGGGGGCAGCACCCTGGCAGGGGCTAATGGAGGTCTCATGGGACTGGGTTAGTTTTTGAGAATGGATTGTTATAAGAGAAACTGGCACCTCTCCTAAATCCTTTCATATGTGCTCCTGACACTGTGATGCCTTCTGTTACAAGGATTTCACCAGAGCCCAGCAGGTCCTGGCATCCTGCTCTTAGACATTCAGAGCAGTGGGCTAAATAAACCTACTTTCTTTACAAATACCCTGGCCTCAGGTATTCCATTATAGAGACACAGAATGGACTAATATGACGTAGAACCACAATTTAAAAGAAATCATGGAGTTCTAATTCTGTAAAAGACTTGAGATAGAATGTAGCCCATACTTTTATTTCCAGGAGAAGGTATGACCTGCCCAAGTCTTGAAGCAAATTTGTGACAGAGTCAGGAATTAAGATGCTATTTTAAGTTGGCTTCCTTAGAAGCAGACCTTGAAGTGTGATTGATGCGCAGAGACTTACTAGAAGGGGCTTCTGAAGGGATGCCACTAAGGAGCGGAGGAAGTGGGACAGAGGAGAGGAGGAAGCCAGCAAGATGTAGAGGGGAGGCCACGGGGACACCGAGTGCACGTTATGTGCGAGGCGTCTGTGCACCCTATGGCCTCTGGTTCAGAGGAGGAGGAAATAACCCCAGGAACCAGTCTGCAGGTAACCCTCCACAAATGCTGCACAGTGACTGGAGACTGAGCTCAGGGAGAGGAAAAGGGGACACAGGCAACTGTGTGGAAAGCAACTGATGTGACAGAACCAAGCTTCATTCCATACTGCTACCCCAGGGGACACATGGTGACTTTCTGTGAGTCACAGAAGATACTCTCCTGTGATTTAAAATCCATGCCTGTGCTGTAGTTTGGACTTGGGGTGTGTTAAATAAAGTCTTGGCCCTTCACTTGCTGCTTCTGAGGGAATGGTGGAATTTCTAAGAGGTGGAGTCTGTGGGGAGTCTTCCTGACACTGAAGGGGGTGTGTCCTAGATATGGTGTGTCTTGGAGCCGTGTGTCCTGGAGGGGGTATGCCCTCACAAGGGTGTGTGTCCTAGAGGTGAGTGTGTCCTAGAAAGGGTGTAGCATCAAAGGGAGAGTTCCCTAAAGAGGGTGTGCCCTAAAAAGGGGTGTGCCCTCACAGGGGTGTGTGTCCTAGAAGGAGGTGTTCCCTCAAGGGGAGTGTGTCCTTGAAGCGGGTGTGCCCCTGAAGAGGATACTGGAATGCCAACCTCTTCCTGTTCCCATCTTTCACATGTTAGCCATGAGTAAGTGGTTTTGCCACGGGCTGCCACCATGGTGAATGGCAGCACATCCAATATATCATGGACTGAAACCTCTAAAACTGAGCCCAAAGAAACCTTCTTTCTTCACAAGCTGATTAGCCCAGGAGTTTGTTACAGTAATAGAAGGCTGACAAACACAGGGTATTTCATATTTATTCTGAACTTTTGCCTTAAGTATGCTGAGTGTTTGCAGACTTAAGTGTGAGCTTTGTGCACAGTAGCATAGGGTCTGTGAAGAGAACAGCCACATAGATCTTCCTTTTGCAAGCTCTTGGACTACTCTCTCTATGAAGACTCCATGAACTTTGCTCCAAATCATACACATGCCTCACTCAAGACAGGCTTGCTTTGTTTCTACAGAACATAGTATTTTCAGGAGTCAAAAGGATCTTTTTATCCTGAGTACTATAACTGTATTCCAGGAAAGATGTGCACACCTCTACTCATTAGTTTTGAAAAGTCTGCCCTTAGCCAGTGTAAATGAATTTCCTTCTTAATTATGTAGCAAAATTCTGAAGAGTGACACCCTGTAATACTGGTGTCCCTGCTTAGAGTGTAGAAACTTCCAGGGAAAAAGATCATCAAAACAATAGAAATATAAGCAAGAGAAAGAAGTTGAGAATGAATACACAGATGCTCTTTGCTTAGGGTGGGAGTACATAAGATAAACTCATTGTGAATAGAAAATATCATAAGCCAGAAATGCATTGACTGCATCTAACCCCTGAACATCCCAGCTTAGAACAGTGCACCCTGTAGAGTGTGTGATGTTTCCTTTCCTGATCCCTGAAGGGTTGCCACACTGTCCAGTATTGCCAGAGAGAATCATGCTAAGAATTCTAGTCCAGGCAAGACTCGAAATCCAAAATGTGAAGTTGTTTATAGTGAAAGCATGTCACTTTCACAACATTGTAAAGTGGAAAAACCATAAATTGAACCATTGTAAACTGGGGACCACCTATAATGATGGACCATGCCTAGAAGCATATAAAAGGAGCTCTAGTCTGCAGCATGCAGTTGAGGAAGCCAAACTGTAACCACTGTAGCAACTGCCCCCCTCAACCCAGGACTTACTCAGTACCTGACAGCTTTAACTCAAAGCCCATCAGAAAAAGCCAACCATCCTCCCTAACCAATCGCATAGAGTACCTTGCAGCTACTTTGCTTGCCTGCTCCAGCTACCCAATGTGAAGCAGTTATACTACTCACTCCTGTGCTGAAGGTGACTATTTCTTCCATTAGAAAGATTCCCAACCCCGCATTTGACTTTTAATCTCTGCCAAATACAAGTGATGGTGACCAAGCCCTTTGCTTCCTGAGCTCCGAATAAGTGAACTTTCCTCATTCTCATTTTCTCATTCTCTATTCCATTAACTTCATAGAAAAGTACCAGTTACTAATAAACATGGGGACAAAGAAGCTTAACTGCAACTAATTTTAAAAGAAACCCAAATGACATCATCACTGAAATACATTATTTGTGTGCGTGCCTGATTTGGAGAGCACTTTGCAGGTATTAAGTAAGAGGTTGAAATAAATGTGCATGCCCTTAAACCTAGCAATTCCAATTCTAGCAATTCGTCTTGCAGGAACTGTCTTGTAAGTGAAGAAGGTTAATGTACAAAGATGATCACTGTCTATTTATACATACTAAGTGTCCAAAAGGGGGATGGGTAAAACTCAGGACATCTACCCTGTACAGCTCTGTGAGACCATCTAAGAACCAGATGCTGGGCCAGTGTAGTGGTGGTGGGAAGGCACAGCCGTGCAAGGCGATATTGTTTTGCACACACGTGCACATACTTAAGTGTGTCTCTAAATGTTTGCAAAATGCTCACTGTGGCTCATCCCAGAAGTGGGTCTCGAGAATGGGAGAAGGGTTTCATTTTGTACATTTTTTCCATTGTTCGTGTGTTGATGATGATCATGTAGTACCTTGGTAATGGAAAAATTAGAATAAAAAGAATCAGCCAGGAAAATGCAGTGCTGAGAACATGTTATTCACTCTATCACCCATTTTCTCACTTCTCCTCATAGTGTGGCTGAGCTCTGCACAAACAGGCGTGGGCATTGATTATTGCTTTGATTCCTGGAACAATAGCCAGGATAATGAGGAGCCCACTTCATTGACAAAGCCCTGCCACGCCTTGCCAGAGACAAGACAACATTGGTGCAGGTGTTGGAACAATTGGGACTCATTTATCTGCCATTGTCCAAGAGTGAGCTGACCTCACTCATGAATTTTCCAAAATAATGGAAGCATATCATCCCTGTAAAATGTCAGATTCTTTCTAGTTTAACCATTTTTGAGGAGAATCTTTTAAACCTCTATGGACTGCACGGTTCTGACTTCTTGAGGAGATGGTGATGATTCTAACAGAACCAGTTTCTGATGCTTTGGGATTACACCTGTGACCAGGGCGTCTTGAGCTGTGATTGATTCTAGGGGAAGCTGGCCTCTATTCCAATCAGTGCCAGGCATGGTGAGCTTGAGTTCATTTCTGATTTTAGGTTCCTTGCCGCTCCTCTCATGCCCAGCCATCCTGGGATGGTAGTTCACCTGTTGGATCCCACCCTATTGGACAGAGCTCAGACCTCCATCCTTCCGTGCTTCATCTGACATTGGGTCCCCTGTGTGGGCCAGAGGAAAGGTCAGGGTGGACACGGTACCTGGGGGAGTGGCTTCCAGGAGGGTGTTTGGAAGGAACAAGGAGAAGGAAGGCAGCCAGCGAAGGGTGTGCTGATGAGCAAGTTCTTCCCTAGACAGCAAATGCACTGTCTCCCTGGGGACCCTCTTGGAGACAGTGGGACGCACTTGCTTAGTATTCCAGGAGTGAGGAAGCTGGTGGGTTTGTGCACCCGCTCAGATCACTGTTACCCCTTGGCCTGAGGGCTGTGGGGCTGGGTAGCAGGATCTGGACTTCAGTCTGTTAGGTCCACCATCTTAGCTAGGTGCAAAGATGCCTTCAGACAAAAGGACAAGGGATCCAGACAAGAGGAGCAAGCAGAGCCCTGAGAGAGTCGGCCACCCTAGCTCACTCTTCTGGGAAGTCAGCAATGGGATCCTATTTTGCACCTTAGGGAATTGAGGTTATAAGAATTTAAACAAAAAAAAAAAAAAAAGAATTTAAACCTCCCACTCAGAGTGACATGTTAGTCCGTGTTGGAGCTCATGCCTCTTTGGGGGTACAAGTGGCAGCTGTGCATCCAGGTGCCTTGCAAGACCCTCCTCACTGAGCAGGCAAATGTATGACTCCACCTTGTTTGCTAACCCAGCCACACACCTACAGCAGTGACCGGCATGGGAAAGACATGCTGGGTGAGTGTAGGGTAGGGCACACTCTCCATGTGTCTTCTGAGATCTACATGCAGGAATATTATTAACAAGGCTGGGTACAGCCAGCTGCCTGCCTGGAGTCTGTAGCTGCCCACTCTGAGGTGCATAGTTCTGGTGCATGTTTGTTCATTCTTCACCCATGCAGCTAATACTTCCCAAGAATCTAGCATATAGGAGACACCACGGCAACTGCTACGTTCTCTGTTAGAGAAAAGTGTTCCTGAGCTGGCACAGAGTTCAAGGTGTAGAGAAGAGGGTAAGCATTCATCAGAAGAACCACATAGCCCACATCTGAAAGGGGCTGTTGCATTGTGGTTAGTGTCCCCAAAGGTCAGAGTATGGAAGGCTGGGATGAGAAGGTGGCACTGGTGGGAAGCACTGAGGACCTTTAGAGGTGAAGCCTACTAGGAGGTCACTGGGGGTGGCTCTAAGGTGCTGGTGGGACCCTCATTCTCTGTCTCTCAGCTTACTGGGTTGGGCTATGAGTGTTTGTCTCCTCTGCAGTCTCCACCATAATCTGCCATCTTTGCCAATGGACCAATCCAAGGGGCCACCCAACCTTGGACACAACTCACAAGAGCCATGAGCCTCAATAAATCTCTCTTTACTTCATAAGCAGCCTGGGTCAGATGCTTTGTGAGTGATGGAGAGCTGACTAGCACAAGTCTCCTGTTCACCTTTCAATTACAGGAAAAATAAGGACAGAGAAACATGTCACAGGATGCCGCACAGAGGATCCAGCATGGGCCAGATTGTGGGACAAAAATCTCGCTTCACCAAGTAAGGTGCAGCTGGAGAAAATTTTTAAAAAATGGAAGTGAAATATATAGGTTGTTAAAAATTTAAAAGCTTTATCAGCCAGGTGCTGTGGCACACACCTGTGATCCCAGCACTCAGGAGGTGGAGCTGGGAGGATCACCACGAGTTCGAGGCCAGCCTGGGCTGCATAATGAGTTCAAGGCCAGCCTGAACTACAGAGAGAGACTCTGTCTCTACAAACAAACAAACAAACAAATGTCAGATTAATTAATTACAGTATGTAACATATGACTGGTTTAAACTATAAAATTAGACCTTGTGCAAGATAACTGGAAATTTGGAACTGGCTGGATATTTGCTATTGCAGAATTTTTGTGGACTGGGGATGTAGCTCAGTAGCAGAGCCCTTACCTAATATGCACAAGGCTCTGGTGGCTTGATCCTAAGCACTGCAATAAAAACCAAAAACCCAAGAATTATTGTTGTTATTTTTGGCATGATAGTGGTATATGTTTTGAAAAGAAGCTTTATTGTGAAGAGATATATACGGAAATATTTATAGATGAAATGATATGATCTCTCGGGTTTTCTTCAAAATAATACACAAAGGAGAGGAAGCGATGGGGGCCTGAATAAAAACGAGGCTGTCCGGGAGTTAATAAAATGCTGGCGCTCGTGCTGGTCACTGGGGAATTCAGGCTACTGCCCTGCCTACTTCTGCATGTCTGAAAAGTTCCACAATAGAAAGTTTGCAGAGAGGGTTACACAGATATTTCATTAAAGACTGAGATACGTGCTGTGATACCCAAGAAAGGCATCCCATTGGGCGTAACAAACCCAGGCAGGTGAGTGCGACAGCAGGGAGGTCAAGGCTGTTGGCTTCTCTGCACTGGTTCCTTTTGATTAAAACTACTGTTTTTTTTGTACTATATTAAAGCCGCTTTTCTTTTTCTTCTTGTTTTGGTAGACAAACTCTTCAAAGTGCACATATAATGCTAAGCAGATATGATTTTCTTCTTAACTATCCTCTTGATAAGGGCTTATCTTCCTTCCTAACTTGGGACTTGGCTTGAGGATGAAGCAGAGATTGATGTGAGCACGCCATTTTCCTAACAAAACCTGTGTGTCTAAATATCCATCCCACTATTAAACAATTACTGAGATACCTATAAGAAATGGTTAAGAAGGTTTTAATCCTATCTAGAAATTCTTTTAAAAATTTTCTGTTAGTATGTATTTATGTGTTTGTGACATGCAATAGTTACACTTGGGAGAATATTTGTGTGTATATATGCACACACAGACATATACATCATCTTGATCATTTTCAATCTCTTTATGCCCCTCCTCCTGCTCTTCCCTTTGCTCTTCTTCCCCATTCCTACCATCTTGCCTTTATTTTACTCCTTTTTATTTTGAGTTTCTCCTATAAGAAGAACCATGCTCTATTTAACCTACCATCTTGCCTTTATTTTGCTCCTTTTCATTTTGAGTTTCTCCTATAAGAAGAACCATGCTCTATTTAACTTATACACCATTAAGTTTGGGGGTGGGTTGTTGTGTGCCAATGACAGCCAGAACTGAGGGCTGCTAAGCAGGTATTTCTATAAGTGCTGGAGGAGAAGGGTTGAGCCTGGGGTTGAGGGTGAGGAAAGAATCTGTGCCAGAAAACTAATTCCATGGGGAGCCTGTGAGAAATAGTTTTTGTCTTTTCTGTCTAAGCGCAAGGCCAAAGCAACTCCATTTTGGATTTAAATGACCTGGCCATCATGATGGCCATCTACTATCCTCTGGCCATCTACTCTTTATCCCCATGTCCCGTTAATGTCCTGAGCTCCAAGAGACGATGACTACGTACATTTCCCCAGAATACAGCCAGTTCCCAGGAACCAAAGATTTTCCCTCCCAAGCGGCACGCCCCTCTCTAATTTAACTGGCAACACACCCCCCACCTGTGCACCCGAGTTAGTCAGCCTGGATAGATTGCGAGCCTTTGAATTCAGCCGAGAATTTAAAAGATAACTGCTTCTCCTGTGTTAGTGATAAAAGGAGCAATGCTCCTTTGTCCTGAGTGCCTGCTACCTCATGGTGTGCTTGCACCCTTTTGCAAAAGTAAACAGCCTTGTCAAGGTTTCTTGGTGTCTGAGTGCTTTATCTTCTGCACTGACAAATTGAGTCTGTGGGGGAGCTCATTTCCAACAAGCCAAAGGACCCAGACACAGACTTTGATAGTGCCCTTCAGTGCCCATGCCACTCCTTCTCCAGACCACTTCTGTACACAATTGCACTGTAGGTATTTCTATTGTGCTTCAGTGTGAGGTTCCCATAATGTACCTACCTCATTTTCAGTGAATCAGTACTCACAGAATCTGTAGCAGGGCTGCAAGTATGGGCTGTGGTGATTCACCAGTGACACTCCTGCATCAGCTGATCATTGACCTCTGGTTGGTGCCCTCACTTGTGGCACTGTAGATACAGAAAGAAACAGAAGCTGCCCACTAGTTACTGCTCTGTGGAAAGGTGGCTCCCACGTTTTTCCTACTATCCTGGTTTTGAGTGAATAAACCTCACTTTCAAAATGGAAGCCAGAGTCATAGCTATATGGGAGCCTGATCAGCCAGGGAATCCTGTTTTCAATGTCCACCTCCACAATACAGTTGGAGGTGGCACGTGGAATTAGATGACAATCAAAAATCTCTTGCCCTAGGGAGTTCTTATTCCTCTTGGAGGTGGGAGGTGACTGACATGAATTCACAGTTTTCATTCTGGCATTTATAAATTTAAAGTAATTTTTTTCTAAATCTACTTTAGTAAGCATCAAATTTCCATTTGGATGGAGGAATGATAGGACAGAGAATAAAGGAGAAATAAGCTGAGTTGTTAAAACATAGAGTGGAACCAGGCCCGCTGTGACAGCTGTGCTGAGCAGGTGACCTGGTGACTGCTCTGGGGTGTACAGAGCAGGGTTTGTCCTTATCACCGACCTAACCCTGTCAAATCAGCCACTCCTGAGTAGGGCACAGCTCTCCCTGACAGATCAAGAAATCCCCAGGTCTGGGCAATAGCCACTCACCTTGAGGACTGGCTAGAGGTGACTGGAACTCACTGCTCTTATATTTTGGTTGTCATGCCTTCTCTCTGACTCTCCGTTCCCTAATCAATAAAATGAGAGCTAATAGTGTGCAAAAAAAATCTTCCTGTATTAGATCGGCCTCCATCCTTTGCCATCCCATACCTTTTCCTTCCTAACTACACAGAATAACCAGTTGACTTTACAACCTGGGTTGTACATAAGCTATCTGACAGAAAGAATTTCTCTTTTATTCTGGGGTATTTCTCTACTTCTTGGACACTCATTGCATTCCAAAGTCTTTTCTCAACCTTGCTTGTGGTTCTTTCTCAGGAAATACCAACACGTGTTTGCAGTCTCTCCTTTAAAGACAATATTGTGGAGTTAATGACATGTAATTGTATCAATAACTTTCCATTAGCCCCACCTAGGCTGTGTCTGGGAACCCAGGTGATTTCCCCCAAAGCATCTTTAATTTCTTAGCTGGCAGGTGCTGGATCATAACCCATTGCCCACCTGGATGGGTTGGTGCAAGAACTTCCAATTTTAACTGCTTAGTGAGCTTCTGTCATGAAGGGAAGTGCCCACAGATGGCCTCACCACCTACTGAGGAATGGGGACATTTACTCAAGTTGTCCTCTCCATCACCTTCCAGACTCATGCTCACTAAACATGCGGGCTCCTGAGTGTTGGCTCGGATGTGACAAAAACGAGCCTTTTCGTGAAACCACATCAGATCCTCTTCTGCTTCTCTGAGTGGAAATAAAGACTTTTCTGTTGAAGAGGCAAGTCTTTGGTGTCAGATCACTATAGCTGTCAATTCTACCTCATTTAAGCCTCATGGAAACTCAGATGACACAGTCCTCCCCAGCTAGACCTCAGCAGCTTCACAAGCAGGTGAAACTCAATCCTGGCTCCATGCATCATCTCCAAACTTTGGTATGATGCATCCCCAACCCCGTTCCCTATTGGAATATGAACAAAATAGTCAAATAGAATTGTGTGGGAACAAAGGAGTGATCATAGATTCCTTTCCCCACCATGGTTCTATCACTAAGCATCATGATCTTCAGTGACTTTGAGAGGAACAATTTATTCAACTGTCTCAGTATGAGTTTCTCCAAAAGTGGTGATTCCACGAAATGCTGTAAGGAAGAATGAAGTGAAAGGAAAGGGCCAATACAGGGCATTAGTGAGAAGGCTGATGCTGTGAGCAAGTGGGGCTCAACCCCCTCAGGAACTCGGGGAGGCTGTCCGAGAACACACTCAGAGTTGTCTCCCCCAAAAGGCTGGAGCACATTTTCATCAGTCTCCCTCTGTCATTAGTTGTGGGCTGCTGGCTGGTGACTGTCCATTCTCTACAACTTCCAGCCTGACCACCTAATAAGTGAAAATGTCCCATGACCAGAGAAAGACCTCAGGAAGAGAGAAACTCTGGTGTTCAAGGTTGAAATCCACCTGCCTATGCAAGCAGGGTTTCTTCAAACTGCAGGAAATTTCCGAAGAGAGCTGGTGGGATATGGACAGAGTACCAACATCGTTCTGTACACAAACCAGCAGCCCACATGAAGACATTTACGCTGCCTCTCATCCATTCCTTCTGGCAACAAAATAACTTGTGAAAGATTTTATGAGTTAATCAGTAGTAGTAGTTCATGGAAGGAGCAACAGATTTTAGTTTTAGAACAGAAAGCTTGGGAAAACTAGGACACAATCCAAATGCAATAGGACTCATTAATGAGCCTGAAAGTTGGAAAATCACACACATCCAAGACTAAGATAAGAGTTAGGTAGAAAGCAGGTGGAAAGGAAGGTGTGGTCAACACCCCAAAGATAAAGGTGGACCTGGAGCAGAACCATTCTGGACACATCAGGAAAAGAGGACTGTTTTTAAAATTTTTATTAAACTCTACCTTCTTCCTTTCACAGGAGTAAAACTTGCAAAGTGAGCAGGGCTTTGTAAGCCTGTTTCAAGGGCAGCACTACTGAGAGGTATTCTACTGGCTGGGAGGAGCCTCAAGCTCTTTCACGATAATTTGACTTAAGAGACTTGGTTAACCCAGTTAGGGAAAGGCTGGCACAAGAACTGCATGAACATTTAGTTCTTCTGACAGAAACACACACTGAACAAATGCCCAGGTGTACAAAGAGTAGAGACAAGAGTGACATCAGGGAAAACCATTGAGTAGAGACCCCTAGAAGCCACTGGTAGCAGGGAACAGGTAACCCTAAGCCATCACATGCAAACCCACTTCTCCAAAGACATTGTTTCCCATAGAGCTTTTCTAGCATGGAACTCCTGGGTTCCCCAACATTCACACGCTTCGACCTGAGCAACAGTCTAAGTCTATGCTTGTGAACCTTTTAGAGCTTTCAATGATATAAACATCCCACTGCAGCACACATGCTGTAGGTTCGCCACCACTGGCCTAGATTTACCCAGTTTTCTGTTGCCATTTACAGATAGATGGCTTGGTTCCTACCCTTACATCAAACTCTTTAGCAGATGGTTCTGTTGTTTCCCTAGGATACTTAAGAGAATCACTTGAAAATCTACAACAAAAACACAAAAACTCAGCAAAGGAGTGGGATACAAAATTATTTTGTAGGAACCAACAACTTTTATAAATAAAAATAATCATCAAATGAAAGATATGAAAGAAGGCCGTGTCCCAGAAGCAAGAGTAAAAATGAAATGTTTACACAGAAATGTGCACCTCTGTACAAAGAAAACTTCCATGATCCCTGTGGGGTAGAGAGAGGACTTTCCAGGTGGAAATACGTACCATGTTATTGGGCAGAAAATAGTCAATCATAAAGAGGCCAATGAAGTTTAAATTAATTTAGAAATTTAACACATAACCCATATACCAAGAGTTGCAAAACCCTTAAGTTTATAGCAAAATGTGTAAAATATCATGGAAGAGTCTTTCAAAGATTTATATTAGTGGAAGATGGGAACATTATGGAGGGTAGGAGCTCAAGCATCTCAGGAAGTCTCTCTAATTCAAATAGTGTGGTCTTGGCTCACTGATAGAAAAAAACAGTAGGACAGAACAGAAACCCAGGAACTGACCCCAAAGAAGAAAGACAGTAGCCTGTGCTAGTGGAGGCCCTTCAAATCAGCCAGGGACAAGTGCCCCCGCTCCCAGGTGGGACAACTGAACAGCCGTCTGAAAAAAAAAAAACAAAACAACCCATTCTTCACTTTGTGTGCAACAAAATCAATTCCAAAGGGGTCACAGGGTTTAAATGTCTAGAAATTTAACCTAAAATTGTTAGAAAATAAAACACAAGAGGAAGTCTTCAAAATCTTGGAGGAGACACATTCAAAAGCTTTAAGAGAAAAGATTAAAGTGAAAACCACCTGCAGGGTGAAATAAGCAAACTCAAGAAGAAATAATAATTGTGTCTCACATTAGAGCTTCAACTGTAGGAAGGAGGGAGAAAATGTGAATAATTCAGATTTAACTTCAATGTGCATGCAAAGTTGAGGAAATTTTCTTCCATTATTAGATGAGTATCTGAGTAAGGAAGCCTCTTGTGTCATTTGTAAATGAGTCAAAATGTCACTTTCACCTTGACTTAAACAAAACATCAGCACTCCTTCACCAATGGTAAACACAGGTTGGCTCCAAGGTCTTAGCAAAGCTGAACACACACAGCGTTATCCAGAGGTTATCCAGAATTCGCTGTGAAGAACACTGTCGATTCTAACCTAATTTATAAAGTGTATACTGTACAACCTTTATGCTGGCAAAATTTTATTATAACCTGTGTACATATAAACACAGATTTTATTTTGGAGGTTTGGCTGTTAAATACTCTGCCAGTCCACCATGGATTTAAAACAAAGAAATATTAGCAAAAGGCCCAGAAAGAATTTTTCTAAAACAGATGTGTATTATGATTAAGATATCTTGAAAGACCACGATCGGTGTTTTTGAAAAGGAGACACAGCAAGGTGTGGTGATACATACCAGTGCTTTGGGAGACTGAGGCAGAATTGTAAGTTGGAGACCAGCCTGGGAAAGTTAGCAAGACCCTTTTTAAAGTGAAAATTAAGAAAAAGACATGGGGATGTAATTCAGTGTGAGGCTCCTAGGTTCAAGCCCCACAATCAAAAACAAACCCAAAAAAGGCACAATGCACTAATTACATTAAAAGCTGACATTCTTTTAATACATTTAACACTTTAAATGAAATTTAAGATTAGATATTAAAATATGTAGTTTTAATAGAAAAATATGAACTTGCCCTGTCTTCAGACTTGTCTGCAGTGCACTAGGTGTCCAGGGAGAGTCACCCCATACAGTGGCAGCAGCAGGTGGTCAGGCACCACTGACCTGCGCCTCCATGGGAGAAGGAACAGCCGAGAGCAGGGGCTGGGGCGTTAAGCCCATAGGAAAACCCCTGGAGCCCCAGAAGTAAGTGACCGTGGCACAGAGACCCATAGGCTAATGGAGGAGTTAATTGGCTCTAATGGTGTGACTGCATCTGTACCTATAGCCCAATGAGGCCTGGGAACATCCAGGTTGCAATTAATCAGGGGCAACAGTGATATTTTACAGCGCAAATCCCAGCAGGACTTGGCAGAGTAGGCACTGCAGGGATGGGGCTCCTGTCAAAGAATGAATCCCTGGTCTCACCCAGAGCTGCTGGCCAGGTGCTGGGGACAGCAGCATGCTGCTCTGTGTTTTCAGAAGCGCAGGCTCCACAAGCTCTGTGCCACTGGCCCTGGGACCGGGCACTATGGAACTTTCCATTCACTTTCTGGTAAAGCAGCTGCTGATGGTAGATGCAACTGGTACTCAGCCAGATCCCAGGCCTGCACCAGCGCCTGTCCTGGGTGCTGCTGGAAATGTGTGCTCGAGACAGCCTGCCCATGGGCGAGGAACAAGGAAGCCGCGCCCTTGCTTTATAGTTTGTGCTGTAAGCTCCTGTCGCGGGCTGTGACCACGTCGTGGTTTGGCTCCTTTGCTGGCCCTGTCCTACTTCATCTTGTCCTTACAGAGAGACCTTTGGGATTGTATATCACGCCAGAATGGGTTTTTTATGAAAACACTTGCCTTCCAAAGTTGGGATTAAACACCAGCAGATAAAGTCTGAAAATAAAATTGGGCTGTTTCTTAGTTTACATTTTGCTACTGTAATGGAATGTTTGAGACCGGGTAGTCTGTAACAAACAGGAACTTCTTGGTTCAGAGTTTGGGAAGCTTGAGTCTAACATCAAGTTGCCCGTGCTTTGCAAAACCTTCTTGCATCCTCACATGGCAAAGATAGGAGGGTCGGAGAGAGTAAGAGAGCCCAGGTTGCCCTTGGCCAAGGCCACTGACGGACCCATGAGAGTGGCACCTTGCCCCCTTCTGAGGTCCTGTCTCTTAGCGCAGTTACCACACCAGTCCCATGGCAATTCAATCCACTGAGTTCTGGAGGGGACTAACTATAGCATGCTGCTTTGGGTGGGGTCCCAGCAGCAGGCCCTGGGGTGATCCCTAGGCAGAGACAAGAAGGCAGCCCCAGCAATCTCAGTGGCATGTGAGGAATGAGGCCTTCTAGGTCAGTTTCAAGGCAGCCACCACAGCCCCGCCCTGCCCAGGCGTCTACAGAGATCCCGGCAGCTGTGTAAACTGCTCCAGCTTGCATGAGGTGGAAGTGCTATCCTGGAACTTCCTCATAAGGACAGGAAGCTGAGACAGCCTGCTTCTGCTGTCTCTGTGGCAGTCTCATCACTGCTGTGAACCTGCAGTGGGACATGCCAGGAAGAGGTCCGTGGAGCAGCAGCAGGTGCCAGGCAGGATTGGACCTTCCCAAACTGTCCTGCCTGGATGTGCACCCACTGGACAGAGCCAGAGAAGATCCCGCAGGAGCTGAGTGCAACCTCCCTCTTCACTGGGAATGAGGAGAAAGGGTGGAAACAGCCTGGCCAGCCTCAGCCCTGGGGCAGTGAATGATAAAGGACATCAATGGCAGGCTTCTCTGAGATAGTGTTGGATACACCTCAAGTCACCTCCGTTGAGGGTACTGAGGCTGGGCGCTTGCCACAAATGCTAGAGTCCTGAGCTAGGAGCTGGCTGGGGTGCTGACTCCACAGGGAAGTGCAGAGCCTGCTCCATCTGCACCCAGCGTGAGGTGCTGAGGAGGAGGATGCAACACGGACAGGAGCTGGGAAGCCCCTGGCGACTGAGCCTGTTCTGTGTGTGAGCTCCACTTCTGCTACCCAAGCCCAGGTTGCCCCACGCAGCGCGTGTGCGTGTGTGCAGGCGCGCGCGCGCGCACAGACACACAAAATAGGTTCTTCACTGTCCTCAGTTCTCCAGATGCAACTTCCCTTCTCCTTCTTACTCTCATTTCACATTCAAAGGTCAGTTTGAACATCAGGTCTGCTTGGAAATTTCAGTATCAGTGAAATTTCATTTAATGTTATTTTCTTTCTTTCTTTTTTCTTTTTTTTCCCAGTACTGGAGATTGAACCCAGGGTCTTCACACTCCACTGCATCCCACCCTATTTTATTTTTCATTTTGAGACAGGGTCTTGCTAAGCCGTTAAATTACCCAGGCTGGACTTCAATTTGTGATCCTCCTGCCTCAGCCTCCCAGACTGCTGGGATTACAGATGAGTGCCACCATTCCTGGCTTGTTTCACATTTTTAAAATAAAACAAAGTATTCAGCTCAAATAGGCTTGAGCAAAAGAGAAATTATTAACACATTTACCTACAGACTCCCATGGTAGGACAGGCTTCAGGCTCAGCTTGATGGAGGCTCAATTAATGTAACCAGAACACAGTGCCCTGCTTGGGCTCTGTTTATTTCCCTGTAGTGACTTTATTTCAGACCCAAGAAATGAGGGCAGGATTGCCACTGCTCTCACCTAACATCCTCTCAAATTTAGTGGAAGAAAGAGAGACCCCTCCCCGACCTCCAGCAGCCCTTAAACCAGTCCTGTATTTTGCTGGCCTGAGACCAGCTTGGGTTTCATGCTCAGCTGCGACCTCGTGCGGACCAGAAGGAGCGTGCTGGCTGCCTTTGGCCTGGATCAGACACTCTGGGCTGAGGCCAGAGCCTTGGGCCTCACCTGGACCAATGGACAATGGATTGATCCACAAATACACTCAGGGGCTGCTTCCTAAATAGAATGAAGTGATGTTGAAGAATGGAGGCAGCCATGTCCTTGGGTTCCTGCATCACATCTACCTGCTGCTCACTTGATTTACGCCCTTCCTCTGCGACCTTGGTACTCACCCTACTGCACTGTAACCATTGCTTCCTGGGATTCTTTCCATCAGTGCCCCATAAAAACCTAGGGGACGGAGGCCATCATTGCCGTGCACTTGTGTCTTCAGACATGCCTACCCCTGCTGGCATTTCCAATTCAGTAGATACTCAATAAATGCTTGTGGAATGAATGAATGAGTGTAAATGCTCATGTGTGCATTTACATTTGAGTAAGCACAGACACACAAGACAAAGGCAAGCCTGCAGATTACAGATTGAGTTTGACTTGTTTTGCAAATTTTATTAAAACAGACCACAAATAAAAAGTGCATAAATCATATGGAATTGTCTCAAACTGTGCACTAACCCTAACCAGAACACAAGTCAATGGGCATTAACAGAATCCACATAGCTTCAACTTACTTTCACCTCAAAGATGACTGCTGTCCTGCATTCCAATCCTGCACGTTAGTTTTGCTCATTTTTGTGCTTCCCAGCCGGCTCATTCTCATTGCTATGTGGTATCCCATTATGAACTCTGCCACAACCTTGTTTCCCATTCTATTGCTGATGGGAATTCAGAGGAGCTCCAGTTTGGGGTTACTAAAATATTGCAAATATGCTATATGTGTCTAATATGTGTCTTGGACATGTGGACGTGCTGTATTTCTGTTGAGCCTGTGCTAGAAGTTAATGGCTGTTGCAAGGTAGGATATCCTCAGACCTAGAAGGTATTTTCAGTTTTTTGAAGTGGGGATACCAATTTGACAAACAGCAGAAGTGTAAGAATTACAGAAGTGTAAGAATTTGATTGATTTGGTTTGCACTTTTCATCTGTATAACTCAGGAGCATGCTTTGGGTATCTCACGAAGTTCCTACACAATAGGTGCTTGATAAATACTAACTGGAGCAAGAAAAGGAAAGAAGGAAGGAAAGAAGGAAGAAAGGAAGGAAGGGAGGGAGGGAGGGAAGAAGGAAGCACCCAGCTGAAGAACCCTAGAGAGCCACAGAATTTGATGAAAGCAAACTTTCTCCTTCCTTGGCTACATCGTGAATTAAACGAAAGACTTTGTGGGGGATTTCCCTCATAATCCCTTCAAAATGAGTCAGCCCAGTTATGTACTAAATGGATTATGCACGAATCCCAAAACAAATCCAACTGCAATTAATGTTTTAATAAACTGGTTGCTAGTGTATGCAATACCCACCACGCATCAGGAGAGATTTTATTATATTTATAAACATTAATTAGTTGTTTATTATTGTCAAGCTAAATTTAAAATAAACCCACAGCATTGTTGGCCACTTGGGTGCAAATATCTCAGTGGTGACTATAATTAGAAAATAGATGTGAGAGAGTAGCCTTAATTAGTCAGCTAAAGGCAGGCTTTTCACTAATTGAAATAAGGAAGCCCTATCTCATAGGATGAGAAGACATCTTAGGTGTGAGAGTGAGCAAGAAGTGTGCTCTTTCGAGTATTAATATAAGCCAAGATATTATTTAACCCTTTTCTTATGGCATTTTGATACAAACTCACAATGGTCATTGTCAAATAAAATGCAGCATAATAATTTTTTAAGAAAAGGATAATGCATACTTTTTTTTTTCAGAATGAAGCTGCATTTGCTTTTTGCTAAAAGGGAAAATGACCTCTTGATCCCCATATTCAAGTCTGGTCCTCACTTTCTTTTTTTTTTTGTTTTTTCTCTGGTACCGGGATCCAAACTCATGACCTTGCGCTTGCCAGGCAGGAGCTTTGCCACTGAGCTAAATCCCCAGCCCTTGGTCCTCACTTTCTAAACAACTGTGGGACAGATGACTCCTATTTCCTGGATGTAACACTCAGTCTCAACCTGTTTCATTATCTTTTCTTCCTCCCGACACTGAAGCGCTGGTGTCCCCAGTGTCCCAGCACTTCCATCGCATTGTCTTTCCTGCTCTCATGATGGCCTCATTCCCTCCACCTCACCCTAAGGTCTGACCTCTCCTAGGCTCAGATGCAAGTGTCCCACGACCTGCTGCACTTCCTACTAAATGTCCCCCCGCCGCCCAGGAACTTCGTGGAAAACAGTTCTAGCTCTGCCCAATGCCCTCAGACCCCTGTGAGGGTGTTAGTTGCGCTCCTTCCCGAGGTTCTTGTGCTTGGGTTTCTACCGGCTCACACCTGGGATAGACCCTCGGCTGCTGAACCACTTGGACACTGAAGGAGATCAAGTAAGGATTCTAGCTGAAACTGTATTCATGCTGGCCTTATTTCTTTCCCTGTTCTGTTTTCCATTCCCTTACTAAACCCTCCTGGAATCATTTTCTTAATAAATCACATGCACACAAATCATCTCAAGGTGTATTTCTACTAATCCAGTTCAGGATACATACCATAATGCATCATATTCCACCCTAAAACATCCTTCCTGCTTTTTTTTTCAACTCTCGCTTGCTATTAACATTGTCTAAGTCAGAAAAGAAGAGAGCATTCACTTACTTGTTTATTTGCTCCTTTCAGCCAGATGGAAATGTTCCCCAAATCCTAACGACACAACTCTGTTCTCACCATCAGCCCTTCCTCCCCATCTGCAGTAGGGACACCTAACTGTCCTCCAAAATGTCATACTTTCCCAGCAATACCATTGGAAATGTGTTGGGAAGCAGTGGCCCCATGAAGATTACATTTCGAGGCTGGCCTTACTCTGAATCTGAGTGATCTACACAATTAGTTCTCACTGAGAACATGGAAGTGATGGGTGTCTTTTTGGGCCAAGGTCATCAAGAAGTGGGAGGAGCTTTTCCATCCTCTCTTTCTTCCTGCTGCTTAATGCGGGGGACTTAGAGGTTCTTAGAACTATAATATGCAAGAAGGAAATCATCTGGGGCTGCTGAGCTGCCACGTGTAGGAAGCTCCTGATTGATAGTTCAGCTTGATTGGTTTGGGAGCTGTAGAAGGGACTGGTAGAGCACACTTCTAGGTGTGTCTGGTGTCATGGAGTCATGGCCCTGGGGTCCATGTCTGGTCCCCCACCTCTTCCTCTCTGGCACTGTTACCTGATCTGCTTCCCCATTGCCATGGACTAAGCAACTTTGTTCCACCACATCCTTCCACCATGATGTTTCTCCCTTGGAGCAGCTGACCATGGACTGAGTCTCCTTAAACTGTGAGCCAAATCAAACTTCTCTTTTAAGTTGTGAGTGTTAGGTATTGTACCTGGTAGTGGGGAAGCTAACTAATATACCCTGCAACTGACCAGAAACATTCCCATTGGACAGTTACATGAATAAGAAACAAGCCCTTCTAGTCCCAAGCCACCGAAATTTGGAGATTTGTTATCACCCTTGATGAGTAGACCATTTTTGCTGCCAGTACTCAAGTTCAGCTTGGGATCTTCCCTGCCTGAATTGTTAGCTCCTGTGGTGGCCTCTACCCTTGCCATTTTGTCAACAGAGTGGAGCACCTAATGGAAGTGAAAATCCAACACCACCTCTCATTTGTTCTTGAAAACTCTGGACAATTAAGATCGGGATAAAGGTTGGTCTCCCACACCTAAAGAGACCTCCATGACTGACAGTTTCTCTCCTCTTTCTTACAGTTTACACCTCAAACTGCCTGGCTGTTTATAGGTCCAGAGATCTACCTGATGTTCCCTCTACCTAGGCAGAGCTTCCTCACATTCACCACCTGGCTCCTCCTGGTCTTTGATGACTTAGGTTGGACCAGAAGCCACCTCTGAATTCCCCCAGGCTGCCGCAGTAGAATCTCACTAGGAGTCGCTCTCAGAGCAGGACCATGGAGTATGGGCTCACCCACTCCCCGGGTGCTCTTTCTCCTTGACCAGACCAGCCAGAGCGCTTACTGATACAAGGGAGCCAAGCCTCATATTCCAGAACCTGCTCATTTCTACTAATTAGATGCTGTTGAGCCAAGTTTTCAAAATTGTTTCTAAATTCTGAGGTAATTTCCAAGTTCAATCAATATGATGGGTATCTCTGGCAGGAAAGAAATCACATGCTGTCATTTTCTTGGCATTGCTTGGGTGGATTGAGTGATAAGTTGACAGGAATAATGCAGACATTATACCTGCATGGTATGGAGTAGATGTTTGCTCTAAAGGAAGCAAGAGGGATACATCTAGGAAGAGATGAGAAAGGAACCTCAGAGACTGGAATCCTTAGTCTTGGAAGAAATGTTAAGGACCAGATAGTTCAAGCATCCATTACATGCTGAGAACACGGAGGCCTGGCTGATGGGCTCCTTGTCCAAGTGTGTCAGGCCAGCAGGGGCCAGGCCAGAAGAGAACGCTGGTCATCAACACCAGGCCTCTTTCAGCCTGACCCTCTGCTGCCTGCATGAGCTGAGCCTGGTTGCAAGGAAGCACACACTTTTGTTCACTAGTGAAAGCCCTCTGTCCCAAATTCTGACTACAAATAGGCAGCATGAACCAGGCCAAGCATGAATTTGGAAGAGACCTATTCTTTTTCTAGCCCTATGCTGAAATGTTAAAATGGTGTTCACATCTCTCACTCTGGCTTTGACAGATTTCCTGAGAAATCCCTCTATCTGCTAGTCTTATAGAAAAAGGCATTTAAAGAAAAATATGTCTTATAAAAAGGGTAAATAACGAATGGGACTCTGTCTGCATAGTTTTCTGTTGTGAGGTAGGAAGGGTGTTACTCAGTAGATGTAGTGACAGGGAAATTTCTGTGGGGGCCTCTAAATCACTTAATGGTGAAAGGGATTCCCAGATGACCCTATCAGTGTCTATGTAAAATTGTTAGATATCTGCACCAACTAATAAATTTGACTTGAGACTTGGTTTTCTGACATTTGCTCAAATCCTTGGAGAACCGTAGTTACTGTATATCCTTATACAGTATTTGAATTCTGAATTGCAATGGCTGGTTGGCTGCCCGCCGGGACAGGAAATAAAACTCTGTAATAGAATGTCATTTTTAAAACTCAGAGCATTATTAGTTGCAGTGATATTGCATGACAAACTCATGTTTCTCTTTTTGTCTCAAATGTTTTATTCTTCAGCAAAACTCATTTGCATTGTCATCCCATATGGGGATTTGTACATCCCAGGACATGATAAAGATGTAAGAGGGAATTAGGTCACCAGGCATGCTCTTTTTTCTTTTAATAACCCTGTCCAACCTCCTCCTTCTTAATCCCAAGCAGACAAAAGCAATAGAAGCTAAACCTCCCAGAGCCGTGATAGGAAAGGCGGACAAGCAAATCCACCAACATAGATCCTTTTACTCACTGTGGATGTATTTAATTAATCCCATGTGGACTGGTCTTATTCAAATAAAACTATATTTTATGAACTGCTGCCTTGTGTCCCAGGCTGTGTGGGGACTCTGATTGGGGCAGCTGTGGCATCTAAGCAGCCAGTTATTACAGATTGAGGTTTCTCTCAGCTAATGGCATCATGCGGGAAAGAATCTGTATTCTGTGCAGGATATAAACATCCCCAGTGGCTAAGGAATTAGGAGAACATTAGGGGGGTTCAAAGCGGCGGCAGCAGGCAGCGGTGGGCAGGGCGAGCGAGGGGGCAGTGAGGCCCCAGATGCTACCTGGGCAGGCGATGAACTCAGGACTGGTGTCATCCACAGGCTGGAACACACATGGGCAAGCCCTCAGGTGCCAGGCAGACTCTAGGAGGCTGAGCACACTGTGGTTCTTTCCAATCCTTTTACTAGATGGCATTTTCTACCAGGGACAAAGCCTCATTAGTGAATACAGGTCAAGCTGGCAGCCTAATGATAGTATTAGGAAATTGTCAAGCAGAGCTCAGAATATATGTCAAGCATTGGCACTGGCTCTTTAATCTCCACTAGGAAGTATGAGGTAGCCAGTATTATCATCTTCTATTAAGAGGGAAACTGAGGCAGGGGATGATATAACAGAATGTCCAGTATCACTGAGTTAGCAGACAGTGTCTGCATGGTTCAGCTAAACCATGTTGGCCCAGACACTGTCCTTGGGCTCTGCATGGCCCAGGGCCCAGGGGTCTTGATTTCACTCAACTGTGACATGAACCTGTGGTATGTTCCTTTCAGAAATAGACCATGTGTTCACCAGGGAACAGAGCCCACTGTTCCTAGCAGCAGCACTATTTCACAATAGCCCTTAGCTGGAAACCACTCACACATCCCCACAGTAAGAGGGATGAAATGGGACCCTACAATGACAAGAACGGAGGACCACAACTACTTGTGGCCACTTGGGAGAATCTCACAAAAGTGGTACAGAGAGAGGTGGTGAGTGTAAAGAGCACATGCTGAGTATTTCCAGCCAAGGCTTGAGAGCAGGCCAAACTGTGGCTACCTTGATGGGGACTGGGTGGGTCAGGGACGAGGGAAGGCCTAGAGAAGGTCACACAGTATACTGTGATCCAGACATTGCTTACAGGGAACATCTACTCTTCACACATTCACCAAGCTGGATACAGGGCTGTGGGTCAATTCCATGCGGATGCTTTTACTCAGTAAAGAGGCCAAAGTTTTTTTTTAAGTAACCAAAGAAAATGTCATGTAACAGCCTTAGAACCAAATGTCAAAGCATCATTGTAAGGGACATGGAGAGATTAAGGTGGCGGACATAGCTCAGAAGGAAAGGTCCTTGTTATAACCTAGAAGCCTCACTCCATACTTTGTGCAGCCTCTCCCCAGTTATGTGGCTTTGGCTGGCTAAGGTCACCTGGATAATACAATGTGGGGTCAAAAGAGACAGTGATAAGGAAGCATTCAGGAGGCTTAGAAGCTCTAGAAAGGTCACTCCCTGCAGAGGGGCACTGATAGTCCTCCACCAGGATGTCAGAGGAGAAATGCACTGAACTAAACAATGCCCTTCCCTTAGGGGAGAGTTTTATAATCCATGGGAATCCAGACAGTGCCCCCTCTCTACCAGGTGTGTGAGGCTGCTTTCTGTCAGTGTGACAAAGTATCTAAGATCAACAATTTAACAGGGGAAAGAGTTACTTTGGCTTATGGTGTCAACCTATGACTTGTTGCTCCTGTCACTTTAGGGACCAAGTTTTTATCACATGAGACTTTTAGAGACATTCAAGATCCAAATACCAGCCTTCTCCCTTCTGTTTTATTTACATTGTTCGCATTTTCATTCCAGGGGCATTGTTTCATTTTTTCTTTTCCTACCAGTTTCCTAGAACACCCGCTCTCTAGTCTTTCAAGATTTCCATACCTACACACCAAAGACATCTCATTTTTTATGGGATGCATACTGGTTTTTCTTGATGTGAAAAATCATAGCATGGGTATTTTCTTTAGAGGAATTTCCATTTCACAGAGCACCCTGCTTTGTGAGGGTCAGATAACCATACTGAGGGCAGGGAGAAAGTTCCAGAGTGAGCAGCATTAGCCGGTGGTCCTGCTCCAATTTCCCTGAAGGTCAAATATCTTGGCAAATCTTAGCTGGATGTTTGGGGTCGGGGAAGTCTCAAGCAGGTGGTGTTGAGATGTGACAAGGGAAGAAAAAGGAAAACTGTTAGCCTTGAGAAATGGAAACAGCTTGATTTGAGTTTTCAGGATTTGTCTATTTTTACCATCAAAATCCTCTTTAAAGAAGTGAGGAAAATAAACTCTCTTGTACTTTCCTGGTACATGACATTTGCCTGCAATCTATGGAGTAATCTCAACCAAACCCTTAAGAAAGCCAATATGAGACCCCTCTCTGATTCATCGTTCTAAATGTTCTTAGGTTATAAAGCTAGAGTTTCCCCTGCTGTTTCTGCTCTGGAAGGGATGTTTTAAATGGAAATAGAAGTTTATAATTTCTACTGGGAGGGGGATTTACCACACTATTTTGAGACACTTGGTACTGAACAGGAGTGTAATGTCTAGTAGTTGAATTTTAAAGACAAGCATATTTCCTAAGATGTTTTTGTAATTATTTTGTGAAAATTCTGAAGTTAGAAGATATTAACTCATATTCTTTATTGTATCATTTTTCAGCATGTTTGAAGTCCCATAAGAGATGTTTCATGGAGATGTTGTGTGTAATTTATAAACTGGTGGTGTTTTTTTGCACCAGGAATCAAACTGAGGACCTTGAGTGCAGGGCAGGCACTGTGCACCTGAGCTATATCATCAGCTGTTGTGTGTATTTAAAGGTAAAGAAATTTTAATTGCTTGTTTTGTGAACTTTGCATTAGTTTAACATAGTGAGAAAAGTGCACAAATTACAGACTTCCAGTCCAGTAGACTTTCACAAAGTGAACACACTACATATTCAACACCAAGACCTCCCAACCTTCTCCCCACCCCCAAACAGGACCATCCCAACAGAAATCATTACCCTGATCACTAGCTCCGTGGTGATAGTTTTACCTGCTTTGAATTCTATACAAATGAATCACTCTCATGATTTCATAGCCTTCTGCTCAACCATAGGCTCATAAGACTCATCCTGCTGCTGCCTATACCTGTAGTTTATCTATCCTCACTCAGGGCTGTGTCATTTTCCATTATATGGGTTTTTCCCTTGTTTGTTTACTTGTTCTTCTGCTGATGGGCACAGCTGAGTTGCTTGCACTGAGGATTATTGTGAGCAAAGTTGCTCTGAACAGTTTTGTGCATGTCTTTGGGCTGACAGATGTATTCATTCCTCTAAGGTATGTACCTAGGAGTGGAATTTGGGGTTATAGGATGTATGCATGTCTACTTTAGTACACATTGCTGAACAGCTTTCCAACACGATGCAACAATTTACACTTCCACCAGAACCCACTTGCTGTTTCTCAAACACCACAGCACTCCATGGCTAATGCTTTATGCCAGGGCATTTCTTCTTTTCCTGCCCACCCATGCACAGTCTTATGGAGCATAACCACGACCTTCTCAGAACCATCAACCCTGCTGAGCTCTGAATAGCAACTAAAGGTCAAGGTGCATAGTCTCATTGCTTGTCCATTAGGGAAGAATTCAATGAAGGATAGAACAGGTTAGGAATTATGTGTGGTTTCCTCCAAGTAGGGTTTCTTTTGCTCCACCATCATTGACCATGTGGAAATCTACATACTGAGTAGAGAGAGTACAGATGTACAATTTTAGAAAATATAACATATTCTTTTCTTCTTAAGCATCACCTCCTGGGTTTATATAAGTCATAGGTTTATATATTTTTATACCAGAACTGATCGATTGTAGCACCATTCAGGTTTTCATACTTTACCTGTTGAAGGTAAGTGGAATCAGAATAATGCACAGCCCAGCAGTAACATCTATTCCTCGAATTGTCTCCTCAAGGAAACCAAACTATCTCTTCAGGCTTGTGAGCAATCTATTCTATCCTTTCCGCTCTTACCATTACTGAAAGTTTTATTCCTTAGAACTGGATTAAGATAAAGATGGGAATGGATAGAGGAAGAGCTGGAGGAATTTGTTTCACATTATCACTGGATCAAGAATGAATAAGACTCAGAGAGTATTACTCTGCTTTCCTGTTATTGGACACAAAACCAGATACCTATACTTTAAAGGAGGCTCATTTGGCACATGGTTTCAAGGAGCTCAGTCCATGGTTAGCTGGCTCCAAGGAACAAACATCATGGTGGAAGGGCTGGCACAGCAAAGCTGCTTAATTTATGGTGTCCAGAAAGCAGAGCAGAGGAACAATGTCAGAGAGGAAGGAGCAAGGGACCAGATAGAATAATGAAGGTCACATTTCCATGACACATCCAGGAGTGTGTTTTTCTAGTCCACTATGTAGCCTCCAAGGCAGTCAGGTTGACATGATCAAATTTAACCATCACATAGAGAAATGGAAGGATGCCACAGCACACCACTGGATTTGAGATCTCAAAGCACCCCATATCAATCCTACCAGCACATCTTCCCGACTAGTCAGAATGGTCATCTTTTCCTAGTGTGCTGACTCTGCTTCCCCTAGGCTGAAGGCTACATGGAACTGTGATTAAGGGGCTGGCTTCTCAGGCTCCGTATCTTCCCCATTTTAGTGAACCTAATACTGAGGCACAGCCTAAGACATCAGTGTTGGAATAACCATCAATTAGCTTCCTAGGGATGCTGTAACAAGCTACCACTGACTGGGTGGCCTAAAAAAATCCAAAAAACAAAAATGTATTCACTCACATTTCTGGAGTCCAGAAGTCCAAAATCAAATTATCAGCTGGCCACACTCACTCTGAGACTCTGAGCAGAATCCTTCATTGCCTCTTCCAGCCTGTGGGGATGGCCAGCAATTCCTGGTATTCCTCAGCTTGGAACTGTGTCACTCCAATTTTGCTGCATCATTACATGGCCATCTTCTTCTAGGAGGCTACTTTCCTCTTCCTATAAGGATGCTAGTCCTATTGGATTCAGGTCTACCTTAAAGATTTTATTTTAACTTATTACATCTGTGAAAACCCAGGTACCAGGAGTTAAGACTTCAGCATTACACTTTGAGGAGACATAGTTCAACCCATAATGCCATCTGTCTTAGGTCAATTTCCTTAGAGGCAGAGTCTGAAATGAGGATTTAATTCAGATGACTTGTTGAGGGTGTACTTTCCCTGAGACCCAAGGAAGACAGCTGTCTAGAACAGCTGGCAGCTAGTTTTCTTTGAGGAGCATAACTACTGACTCAAGATTAACCAGCCTTCAGGGACTGTCCTGTGATTATGATTATGGTGGACGCTGACATGTGGTATCAAGCTAGGTGGCATCAGAAGGGTTACATGGGAAGTTTAATCTTCTTTGTGTGCCAAACCCAACTCCTAATTCCATTTTTTGGTTTTGTTTTCCTCTAAGTGAGACAAATTTACATATAGTGAAATGCATGATCACAAATGAATAATTAGTATTGACAAATAAATACACCCATGTGACCAACTTCTTCAAAGTTAGTCCCAAAAAGTTCCCTCATGTCTCTCCCAGTAGAGATGACCACTGATCTAATTTCTATTGTCTTAGATCAGTTGCCTCTCTTCTTGAGCTTAATAATAAGATATCCCTGCAGTATACATTCTTCAATACTTAACTCCTTTGGCTTGACATAGGATGAGACTTATCCATTTGCTGTGTCTATTCATTGATGAATATTAGCTTGTATGGACAAAGTACAATTTGATTATGCATTGTTTTGTTGGTGGGACATTTGAGTTCTTTCTGCTGTGGGGCCATTATGAATATAGTTTCTCCAAACAAGTATGTACAAGTGTTTGTAGGTTATTTTTTTCATTTATTTTGGGTAAATATCTAAAAGTAGAGAGCTGGTTGGATTTTTTAAACTTAAAAACACTGCAAAACTGCTGTTTCCCAAGTGGTTGTAGACTCCGAATTCCCTCAACAGTTTCAGGTGGGTTTAGGACCCTATGTGGTATCATCAGTCTTTAATTTTAGCAGTTCTCATCAGTGTGACCAGATTGCTTTCCAAGGAGAATGTGCTGATTTGGATTACCGTTTGGAGTATTATCAATTCCCCATGTGAACTTGGCCATGTGATATGGTTTGGCCAATGGAAGGTTAATGAGCGCAATACATATAACAGCCTAGGACGCGTCTGTGCAGTAAGTCTTGTCTTATGTTTCTGCCAGTGACACAAGATGAACTTAGGGGGCCAATTCACTGAACCATAAGGTGGGTAGAAGAGGGGAAGAACTAAATACAAACTGCCACCAGTGCCAGACCCAGCTGTGTCCAGCCACCTTGGACATTTTGAGGATAAACAATCCCCACCTTAGGGCACTGGGTTGTGAAATGGCTTGTTATGTAGAATCCCTGTAGCAGCAATTGATGGCCACCATAGAGGCAGCTGTCCTGGCCAAGCTCATCAAACTGCCTAGAAGCACAACTTCCCACTCAGCTAGACTGACTGCTGAAGTCTGTGTTTAGCTGCCACAGTGAATGGCTGCATTCTAATGACTCTAGGCAATCTTGAACTCCTGCCACTCAATATTTATCAAAAGCTTGATTAAAAGAAACAATATTTACAGAAAACTGTCTGAAAGTCGTACTATCCAGCCTTTGCCTGTGTTGTCTACAGTGTCTCTCTGCATTAATCCCGAGTGGCAGACATCTGTGTCCTAGGGCTGAATTGTCTTTGCTCCATCAGAACAAACTCTTCCAGGCTGTGCATTGGCAGGATGGTCAGTGTAGTCTGGAGGAAATGAGATGCAAGTCCCTTATAGCTCCGGACTTTGCATCTGCTGCAAGGACATAGTTAGGGGTGCTCTGTGAAATGGCTGAGGAGGGACATGTTGGGGAGAGAAATGTTCCTAATTTCAGTGTCAGGAACAATTGTGAACCTCTTTAAGAACTCTAAGTTCATAATACATTGCAAATTATGTGAATGAATTTTTTTCTTTGTACCACCATAACAGCTGTCATAAAATTCAGATCGAATTTGGGACTCATCATATTTGACCTCCAAGCACATGTCTTGTGAACCATCTTCACTTGGTTCACTTGGTTCTTGTGAACCATCTTCACTTATGGCTAGTCTCTAGTTTTCTCACCCAGTTTCAAGTGTTACGCAGTCCTATTTTTGAGTGTGAATTTGAGTGGAGATTCGGCTGCAGAAGATGATGATAGCCCTTCCCAGTTCTCACATCCCCACCTAACAGCCTGGTTTCAATCATCATGAGGTCCTCCCACCTGGTCACTGTCACCAGGCCAGTGTCCAGAGATCATAGCTGCAGTTCAACAAACACGTACTAAGCACAAACCATGTAGAAACTCTTCCCTAGAGCCAATAGTTTTCTAATGGGAAAAATATTTAAATGTGATTGACTCTTGCCCTCAAGGTGCTTGCAGTCTATTGAGGGGGTCAGAAAGTGATTGATTATCTCCACCTCTGCCCTCAACTATAAATTTGGAATGTCAGGAGTAACTCTCTTGTGGGCCTTTGGAGGAGCCAGACATTAGAGTACTTAGAAGGATAGAAATAGAGTGTTAGACCTTCAGCAAGCACCCTGTGATTCTTATTGTAATTGATACAGTTGTATTCTTATATCTTAGCTATTCCTGTATGTACATCCTCATCACACCAACTGCCTCTGAGGGCTTTTGCAAGTGCAACCTTTAAAATATAACTTTTCTGGCTGGGGAGTTTATGAGGGAGGAAGGAATGGAAAAAGGTTTGTCAATGAGCACTAAGTTAGGAAAAATAATTTCCAGTATTCTCTTGTGCAGCAAGATAACTATAGTAAACAATAATGTAGTGTATACTTCCTAAAAGTTAAAGAGAGGATTTTGAATGTTCTGATGGCAGTGAAATAATAAGCATTTAAGGTGATAGGTATGCCAATGTGGATGCTGATTTAATCATTACACAGTGTATACCTATATCAAAACGTTCAACTCTACTCCATATTTGTACCATTGTTATATGCCCATCAAAACTAAAATTTTGAAAAATGTATAACTTTGTTATTGCAAATATACACATACATGCATGTGTTTTGGAAAATTTATGATGTACAGACAGAAAATAAAAGAAGTTATTCCTAGGGCTTTCACTCAAAGATAACCATATCTACTTAGAGTTTGGGTTCTTGGCATTGGGTTGTCCAGAGTGGAACCCCACTCCCCCCATTTACCTGTGGTGAACTATTCAGTCACCTATGGGACTGAGTGGGATCAGACCCACAATGATTGGTGCCCACTCAGCATGAGTTGCAAGCCCATGATGTAGGTTTACCAAAAAGGTGTATGATCCTGGCTGCACGATTATCAATTGTCCACCCATAGAAGGGGAATTAAAGGGCTGGAGGTTGGATGAGAAGGACAGAGAAGTTGCTGCTCTCAGCCTCACCCTCTCAGTGTGGAGAAAGTTTTGGGTGCTCCAATCTCCTCCAGTCAAGGGAGCCATCCCCAGCACACAGAAGGGGGATGACACATCTTCTCCACCATGGAGACACAATAGGAGGACCTGAGCCTGAGACCATAAAGGCTTGGACATAGCTGCTGTCCTGATGGCACAGAGACCAGTGCAGGGGGCCTCATTGGGAGCCTTCACCTCCAGAGTCTTGAGGTCAAATAATGAGTGAGCGATACTCATGGCTCACATATAAAAGTCACCAGGGCTCCTGCAGGAAGCTGCCCAGGAATCATCTGGAGAAGCAGAAAGATCACAGCTGAAAGAAGGTGGTGGCACCACAAGATGGTTTTTGGCAAAGGAAGGAATCACAAATGACCATCTGAAGACAGATACTTCTATCAGCTCAAAGGAACCACGGGTGGCAGATCCCTGAGAAGGTGGGAGAAGCTGCCAAGAATGACCTTGAGAAAAATGGCCAGAAGCAAACACTTCCCAGCAGGGTGCTCAGGCCAGCTGTAACACCTTTTCCATCTCTTGCCCATGTGAAGCCAGTGCTTCCCATCCATTTCCAGGAAGCTCACAGGAACAGGGAATGTGTATGCCATGAATGATGTGTAAAGTATTGATTAGTACCTTGGACCAAAAATATTTTTTTAATTTTTAAATTTTATCTTAAAGAGAATTAAAAAAACAATAAAAATGATATAAAATTTCAAAACAAGATGATAGGAAATTAACAATGGTTATTATATTGCATATTGTTATCTTGAAAGTAGTTGCTCAGATTACCAGATATAGGCATGTAAAATTCATCAGACAATATAAGCACTAACTGTTCCTTTCAACAAACTAATAGAAACTGGTAGTACAAAACTATCTTGTATGTATATATATTTTTTCCTTCCTTCTTTTCTCCTTTTCCTCATCCCCATTCATAAGTGAAATAAATCAGAATTGCATGTGTAAGCATTGTATTGTCTCCCTAGTGTAAGAAACTGAAAGAGTAAATAAGATCCAAAAGGTACAATAGATACTGTGAAAGGAAAAGAAACTGCTGAAATGGACCAAAAATATTAATTATGGACTGCATGACCCTTTATTGTATGAAAGTAGCCAGAGACATGCTAATTGTCATCTGTGGACAAGAGAAAAACAAGTCCACAGGAATAAGTTTAAAAGGTCAGGAGCACAGGCGAAGCTCCTTTGGAATCACACTGCACTTGTCAATGTGTTGGGTACAGATAAGTGATGATAGCACTGACTTCAAGGGTGGAGGAATAAATGACTCTGAGATTACTTCTCTAAGTTGTAGCTCAATTACATCCAAGGAGTTTTTAGTTAAAGTCCACATGCTGTCAAATTTATGTATACATTTTAGTGAAGCCAGACTGTATCTTAGTACTGTTTCTAACCATTTAGCTGTAACCCATATCCTTAAACATTTTTTAAAAATAAACTTTAACAGGAATAAATACAGATACTCCCTGACTTATGATGCATTTACTTATGATTATGATACATTTACCTATGCTTTTTCAGCTCTTCAATGGTACAAAACCTACATGCACTCAGAAGAAACTACCTTTCAAATTGGGAGTTGGGATCCTTCTCTAGACTAGCAAGAGAATTTCTCTCTCTTTCTCTCTCTCTGTCTTTCTCTCTCTCTCTCCCTCCCTCTCCCTCACCCTCTCCCTCTCCCTCTCTCCTGCTCCCACTCCTCCTGTCAGACCTCCACCCTCTCCAGTAAGCTGTGGTTCTAAGCTGGGATGGTTTGCAAGTTACACGTATTAAATGGATTTTAAATATTGCTTATTTTCAACTTGCAGTGGGTTTTGGAGAATATAACCCCATCCTAATTTGAGGAGCATTTTTATTTCAATACACAGTAGTATAAGATATTGAATCCTCCAGCTGCTTCTGGATAATTTGAGAGTCATCCTGTTAAAACACAGCTCCACCTACCAATACCCCTCCTTTCTGGTCTTTAGTCTCTCTGTGTCACATCATGCTTCAATCAAATCAGAATTTCTGCTCATTACAAACAGGAGCAGTAACTTTAGCATTTCATTTGCCTCCCACACAATAATGAACTTAGGCGATTCTGCCTACCCTTCAAAGCAAATTCACATACTATGGCTTACAGAAAGCCATCCCCTATTTCTTTCCTCTCCTTGCTCAGTGGAAATACTTGCTTTGCCACCTGCTTCCACCATGCATTTTCTATGGCACTGTGGGTTCTCACTTCTGTGCTAGTTCTTGAATGTGTGTCTTAACTCTGTGTCTAAACAAGAAGCAGCTTTACAGCAAATAATGTCTTTCACTGTAACATGTACTTATTCACCAACATTTCAATATATACACAAAATGCCAGATATTTTTGCAAGATGATTAAGTTATTAAATAAATAAGACTCAAACTCATCCACAAAGGATGAGCCTATCCAGTATGGAAAACAGACACTTGATAGTTGTATTATTTTTAATACATGCCTCTCCTTGCAAGATTACTTTCACTGACATTAGACTGGGTCCACTGACTTGCTTGATGTACAAGTTAACTTTTGCAACATAACAAAAAGTTTCAAATCTTAGTGGCTTGAAACAAAATCATGTAGCACTATCTCATGATTCTGTGGGTTGATGATCTGAGGTAGGCTCAGTAGCATGGTTCTTCTGTTGTTCCTGCCTGAGCTCATTCATGTGACTGCAGTTCTGTGGGGTCTCAGCTGGACTGGATGACCTTGAATGGCTTCACTCATGTGAAGGAGGTTGGTAGTGGCCAAGGCACCTGTCCAGCAAGCTGACTGGGGCTCATCTACAGAGTGGTTTTCAAAAGGTCCTGTTTTCGTTACTTTTCTTTCATTGCTGAGACAAAATATCCAACACTCAAAATTAAGGAAGGAAAGGTTTATTTACATCACAGTTTGTGGAGGTTTCAGTCCATAAACAGCTGGCTCCAAGGCAGGGTGGCACATGGAAGAGGGGCAATAGTGCAAGGTAGCAGAAGACAGCAAAAGCAACAAGAACAAAAGAGGAGCAAGCCTCTTTCCCTCCCTTGTATTATATGTAGGCCACATGACCTAGGGTGGGTCCTGTACATCCTAGGGTATAGAACTGCTGAGTCACTTAGTTAAGCTTCTAAACTTCTCAAGTTGACACAATGTTACACCATTACAGGTCCCAAGAGCAATGAAAGAAGACAAGCACTTTTCAAGTCTCTGCTCACATCTTAGCATGATGTAAAGAATCTGACAGACAGCAGTAGAAGCAGAAAGTTTATGGTATTATATAAAGGTCATGTAATGCCAATTCAAACTGAAGTTAGAAGACATAATAAACTATGAGACTGAGAAAAGATAGAGATAATAAATGAGTAGAATCAATCAATGAGAGAAAAACAAGAGAGATAAAGAGTAGAAATTCCAAGAGAGTTCAAGAATTCCTGGCAGTTTTCAATACCATACCAATTTCAGCTGTGTATTTATAAGAAATTACAATAAAGTACCTTATTCCTAACTCACTGGAATGAGCATTTGTTTCTTATGATCTATATGACTTGGTATGACAAAAATTAGTGCCAGGAGTGGAGCTGCAAGCATCAGTCACTCAGAGAGCATGGGAAATATTTGCAACAGTAAACCAGGAAATTAAGAAGTCTTCATTGCCTGGGGTAGAAGGTTATGATTTGACTGAAACAGCAATGCAGTGGTACATAAAGTGACTGCCTATAGTTTCTTATCACTCAGGCTACTTCTACAGATGAGACTATGGGGTTTCCAGTAACCACAGAGCAGTTTAAAGAGGACAAGAAATGTAAGGACTAGAGGTATCAGCAGGTAATCATTTCCAGTGGCTGAAGAATGGATTCTGTGTCTGGGTCTTACAGACCTTGGGAACATAGTGTTCCTCTACTGGGTGCTGGTTTCCTGCATAGAACAGGTATAATGAGCCCATTTAAAAAGCAAGTCTAAAAATGATCCTATTGTTACTGTTAGGACTGTTATGATCAGGAGAGGAGGTCACTGAGTGTGATCTGGAACAGTGCGTCTCCTTCCTGGCTCCTCTCTTCTTTCTCTGCTTCCTTTTCATCATGAGGTAAGCATCTTTTCCTCCACTATGCCCCTCTGCCATGCTATTCTGCCTTGGAGCCAGTAGAATATGGACCAAAACATCTATAAACTGTTAGCCAAAATAAACCTCTCCTTTAACTTTACTGGACCCTATTTTTGGAAGTATGTGCAATGCCCCCCTTTGCAAAGCTACCCCAGCAGCATATTGCTCGATTTTATCTCACTCTTACCTGGACTCCTTCATTATCATTACTGGTTTGCCCATGAAATATTTCCTCAATCCATTACTTGCTCACAAATCTTTCTTTCTGGGTCACCTTCTGATGAACTAGACCTAAGACAGAGTACAGTGGGTCTGGATCCAGGGGCACAGCACTTACACATGCTGATCAAACTCCCTGGTGTAGGGCATGGGCAGTATAGCTTAGTAAGGAACAGCTGCTGGTTGGGCCTGAAATGGAAAGAATACAGCCCCAGGATCACCTTGGTTCTAGGCAGCTTTCACCTTCAGGCCTAGGATGAGTGAGTACAGGAACATCCTCCCCCAACTTTTGCTTTTCATTTCAGATAATAAAGAAGCCCAAGTACAACCCTCACATCTGTGTGAAAGTAGGATCAGAAAGGGCCCTACACTACATCACATTCACAGTAGAGTAGCCTTATTACTTTTTAATTTGCTGTTGATTTGGGGCTGTAAATTTCTATAATTTCATGAGTATAGGATTTAGAGATGTGGAATCAGGCAAGGCCATGAACTGATCCAAAAGCCTCATCTTCTTGGAGATATTCATGCCTGGCCTGACTAAGGCCATCACCAAGCATTTGCTGGGTTCCCCCAAAAGTTGAAGAAGGAAAGTGGAAAGTGGAGGATGTACTGACTTAAAATTACTTAAACTTCCTCTTACTAAATTACACTGGTGCTTAAAATCATTCTATTTGCCTTTTGTTTGAAATGTCAGCAAATCACTCAAAATGAGGCCATCACACCACCTCGTATGACAGCCACATGTCAGGGTCTCCACTCTTGTCTCTGGGAGCATTAACAAGCATGTAAACACTCTGTTAAAGACTCGAGGGCACCACCAGCACTACAAGAGGCAAGATTATACATTTTTAAACAAAACTCACTTCCATTTGGATTGGAACTAATTCTTGAATCCTGTGGCGATTAAACTGAGTGCGTACAGGCTTAAGCCAGCAAGTTTCCTGGAAGAATCTCCCTCGGTGAGATTGCTTTCAGATTGAGGGGCTGAGACATTGCATTACAATGTGACTTTGCCCGCCGTCTCATCTTTCTATTATCAACAGCAAACATGCATCAAGCACCTGTTATGTGTGTCTCACTGAATCGCAGGCTAGACATATTTTTAATGTCTATTTAAGGAGGATTTTACCTATAAGTGGTTTTCAAGGCCATTGAAAGAAAGACAGTTTGGTTGCATCACAAGCTCAAATCTAGAGACAAAGGGAGGCAGACAGAGCCACGTGCATGGTGAGCTCCTTGTCACTGAGTGTGAGGGCCAGACTTACACAAGGAATTCTAATCCAGCTGGGGCTGGGGGTCAGAGAGGCACCCCAGGCAGCCATGGACACCCATCTTCAATGAGTTCCTATGACTGTGGCCCCAAGGGAAATGATTGCCCTTTCTAAGGAATTTATTCAGGACATCTGTGTCAAATAGATATACATCATCTGGCCAGGCAATACTCTGGATCTGTAGTAGGTTAATTTGAGTCTAATGGTTATCATCTCTCTGAGGGCTCAAATTCTGGGCCCAAACCTCCTTCTTTTCCTCCCTGGATGGTCCTATTCCAGCTGTATGCAGCTCTTTGATTCGCCTTTGGGGAACACTGAGCATGTGTGGTGTCTTAGCTATAAGCCATGAGATGCAAGAAGGCAGGAAGTCAGAGTGCAGAGGGACCCAGCTGCTGTTGAAGCTCTGGGACACCACTTCCTGGCTGAGTGACCTCTGGTGAGCTCCTGTCCTCTTTGAGCTAAAAAGTTTCCTCATTTGTAAAATGAGGGCAGCAGCAGCAGGGTGAGGATAAGTGACGAACCCCAGGTACTTGCCACACGCTAAGAGCTCAGTCCACATTATCCATTATTGGGAGCCTTGTAGGAACTCCAGGCAACATGCTGTGACCATTCCACAGCATGGGTGTGCATGTGACCTCTGTTAAGCTAATCAGACAGTATTTCCTGGGAATCATCACTTGACCAAGTGAAAGGACAAAAGAAAAAAATTCACGGAAGTGATTGATCTCAGGCAGCATGATGAAGATGCAGCACAGATGTGCTGTGCTCACCTCCTTTGCTCCCTGCATGGTGCTGGTCCCCATCCCTCCCAACACCTGGCTCTTCAGGTTTTCCTCTGGGCCCTGTGAACTGCTCTGTCTCCTTCTATTTTCTCCCTGCTTTGCCTAAGTTACTCAGAATGTAGTTCTATTGTTTGTAAGAAAAGGCCCTGGGTAGGGGCTGGAGATTTAGCTCAGTGGCAAAGCGCCTGCCTGGCAAGCACAAAGTCGTGAGTTCGATTCCTGGTACAGGAAGGAAAAACATACAACAATTAAATTCTTGGGGCTGGGGATTTAGCTCAGTGGCACAGCACTTGCCTGGCAAGCACAAGGTCATGAGTTTGATTCCCGGTACCGGAAAAAAAAAAAAAAAGAAAGAAAAGGCCCTGGCTAAAATGGGGCACTCTCATCGTGTCTTACATTGAAATCCACTGCTTGGTTTGCTCGGACACCTTCTTCAGATTGAGGACAGCTCGAGGCTGTGAAGCCCTGGAACAATGGAAAACTCTGAGCCTGCAGCTAGCAGAAATTCTCTGCCCAGATCTCCCTTAGGAAAAGACTTGCAGCTCAGTTACCAAAAATGATCCCACAACTTAGTGGTATGAATTAACTGCATATTTTGCTTGTAGGTTTTTTTGAATGAGAAATTGACTGGGTAGATTGCCTGGGTTTCCAAGGGTCTGGAGTTCTCCTGGAAGATTGCATCTATGAGCTTGTTTATGGCAGCTGAGGTTTGATACCAATGTCAGCAGAGACCCTGGCTGGAGCTGAGGCCTGTCCCCATGTCCTGGGCCAAGTTGCAAGGGTGAGGTGTACAGAAACAGACAGAGCCAGGTGGATACCACGAGGCTTTGAATGACCTGGCTTCAGAAACTACACACTGTGCCTGACTTCAAAGGGAAAAAATGGATCCCACCTTATGGGAAGTCCTAGAAGGGCATAGAGGGCCAAAAATATTGTTTTAGCCCAGTTGTAAAGTACAACTTGCCCTAGGTTTCTTTGGAGAACTCTCAAGGTCTGGCTTAGTAAGAGAGTTGCAATTTGGCCTTCAAGGATCCAAGAACACAATATACAAACATTTGGATTTAACAGGAAAAGTGGTGGAAGCCCAGAGATAACATGGAACATCCATATGTTTGTGTCCTATAAGTAGAAAACAAGCTCAGGAACAGTGAGGCATTTAACCTTGTGCAGACCACTAGTTCCTAAATTAAGATAGAACCCAGGGAAAAACTCATGTCCCTGGCCACAGCCCTTCCTTCCAACCACAAAACTACACAAAAGAGGCCAGGTTTGGGGTGCAAGGAAGTGTCAGGGCCACACTGCTGTTGAAAGTGGTAGTTCCTCGACATAGCAGTAACATTAGTGATGTGTCAGCAGCTCCCTTGGGGCTGGGCATTGGGGCCATGTTTGTTTCCATGTCTGCACATATTGCCTCAGCTCTTGTCATTCCTGTCTATGCCATGCCTCTGCCTCCTGCATTCAGCACTCATGACTTTAGTAGCCAGTGAAAGCTGTCACCTGCTCAGCCTGTGCATAGGATGGGCCAGAATGCTGGAGAGTGTGTATTTACCAGCTTTCCCATTGCTGGACACACAGCTTAATGGAGATGTTTAATTTGTTCATGAATTCAGAGGATTCAGTCCATGGTCGACTGGCTCCAAGGCAGGAACATCAAGGTGGAAGGATGTGATGGAGCAAAGCTCTTTAGTTCATGGTAGCTCAGAAGCAGAGCAGATGAAGAGTGCCAGGGAGGAACAGGCCTGGGATCACAAATAGTACCCAGGGTGGCTTCTTCCTGATCCATCCAGACATACCAGGAGCATCCTTTACTAATATGCTAGGTGTTTCCTAACTCAGTGAAATTAATATATCAGGATTAGCAGTCACAGAGCTCCTGTTGGGGAACAGCTCTCAAGCATGGGCGTGGTGGGCTACTCTGTAGGACAAGTCTAAAGTGTGTCTTATACAGAGCCCGGGGCTCTCTAACAGAACCAAGCACTCTTTCTCCTCTCTTCTGTCCTTTACCAGTGCTGACTGGCACCAACCACAAATAAACTACTTGCATTCAAATCTCAGTCTTAGGATCAGGCTCTGGAGGATCTCAACCTAAATTTATCATCTACATCCCCAAAAGAAAGGAAAACATGGCAGAGTGTGTGGTGATATTGGGTAACCACAGAAGCAAAAGCAGCTTGAAATTTCCTACAGTGGAACCTAAAGTTTTGGGCCTGTTTGTGTATTAGAATAATTATTGTTACATGTAATTAGTTTTCAAGAACCATTGCATTTAGATTATTCTCTTTTCAGGTCACAAAGCCCTATTGATAGGTAATGTAAGGTCAACGCAGGCCCTTGTCCATGCTGAGTCAGGATTCTTATTTGCAAAGTAGACATGTTGACAGAAGCCACCTTGTGGATTGTGTAAATGTGTTTTTATGCCCTGAGAATGGCCCCTGTACTAATTGTTCAATAAATATCCCTTGCTTTCTATCTAAGAAGTCGCCTTTTAGGAATCTAAAACTGGTCCAAAATTGAGCTCGACAACTTCCTCCAAATCTGTTCACCATCAGTATTCTCTACTGTATCACTTAGAATTAGTTGTTACTCATCTAAATTAACTCAAATTGGCACACACAATAAAGGTGAAAATAAGAATTCATATTTTGAGTCAGTCCAGCCAGGTGACAGAAACCTCCTAGGGCTGGAGTTGGGCCAAGTGGCTCCAGCAGCTCAGAACTTGAACCCAGCGTCTTTCTTTTCACTTTCTGCCACTGTCCTCTTGATGCTGGCCTCATTCATGGCAGCTTCACCTTGCAGGCCAGAACTGGCTATATGTTCATTACTGTCTGGTACTAGTACAGTCTTTTCTGCAGAAAGCCAATACCTGGGCTTTAGCCTGATTGGATCAGTTTAGTCCCCTGCTTATTCCTAAGCCAATCACAATGGCCAAAGGGGTAGGATGGGTAGTGCTGATTGGTTTACAACAAAACCACTTGTCCCACCCCAAAGACACTGTGTCATCCTTCGGAAGATTAAAAATGGACATGGGACTGATAAGTGTGCTACTTACAAGAGAATTAAGAATGAGTAGTGGAGAACAAAGTATCTGTTATGATTTAGATCTAAAATGTTCCCTAAAAGTTTCATTAGTTTAGAGGTGGGGCTTTTTTGGAAGGTGATCAGATCATGGGATGATGTATGCATCAGTGGATTAATCCACTGAGGAGTCTATAGCTGAGTATGTGTTAGTAGATGGGACCTGGTTGGAGGTGGTCACTGAGGTGTGACTTGGATGCTACACTCTTGTCTCCGGCTCCTTCTTTTTCTCTCTGCTTCCCGGCTGCCATAGGATGAGCAGCTGTCCCATTGGACTCTTCTGCCATGTCATTTCTACCTTGGAGTCAGCCAGCCATGGACTGAACCCACTGAGACCATGAACCAAATAAATCTCTCCTCTTTTAAATTATAAATATTGGATATTTTGTCCCAGTGGTGGGAAAGTGACTAATACAGCATCAGAAAATGTTGAGCTTACCTACCTATTTCTGGTACCTCCTTCAACAAATTGCTTATTCTTGAAAGCTTAAGTTCTTCCTCTTCCTCTCTCTTCTGTTCTCTAATTTCAATGACATTTTTATTAATTGTCCTCCTAAAACATTTTCCCCAATATGTCCCCTTGACTCCAATACCATTGCTAATGTCTTTGTCTTACCCAGGCCCTCCCAAACCCTTGTCCAGCTTAGGCTCTCATCTCCCAGCAGAAGCAATGAGGCTTAGTCTGAAGGGCTATAACAACTGCAAATCTCCCTAGTGAAAGCAATCGCTGCTGCGGACAGGAAGTAAAATCAAAGAGATGCTGTCCAGAACAGGAAGTGATCAGGAACAGGAAACAACCAAAAGGTCCTTCTTCATTCCTACATCTACCAATCATCCCTGTGCTGTAAGAGCCAGAAAAGAGCAGCTGGCAAGGCAGAAATGAGGTCTGCTGACTCCCAGCCCTAGGATAACTGAGCAGAGCATAAAGAAATAAGCTTGAACCAAGAGGTGAGATCTTAACCACTGACTTCCCCAAATAGTTTCATGAATTCAGTCATTTTCTACTCTGTCCTCCACTGTACCACCCAACTAAGGTGCACATGCATCATGGCATCGTGGCCAGACCAGTGAAAGATTGATAGCAGTTCCAATGGGGAAAAATATAGGATAGAGAGAGGATTTGGGGTCCAGATGCTGGAAGGGTCCAGAACATGGAAGAGGTGCACTCTGGTGGCCAGCACCCTATTGGAGCTGGGAGTAGAGAGTTAGATATCCTAAGACAATTCTTGATGTTAAATTAGCCTTAGCAATTGAAATGTTCTTGGCTTTGGAGAGGTCACTTTAGGATTTGTGTTTCAATTTTTCAAGAGCTTTAAAATAAAGACATTTGTATCTAAATAACAGTTTTACCATAATAAAAAGTTATCAGGGGCTGGGGATTTAGCTCAGCGGCAAAGCACCTGCCTGGCAAGTGCAAGGTCATGAGTTCAGTTCCCGGTACTGGAAAAAAACCAAAAAAAAAAAAAAAAAAAGTTATCAATGGGGATTTGCAAGAATTTTTTCCCTAAAATGAGAAAAAAATGGGTCCATTTATTGCTTGAATTGATGAAAAGGAAAATGTCTTCTGACTTCTGTCCCTGAGGAGCAGCAGCACCACCACCATCACCCCCTAGCCTGTAAGATGGCAGAACAGGGGGCTTACACAGTGCAGAGGGTGCTGTTACACTTCAGGCTGTGTGGAGAGCTTGAAGTAGATGGAACAGAAAGGGACACGGAAGCAACTAGAGGATAGGGCTGGGCCGGTGACTTGAGGATAGGTGAAGAGCATTTGATACCATTCCATGTGACCCTTTGTGTTTAGAAATGTGGCTGTTGGCTAATCTGCCATGTATATTTATTCAGATGTGCTGAGGACTTAGGGACCATCAAAGAAGACCAGTGATACGGCATTAAGTTGAAACTTAAAAGACTGGAAAGGTCATAGGAGACGGAGAACTAGGTGAAACCTGCCAGGTTGGGGTGAATCTGTGAGCCCAGGATGCAGGAACAGCTGGGCCCAGGATGCAGGAATACCTGGGGTAGGTGGGGATGCCTCAGAAGGGTTTGAGGTACCCAGGCATTGCTGGGCTTGAATTCTAGGTGAAGCAGGTGGGGCTTTGTTCTGAAATAAAATTGGAGGTCCTCCAACATTTTATGAGGGAACAAGGGAAGGTAAAATCTTAATTTGCTATGATTGTTCTCATTTTCCCATTGAAGAAGCTGAGCCTTAGAGATGCTGGTGACACCTCAAGGTAACAAGACAATTTGCAAAGGAATGGAGGAGCCATCCCTGGTCGACCAGGAACTCCTGGTCGACCAGGAACTCCTGGTCGACCAGGGAGCATTGCTTCTGCTGCTGTTTCACAGGCAGTTTGGGAACTAGGATGTGCTGCATGCTGGGCTTCACTCCTGAGCCAGCACCACCTGGCCTGGGGCACCATCCCAGCAAGCAGGGGACTGGTGGTGTCCAGGCTGCAGCTCATCTGGGAGGTGTGTAACTAACTGCACAGCAGCTGCTGGGCTGCCATTAGCGTTTTATCTGAAAAGGCCACGCAGCTACTGCCCTGTGAATTATATCTCATTTCTTTAAAAAATGTGTTTGGATAGAGAAGGGGCAGAGGGATGCAAGGGGAAGCGGGGCAGCAGGAAGGGCAAATAGATAAAATAAATGGGCTTGGTGCATGCCTTTTGACCATTTTGCTTTAGTCTATTGATTTGGATTTTTCCCCCTACCTTGGGAGTAATCAATTTTTCGGTGGATGGGCAGAATACAATAATTTCAAGCAAACTCTTCAAATGGGTTGTCATTAATTTGCCTTTTGCTGGTCCTTGTTCACTCAGAGTAAGACGTGTTCAGCTTTCTCCAAACACTATTGGTGGCAGTCTCTGGGGATTTGCTAGGGCTGATTGGCACCGGGCAGGGAATGCAGGCTCGGGAGGGGTGGTGAGAGCCGGTGCAGGCTAACGAAGGCTCAGTGTTTGCTCATCTTTACAGAGTGACTTATTACTGCTAATTGGGAGGGACAGTTCAAATAAGCACAGAGGCGCGGTTGTCACAGGAGCGTGACATGGTTTTAAAGAGGCCTCGCCGACTCCCTGCTCTCCCGCTGCAGGCTGGCTGGACGCCGGGCTCCATAGCCCCCACAGAGAACGGGCTTTGTCGGGGAGCACCATAGGAGTCAGCAGGCTCCAGAAATCTGGGTTTGGCAAGTCATCGCCGGGACAGACACGCAGCTGCCTGGGACACTTAGAAAGTCAACAGCTGACGGAAGGGGAGGACGCCAAGCTTGGCTGTAAATGGACTTGAAGCTGTGATTGGAATTAATTTGCAGAACATAGTTAGAGGTTGTTTTCTTTAAAGGGCCTAAATGGTTTTAAAGAACCTTCATTTGTATGAGTGTTAAAATATTAATAACCTGACATGCATTTCCTAGGGTTCTGCCACTTTATCTTTTGCTTATTTCCTTTGTAAGAAGACATTAATTTCCTCTCTATCCTATTAAATAAATGTGAGTAGCTGTGCCATGCCTATCCCATGGCATAGCCAATATTTCCAAATTATTTGTGTGCCAACCAATTAGTCATTAGTCAATACTATCAAAGGACACTTGTATTTTCCTGATGTTCCTGTGGAAGGACTCATGATTGCCCCCAATTCATTCATCCTACAAAGGTAAGAAGTGGCCACAGTGGACCCAGGACCACTCTAGACACCACGGACACATCAGGGAGACAGTGAGGTCTTTGCTGTTTTCCTCCCTAGGAAAGGGAGGGCGTTGGCAGTAAGTCATGACCAAGGTGACCTCAGACAAGGACAGTAGGCAGGGGTGAGTTCAGGCCAGAGTTGCCCTTGACTTTTTAGACTCCTGTGATTATCCTTATGGAAGACAAGATAAATTAACCCTGGCAACAGGTACATGGAGGGACTCATTCCTTGGAGTGAATTCCAAATAAGGCCAAATTAGTTGCCTGGTTTTAGATTCAGGAAATTTCTGACTTGCGACATAACCACTTCCTGGGAATATGTGTATGTGTAGGAGATTCTGCCACTCCCTGGTTATTCATTAAGAAAATTTATTATAAGGCAAGTTTTTGAGGCAAAGCCATAGCATATTTCCTTTCTGTGACTCAGATTTTTTTAAAGGTCATTAAACATGTATCAAATTTTCTATTTAAAAGCAAGTGTAATAATCAAGGATGCTGACTAGTAACCTCATGGACTTTGAGGTTGTGGAGCACTTCCTCGGCTAAGAGTTTCATAAATGGTTGTGCTGAGGACTTGAGAGGGACTTCGGAGGAGTCTGATTTCAATCTAGCTCTATCTTGGTTCATGGCAGTTCTTGTGGTTTATACTTTAAAACACCTACACACACACACCACCACCACCACCACCACCACCCTCACACACATATCCAAATGGGAAATCATAGATGAAAGTACCTCAAGAGGATCCCCCCGCAAAAGTCCTCCCTCTTCTGAACCCTGAAAATGGCATCATCTATTTATTGTTCAGAGAGATGGTATGAATCTGGTCTTTTACTTTGAAAGTATTTTCAAGAAGGTAACCAACCTTCCCTAGTGAAGACAGCGGACCTGAACCAAAAAGGAATATCAGTTTATGAAATTCATATAAAGTGATTCTTGCAAACCTTCACATTTGTTTTGCAATTCAAATTGGGATGATGAGCTGTTAGATCAGACTAGTGGGTAAGGAGACAAATGGTTTTGTGGAGAATGTAAGCCTGGGTACTTAACAAGAAATTGGGTTTGAGTTTCTCAGCATGGAAAATAGGAAATTATTTGCTGGGTGAGACATTCCATTTTAGATTTCCTGGGATATATTAAGAAAGAGTTTGTTGTCCATTGATACCTTCCTTCCAAGAGACCCCAACATAGGGTGAACAATGCTCCCTTCACTTCTGCATGAATGCGTCCAGTTCTTTTCTTCACATCTGGAAGTCATTTATTTTGCCCTGAGACATCTGCAGGGGCTGGTGACATGTGACAGAGGCAGGGAGCTGGCAAGCATAGACATCCCTGGGACTGTCATCGCTCTCGGTGAGGCCTGGCTTTGTTGGAGGCAAGAAGAGAACCCACTTCCCTACTGGGTAGTGAGTACAGGTTGACCAATTAAGAATCTAATTAAATAGGCTTCTTTTAAAAAAACATTTCTGGAAAAAAGGGAATTTATGTTGCTAAAATGAATCCTTCAATTTGAGACCTAAAAGGAAACTATCTGGCTCAGCTCTCTGTGGGATTTCATTCTTAATGGGCCAAAGTAGGAAATGTCTTTTCTCAGGCAGAGGGGTGTATGTGTGTGTGTGTGTGTAGATGTACAACACTGAACATTTACACTGACTTCTGGCCCCTTTGTATTCTCATTGGTCAGAAGGTGTCCTTGGGAATCCACTATCTCCTTGAATGCAGGAACACACCTCAGAAGTTCCAAGTTGGGTGCTTTGGAAAAGCAAAGAACATCTGTCAATGGAGCCACCTGGAAACCCTGCTCTGTTTTCACTAAGAGTGTAGAGGATGAAAGTAGCCCACACTGTCTCAGCTGAACTGTAGGGCAGTGCCATGTTGAAAATGAGCCTGGTGCTCCAAACACAGGTCGACAGATGCAGAAAATCTGCTGAGCTACACTAGCCTCTCACTCCTCCAGCATGCAATGCCATCCTGGGAGTTGTATGGCAGTGGGCAGCATTGCCCTTTGCTAGCAGCCACATTTCACATGAAGATACCCCTGTGAGTGGCAATTCTTGGTGGTACCAAGTGTGGGCAATTCTAGTGATCATGATGGCTTGAAGGAAGGAAGACAACAGGTTGGAGCTCGGGGAGCAGTGGTCTCCAAACACTGGCTTGACCTGCTGTATGGCTTTAACAAAGCCTGCCTGCTGGGGACCTAAGGAGGATTTTGGATCACTGAAGAGAGGGAACAGGAATGTGATGGTGTTGTTCATAGTAAATCTGAGTCCATGTAGGCTTTCACAGAGCACTAGAAGGAGGAGGGTGAGGAGGAACAGGCAGAGGGGTTGTAGGGACCTTGGTGGGGAAGGGAAGTAATCACGATGGGGTCAAAGGAGGCCACAGGGGAGCGCATCACACTCTGCAGAGCCAAGGGTGTGACACTGAGTTTGGTGCATTTGATAATAGAGCTAATGTGAGGGATAGCGGTCCACAGTGTTTTCAGATCTTCCAGCCACTACAGAAGAATCATGTGCTTCTGAATCAGAACCCATAGTCACAAATCTTGCCTCCTGGGGACAGAAAGGAAGAGAAAGGAGCCAATAATCATGGTAGGGCTGGAAAGTTTCAGAGATATAACTTGCAGACTTTTCCTGTTTCAAGAGAGAAGACAAAAGTTACAGCCAGTCATGGTGATACCAGCCTGTAATCCCAGCACTCTAGTGGCTGAAGCAGGAGGATTGCAAGTTTGAGCCAAACCTGGGCAACTTAGTGACTTAGCAAGACCCTATCACAAATAGAAATTAAAAAGAAAAAACCAAGAAGGCTGGGGATGTAGCTCAGCACAAAGGCTTTTGGTTCAATCCTCAGTACCACACACACACACACACACACACACACACACACACGCACACATACAGGCACAGAGATGCACACACAGATGATTGCCATAACCTGAGCACACAAGTGTGAGGGACACCACAGAGACAAGATAGAATGAGGCTGAGAAACAGAAAGAAAACAGAACAGCAGGCCATCCACGGCCATGCCAGGGAGCTGCAAGGAATGTGTTCATTCATTCATTCATTCATTCATTCAGCAAGTAATGATGGAGTGTTTGGGATAAGTTAGCTACCACTCTGCCTTGGGGCACATTGATAACCAAGGATCCCTGTCCTGAGAGACCAGGGAAGGAAGATAATGAACAGTAAATATGAATAAATAAAGTACATAACTTGTTAGTGGTAGTATATGCCAAGAATAAAAGAACAGTGGAGGGTAGGGGTGATCATAGGAATTATGAGTTAGCGTTTGGAAGACTGCAGCCCCAACATGTAGGCAGTGTGGCTCCCCGGGCCCTCACGATGTCCAGTGATAGCCCTGTTTCCAGGAGACAGCCTGTTCACAACCTGCTTTGGAGTGAAATGTGTGCCCCAAGACTACTTGATCTCTTTGCTTTGATCCTGTTACTGTGACTCTACAAATGTTTGACCTTGTGTTTAATCAAAACCCCAGACACAAGTAAACTTGTATATGTTTTCTGAAGCAAAAAAGAAAAGCTGTTCCAGTAACGTTTATAACAAACTAGAAACTCCAACAATATCTTGTATCTGGTCATTCACAGCCAGAATTAGCCTACAAATCAGTCACTGCGCAAGAATGACCAGATACAAGAGTCTACTTAACTCTTGGTTAAGAACATGTGGCCATGGCAAAAGTGTGTGTGTGTGTATGTGTGTGTGTATGTGTATGCACACATGTGTGTCCATCTTTTAGTTTGTCCTCTTTACAAATCTTCAAGAATATTTGAGCCTTACTACTTCCATTATTTGGAAACAACCCAAAAGGCTCACACCCCCAGGAGCTCAGATTTGGTCTTTAGAGTGGGGAACCCCAGGTTCCCACAAGCCCTGTCCCTTCCTGGTAGAATCTTCCATTGGGTATAAGTAGGAAGTTTTTCTTGGTGACTTTTATGATGACTCATTCTGTATGTCCCATCTCTAAATTCACACCTCTCCCAAAGCCAGTTCAGGGGCCAAGAGTGTGGGTTTGGGTACTCAAGAGCTCACAGTTATATATCTACACAGGCTTCCACTCCATTTTTGACTTCTCCCACTTTTATAGTTATTGTCCTGATGGAGAACTTAGAATAACACAGAGGAAACACAGAGGAAATAGAGACCAATCTTGATGCCATACCAAGGCATGGTGCCATATCAAGGAAGTATAAACAGTTGCTGTCCAGTTTAAGGGAAGTACATTTTGTTAAAGTTTGTGTAAGTCAGTCCTTCCCTCCCTTGCAAAGGTCACTGTCTACGCTCATGTTCACCCAGCATGTGACAGCTCACCCCTGTTGCAAACAGTGGGTCCCAGGCAGAGAGAGCACTGTAAGGTACCCATGCCTGGTCTCGGCCTCCCTTCCTTGGGCTCCCAACATCATCTGTCCCTACTGCCTACCAGCCCGCATGGGTTCAAATGAGAACTCACTTTCTTCTGCATGCTGGCATCACGTGTGTTATTTAAGTCTTTCTCCACACCCAACCCCAGCAGGTCTGATTGTACCACAAAATCTGTTTGTGTGTGAAGGAAAAGAAAAGGTGGTGTGCAGTGAATTGGAAGGGAAAAGTATTATCCAAGTAGACTCAACTGCAGACTCTCACCATTGATGCAGGGAGTGACTAACAGTATCCCTGATTCTGGTCAAAGTCTTCAAGTGCCATTTGTCTAGATGAGACTAGGGTGCTTCCTTGCCTCTCATCTCTTCTTCTCTACTAATAACCCCCATCTCTGCAGGTGTAAGTTTGGGAAAGTCTACACCATCAGATGATTGCCGGGATTAGATGAGAGCTACTGTGTAAAACTCTCACAGGTGGCCCAGCACATCGTCAAATTTAATCAACAGTAGTGATGATGTGATAATGAATGAGTGGAAGCCAATTTTGATATGTAATGATATTGCTTAATTCAATTCAATGAAACATTCATTAAGTGCCCACATCTGTGGGTGCCCATGGTGAAGTTTGCCCTAGTTAGGAAAACTCAGGACTAAGAAAAAATGTGTGACTTCCATGGCAAATCTCCACAACGTGCTCATCTCTCATGGTGGGGCTTTTGTCCCCTAGAGCCATCAATTTCCATCTAAAAATAGGGTAGGCAATACCTCCCCTATGCTATTTCAGAAACCCTACATTAAGAGATGAGAAAATGAACTGCATGGTCTCTCCTCTCTACACAAGTCAAAGCAAACCTGTGAAACATGACTCTTCCTTCCCTGATGGAATGGGTAAGACAGTACTGGGCCTTATGCTGAGAATCCTCCGAGAAGCCATGTTTTCCTTACCCAATCTAAGAATAAAGTGTGAAGAAAAAGTTTCACACAACTCTTATCCCAGAAATAGCCTTTTCTGGCCTTCAAATTCAACTTAAACAAGCAGTTATTAAGTGTCTACTATGTGCCATGCAGCCCAGGGCTGTCTAGTAGAATTCTCTGTGATGATGGGAATATCCTATATTTGCACTATCCAATATGGTGGCCACGAGCCCATGTGGAAATAAAGAATTTGAAATGTGGCTAATGTGACTGAGGAACTGAGTTTTTATTTAATGTTCATTAATTTTAAGCCAGGTGTGATACTTGCACCTATCATCCCAGCCCTTGGGAAACCTAGGCAGGAGGGTCAAGTGTTTGAAGCCAGCATGGGCTACGTAGCAAACCTTGACTCAATGTAAAATGAAACACCCCCAAACCACCAAAACTTAATTTTAAATTAAACCTAGCTAGCCACATGTGACTAGTGACTGCCACACTGGAAAGTACGGGACTAGATAGAGGTTTCGACAGGGGGTAGACCAGTTGGAAAGCTGTGCTTGGATAAATAAGTAAAATATATGGTAAGTCAGATAGGGAAAAGTGCAAAAAAAAAAAAATAATGAAGGCAGGATGGAGTTAGGAGAGGTCAGCATTCTAATATAACTTTTTCAGGCCCAGTTCATGTCCCATAAAGGCAAACCTCTCTGGTTTTATTTCAGTACTGCCTGAAGCACACTGTAAAGTGTATTGCACATAGTTTTTGACTGTCTAGGAGCTAGGTGTCTGATTTGGAGCGTTACTTTCATCCTTCTCAACTCTGCACTCACAATGCACCACTTCTCACTTGGTCCAATAATCAGGAATAATGTGTGTCTTAATGGAGCTTCTCCATTAAAAGGTTTTGGAAATAATATATGAAATTAATGGTTTACAAGAATAGTTTTAGACACTTGAAAACACCACTAACCTAAAGACCTCCAGTGCACCATGAATACATTCATTCCCCGGCTAAAAATGAATCCCAAAATTGGTTTTGATTTTTATTTAAAATTCAAATGTCTGATGTCCTTAAATTGAACAAATGATATTTAAAAATATCTATATCAGCCTCCAACATCTGCAGATTGCGATTTGCATTTTGAAATTGGCTGCTTGAAATGAACGGGGACGAGGGCCGCCACTCTTCTTTTTTCCTCCCTCTGGTTATTTAATGAAATGTGAGAGGTCAACCCTTTGTCCTTAAATTAGTTCCCATAAAAATCTTTTTGTACGGTGCAGCTTGTTATGATGTCTTGAGGCTGAGGGAAACGTTGCCATTAATTACGTCTTTGTTGAATATGGATATCTATTCAGAGTTAGTTGAACAGTTTCAAACAAAATTAGCATTGGGCGACACTCGGCCAGCTTTGGGTTGGTTATCAAGAATATTTTTCTCTCTCTTTTTTTTTTTCCTTTTCTTTTTCCCCCTTTAAAATTTTTTTTCAAATAGCTGAGAGAATGCTCTTTGGCAAGTGTGTATTATCTAATATATTCAGCTTTCCATTGCTACTTTTTTCCAGATGAAGATGAGCTTAATTGAGGTTGTCCTTTTAAGTTTGTAGAGCCCTTCAGCATCTCACACAAAGCATCTAGAGGCTTTTCATTTGTCTTGAGTATGTTTCAGATGTACAAATATTATTTACTTTAAACTCCAAATCAAAAGGTGCACTGTAACTGTTTTAAATAAAACATTAGTCAAGACTGAAATATATATAAATCCAAAACAGGCCTTTTTTTCTTTTTCACTTATCAAATCATTTATGCGAAGGGAGCTCACGCACAAATTTTAGGATCCAAACTGGAGGAACTGCTTGGCAACACACTTCAAGCCAGCGAGCACTTAATGAAGGAATTTGTTCCAGTCCTCCAAAGATAAATATTACAAATCCGCTCTACAGTTAAGCTGTGAAGTTGGTTTCCTGTCGCAGCCTGTCCTAAATGTTTGAATGAGATGTGGAAGAGTTTCATGTGGAAGGAGTGGAGCATGGTTGTGGAATGTACCCAGCATGCTCATCCAGGGGGGCATTTTGAAAGAAATAAAAAACATTCAGCCCCTGCATCAGCTTTGTTCAAACCTGTTTGTAGTATGAGGGTCTTGAAAGGCATGCAGGGACTCCTGAGAGGAAACTATTCTGTAAGCACCTCAGTCTACACACTGGAAATGACAGCACATCCTGGGAACATGGGAAAAATTGTATAAAATAAAGTTGGTTTTACTATTAATAATTACAAGGCCCAAGTACTATACTAACAAAATAGGATAATTGGCTTGGAATAAAATTTTGAAACAGCCCAGTGAAAGATAATTATTCCCTACTGTAGGAAAGACAAAGGATATGAATCTTTTTGTTTTCCCTCATTGTAGGTCTTGCTTAGTATCTTAAAAATATGTTGTGCTGATTTTGATTTTCTTTCATTCCCCCCCACCCCCGCGCTCCTTTCCTAAATGTGGAGCCCGAGTGTGGTTCGTTGTTAAGCATTCCTAGGGAAGAGGTGCTAACCTTGCCGCGCTTTTAAGTGTTGTATACATTTTTCATTTTAAATGGGCGCTCATAATGACATTGTGTGCCAGGGAGTCCAGGCCCCCTGATTATAGCCGTGTCTCCTTGAGCTGTGCCGCTGGAAAAAAAATGTGAAAAAGGTAACCCTCTGGAATGAATAAATTCTGCAGGCTGCCTGTAATTATTTATTAAAATAGATTAAAGAAATAGGCTAAAAAGGAACTCGCCACCCATGTTCGAGGTAGCATAATAAGAGTACATAGAAAGGGAAAATTAACACCAGGGAGGAAAGAATGTTAGATATGTGCTTCAATAGCGCGGCCATCTCCGCATTGTTGGCTGGCGGGCAGACACACTCCGGGTTTCTCATTTGGCAGGGTGGGCTGTGCTAATGAAAACGTGGGTTACTAATACGGACCTGTATGTCTCTAATTAACATTAGAATTGAGTGGTAAACATAACCAGGAGAGAATTCAAGAGAGAAATGGGCTAAAAGAGAAGCCAGTGTATTAATGGGGAGGAGGAGGAGGCGGTTTCCAAAGGAGAAATTCGCAGGCCCTTGTTCAGATGGGTTTAATTTTGTCACTTGAGTCAAAATTGGAAACCTGTTTTCTATTACAATTGCTTCTGTGTTTAGCAGGGGCTGTACTTAGAGGCGCCTTTTATTACGGGAGAATTTTATAAACTTAGCACATCATCATCAAACCATCTTGGGGGTCAACTTTCCACTTGTGCCTTTAGCTCTTACGCAAGTACTTTTATAGGAGCTTCTAATATATAGGATTTATCTTCCGTTCTGAGAAGAGCTTTTAGACTTAATCCCTGGCTGGAGTACTAATTTGTTTCTCCATCCTTAAACCAGTACTCCGGGTTAACTTTCATCAGAGGCAGTGCATTTCTTTAGTGTAGCCTTGAGATGCATAGGTTTGTTAGTTTTTTGTTTTGTTTTTGTTTTGTTGCTGTGGTCGGGGTGATGTGTGTGGCTGCAGTGGAGGGTGCAGAGGGAGAAGGGAGAGTGGTTTTGATTATGAATGCTGATATTATTCATGTATTCTTTTTTTTAAAATTCCAAAATATATGACTAGAAATGACATTTGTGAACAGTTGCCTTAAAAATATTTCAAATCATATTTATATAAAGAAAACAAAAAAACTACTGCTTTTTTTTTTTAAGAAAAAAAGGTATACCAGAATTTAATTTTGCTTTTTTAATTCTGGCTTTTCCTGTGATATTTGAGCAGAATAATGTGCTATGATGTTTCTGTATGAAAAACAGAACAGAGGTAAATATATTACAGGGAATAAAGCAGCATCCAGGAAAAGGCATGTTTCTTTTTCTTCTGTTTTTGGAAATGATTTAATCAATGCAACAAAATGACTCATTGGGAAAACTGTGATCTCAGTAAAAACAATCAACATTTAGCTTCCTTTCTTATTTACACGGCTAATGTAAAAAGGATGCTCAAAGGGAAAAATAGCTTAGGATTCTGTTGCCATATGAATATAAACAAATTTTCCAAAGCTCATATGTAATCATTTTATTTAACAAATTTAATAAAGGGTGTGCTTTTTCTTAATATTCAATGTTTACCCCCCAGAAACCGTGTGGAAAGGCAATTTACATTTTCAGCATAATTTTCGCCTTTCCTTGCTAATTTGTTAAAAAAATGTACGAATACGTGGAGAGAAACGCTTTGCGTTTTTTCTGTAGTAATTAGATGTGTGTAGAGAGCAAAGGAACTATATGCGCAGGTGACCAGAGGGTCACCCGCATCAGCGATCAGAAAATAAGAGAACTTACACAAGTGCAGCTGCCCGCGCCGCTCCAGTCAGTCTCCCTGCCACGAAGCTATGATCGGTGACCAGTGCTCATTACCTCACCAACATCGGACTCTGTTCATCTGCACATTACCGACTTAACAAAGTAAATCATTCCGGTTCTTCCAGATCCCGTCCCTTCCCCGCCCTCTGAAAACAGACATTTGTTGCCCATAAACGAGGGACCTACTCCGTGATAAGTATAACAGCTTAAACTGAATTTTCCTCTGAATGATTTAGTGAAGACTGGAACACATTTTTACTTTGTTGTTTAGACTCAAGAAGGCATAAAATCTCCACCATCTATTTATCGTGTAGTTATTTTAATGCAAACATGTGGCCATTTAGATGAAGTGTTTTCATTATTAAGCTAATTCCAGCGTGTCTCAGACAGACCAGGAGAAGGGGGCAGAGCTGTGACTGAGGGGATCCGAACCTGCCTCAGCTCAGCCCGCTGTCAGATATGTCTCCATTAGTTTTTTGTCATTCACCGGTGGCAAATGCTGTATAAATGGAATGACGATCGGGCCCGCCTTGATAACTTGTCTTATCTCATTAGTTTTCACATCAAAGTTAATCAGCAATGTGAATTGTAATTGCTAGAGGAGACAATGCGTAGATCGCTGGTTGCTTTTTTTTTCTCCCTGTACGGCATCTTGAAACATCAGCAGGCTGGTTGGAGCAGATAGCGCGGGAGGAAAATGATGTGGAAGGCATAATAAGCAAGCTGCTCAGAATTAATGAGCTAACCCAATAAGAAAAGAATGGCCAATCAATGTGAGTTGGGCAAATATAATTTAGAAATAATTGCTTGATTGGTTGCCTCTAGTAGACTGATTTGACCACACGCAAGGATTAAGAATTAAGATGTCAAGGCAAAAAATAATTTGGCAACTGAGGGCATGTAATTTTTTGTGTCCTTCCCTTTATGATTGAAAGAGATGGGTGTTTGATACGCGCCAGAATGAAAACATTAGACACCTCTCCTTCTCTTTTTCTTCCCTCACAATGCGGGCCCACTCAGAACACACTGTGATATTCCTGGACAGGACATGAAAAAGGTGCAGATTGAGAGAGTGCATGTTCCCATTTATCGCAGGCGGCCCCAAAGTGTGAATGGGCTGTACACACAGGGCTCGCATCCCTGCTCAGCAGCACCGTCGCTCGGAGGGTGACAAAATGATAGATGTGAATATTTGCAAAATATGTCAACTGTCTGTCCCAGGCCCTGAGAGTTCTGCACACAGCCTCCATGGTCCTGATACAATTTCCCTTACAGTTATTCAGCAATTAGCGCAGGGCCCTCACTATGTTCTGTCGCAACTATTGGGAAGGTTCAGCCAGAAGGTAAATTTGCTTTGATCTACATTACACCTAATTGAGTCACCAGCAATGTCTCTATCCCAACATCAAGAAATGTGAAAATGTTAGATTATTTCACTGGGGATTAAACCTAATTTTCGCGTGTTCTGCATTAACCTATTAGGCTGGCTAATCTGCATTGCTAATGTGGCTGAGGCAGCTGTCACAGCTAAAGAAAAACATGATCATGCAATCCTTGAATGAATGATTCCCGGCCTGATTAGTCTTAGTGAAGTTAGCTGAGCCTGGGTGATAAGGAAGGAAAATTCCCAGGTTGCCAATAGCTTTGAAAATTATCAGACTGTCGGCAAAAATATACCCCATGATTCACACAGGCTTTGGTCCAAATGCCGAGTTGAGTGACATTATTTAAGACTGACGAAGGCTAACTCGAATTGTCACTCGCATAAATGTTTGTGTTTATTTTAAGAGACTAATGTAATGGATGCAGATTTAAATGCTAATAGACGCCAGCCAGACACATAAAACCCCAGGCGTGGTTACTCTGTTGGTCTTTTATTAACACAGATTAAATTGTAATATTTTCTAGATAAATTGGCAAAACTAGAAAGATGCATTGCCCGCCCCCCAGAATGTTTACTAAGAATGACTTTTGAAGACTTGTGGTTTTCCCGTAGATGTAGAGATTGTGTTTACATGTCCACTGTTCTCCTTTTGTTGTCAGTATTTTTTTAATTAAAAAATGAGGGGAAGGTATATTTATAAGGATGAATACCGGTTTCTGCAGCCCCCTGCCCAGAATCGCCTCTCTGCCTGACCAGTTAGCATGAAGATTTCTTTCACTCCTGTACTTTGTTCTTTTAGAGACGACTTTGCTGCAATTTCAAGCCTTCGCTGGTGCCTCTGCATTTGATTTCAGTAGCTGGGGAGCCACCATGATGGTACCCTTCAGATGTGGAAAACGTTCAAGGGACTTTGGTGGCAGCAAATAGAGCGGCGAGTCCATTTAATCCGATTAGCTGCTCCACACAATGGGCCTGCCCAACCCATTGTGGACAGAAGCCTTTACTTTATTTGTTTCTATTAGCCAAGAATCAGTTATCAGAAAAGTGGAATTTTGCCCCATCAGATTGCCCAGACAAGCAACAAAATAAATGAGGAAATGGTCTCATGTGTCAATATTGATCTTCTGGCCCTAATTGTCCACAGAGAGGACTTGTTGAGTGTGTGAAGCTGGCAGCCTGGTTTCCCCGTGTGCACTCGATCGCTATTCCCATGGAGGAGCCCCCTGAGGCAGCTACCTCAGGGTGGGGACATTTCAGGGGCCAGCCAGGAGCATGGCTGGAGGATGCAGGCATGCAGAGGTCTAAGAGCAATGGGCAGGGGATCCAGGGGAGCCCTCGGTGGCTAGGGAGGAAGACAGAGCCCCGCCAGTAGCAGGGCACGTGAGGCCGGGCTGCACAAAGCACAGGAGCCTGGAGACCAGGAACCCCGGCCCTGCCCAGGTGCCAGGCAGATGTCTCCTTCCCTTTCCAGGAAGTCTCACAGGAACACCCCTCTTCTTGCTTTAGTAGGTTGTCTCTTTTGGGTTACAAAGTTTTAAGTACCCTCTGATCACCTTCCTGGACAACATAAGCTGACACATTGGAGCATGCCCTCCATAGCGCTAAATGCCTGCCTTCTCATGCCCCCAGTCCCATGTGAAGGCGCTCATCTTCTGCCCCATTTTATAATGAGTTGCCGAGGCCTGGGAACTAGCTTGTCCAAATTCACTCAGCCAGCAGCAACAGAGCCTAGCCTTGAATTCTGCAGAGCAGCATGCTTTTAACTGTCATGGGACACCAGAGTCCAGTGCCCACCTGAAAGCCAGGGCTCCCTTGAATTTCTCCCCTGCACACTCCCTTGCCTGAATGCCCACACCCCCTTTGCTGGGGGTTTCTTCTGGGCTCCCTGCCTTCTACCCAAGAACCCAGCTGCCCAAAACAACAGAGACTGTGAGTCAACCTCGCCCCTACTGCCACAGCGAAGCCCCGCTCATGCTCATAGTGCCTTTCCACAGGAGGCAGGGCAGAAATTTCGATTATCCAAGCCTCTGTTAGGCCTGTCAGAGCACAGGGACCCTTGAGCCCAAGCAGTCACTCTTCAGCAACTTATCTGCACCAGGACGACGGCTGCTAACTGACCCCTCTCCCAGCTTGGCTGAAGGGCAGCCTGCCCGAGTTCCCTGAGATGAATGGTGGCTCTGATTCATCCCAAGAAGACAGCAATTGGATCTCAGTGCCGAGATTGGATTGGCCCTCAACACAGAGGCCTAATCTCTGCCCAGAGCACGTCCACAGCTCAGCCCATCACGCAAAGTGAACAAGTTCTTTTCTTTCTCTCCAGCAGGATCTCATAGCTTTTCAGGAAGTCTTTGTGTGTGGGATAGCATGGATCACTGTCCCTCTGTGGGAATGTTAACAAACCTATGGTTGTGAAACCCTGATGTTATCTTTCAGTGAAGTCGATCTGCCTTCCCTGTGAAGAGCAGAGTGAAGAAAGCTGAAACAAATTCTCTTTAAAATTTTTTCTTTGAATTCTACTGTATTCACATATAGGTTATTTTCTCTTTCTAGTAATTTTGTGGGGCTCATTCCTTCTCAAATTATATGCTGGGCCACCACAATACCAAGCATATTTTTGGCCTCTGAGGACCACTTCTCAGTGAACGTTGACCTCAGCATCGACGTCAGGCCCAGTTGATGTTCCATGATGTTTGAGTTTCATACGAATTTCCTGTTGCTGCTGTAGTTTAGTTTTGAGTTTGTCATAATTACAACAAGCTTAATGACTAAAAATAAGGCAGATTCACTTTTTTGTCGTTTAGGTGGTCCAATGTTCAAAATGGATCTTAAAGGATTAAAATAAAGGAGTCTGCTGGGCTGGTGCCTTCTGGAGGCTCCAGCGAGAGATTGTCCCTAGCTGCTTCCAAGGTTCAAGGCCATGGAATTCCTTGACTGATAGTTGCTTCCATCCAACCTCTGCTGCCACCCATATATCACCTTCTCTCTCTCTGGGGTCTCACCCTCTGCCTCAAGGACCCTGATTCCCACCCAGATATCTCAGGTAATCTGCCCAGTTTAAAGCCTTGAATTGGTCACATCTGGAAAGTCACTTTTGCCGTAGAAAGTAATATTCATGGGTCCCAGCGATTAGAGGTATGCCTCCCGGGAGTAGGGAGAGCTCATCATTCAGCCTACACTGTGCAAAGGATTCTGGGAAGAGCAGCGAGGTGCTGGTCTGTCCCTCATTCTCATTCACTGTCTAGCTGTGGTACTGGTTTGCAGGTACAAACTTGGCCCGGGGGCTGCAGCAAGTACAGGATGGTCTTCCCCCATGAAAGTCAGATCTGGGGAGGTGACAGGGAGCTGAGCCACCTTGGGGTGAGCATTGGTGTCCAGAAAGCCCTGATACAATGACTTCAAGCCAAGACCTGAGATGAGGGAAGCTCACCAGGGCCGAGGTTAGGGAGACAAAATGATCACCCAAGCCTCAAACACCTATCCACCTGAAGTGGAAGCATTGAGTAGCCATGCATGCAAGGACCCTCCTGTCTCTATAGTGAGAGTCCCCATCCCTGTTCCAAGCAAGCTCAGATGTTTCTGTTAATTCCACAGAAAGGCATAGGCTGGTGGAGGGGAGGAGGAGGGGCAGGCTCTCAGTGTGACAGCAGCACAGCAGGCCTGTGCTTTCCCCAGGATTGTAATCCTTCGGGCCCACTGCCTTGCCTGGAAGAGGAACTCGGCCACATCTGCTCCCTCTCCCCGCAGAGCTGCACAGGTAGAACTCACCCCACTCCCCGGAAGGCCATGTGTGATTGACAGGCCAGCTTCTGTCACTTCTCAGTAGACTGGTGGTTCAGAGTCAGGATAGTTACCCAGCCTCAGGCCTGAAAGATGCTTATGACACAGAGGGAAAGACAGCTTGTGGAGAAGAAGACACAGCCCCACCTTCACCGAGTGATCAGAGCCAATGTGTCCGGCAGGGGACACTGTGGCAGTCACCTCTTATACACACACTGAGGAGGATTCCACAGCCCTCTCAGCGTCCTCCTGCCCCAACCACACCTCTTTCATTGGTCATCAGACAAACTCAAACAAAGCATTCTACAAGGTAGCTGGCTCGTGCCCTCCCAAACCATCAGCATGTGCATGGATAGCAGCACCTGCCGTAATCCTAGCATGGAGGGGGTGGGCAGCCACGAGTTCATGGCCAACCTGAGTGGGAGGGCTACCCTGTCTTTTAAAAAAAGACAAACTAAAAAAGAACTGTCAGCATCACAAAAGACAAATCTGCTTTTGTCTCTAGGGATTTTCCATTCTGGAATCACACCATGTGTAGTCTTTTGTGATGGGTTTCTTTCAGTAGGTGTATGTTCAAGGTTTGTAGCACATATCAGCACTTATTTTTATTGGCGAATAACATTCCATTGAATGGATAAATCACATCTTGTTTAACCCTTCCTCAGTTGATAGACAGGTGAGTTGTTTCTGTTTTCTGCCTATAATGAATAATTCTGCTGTAGCATTCATATACAAGTATTTCATGTGGATGTATGTTTTCCCCTCTCCTGGCTGTATGTTTAGGACTGAAATTTCTGGATCATACAGTAAACCTAACTTTTTACCATTTGAGGAAGTGTCAGGTACTTTGCTAAAACAGCTGCACCATTAAACGAACATCCCTGCCAACCTGTGTGATGGCTATGACTATCTCTACTCTCTGTCATCTGAGTGCCTGTTTTACTTCTTTATTATTCTTTGCCTTGTAAGCAGTCAAGCTTGGGAATGTGATGGCGGCAGAGGAACTGACACTTTCATGGTGTCAGAAAAAGTTTCTGAGTGGTCAGATGCTGTTGGTTATGAGGGTGAATCCAGGTCCCACTCTCCGTACAGAATCCCCTGGGCGTGACTTAGGAAATTCTACAAAAGAGATCTCCTAGTTGCCAAGATGTTTGCACATCTAGGCAGATCTTTGATAACTACAGTTTCTCTCTTAATTCTCATATGTCATCTGCTTAATATTCCAGTCATGTGTCAAAACTTGACATTGATACTCACTGTCCTTAGTTGGTTGCAAATAGAGCAAAGCCACTCCAAGTGGCTTATGAGAAAGAGACCCTCACACAATAGAGGCAGCTTTGAACATGGCTCCAGGTCCTCCCACAGCTGTGTCATGTCACCTCCCTTGGTTGTATTCTAGAGAACTTGCGCAGATTGAGCCCAAAATTCCTGCCCAACACTCTCCTCACAATTGCCAATCCCAACAGTTTCAGAAGCTTCTTGGAATTGAGTATCTTGAGCGTATCTTCTCCGCTCCTCTCCTGCTTTCTCTCAGCCCACACCCAGGTGATTTCACTGCACTTCTCAAATCAGACCCCACACCTATAAATCATCACCACCCCACCACCTGGCCATTTGTATTTCTCAGCAGGAGCTCCCCAACCTGTATTCTTGCTGTGCATTCTTTACTCTGTAGTCTGTTATTATACAATGCCTGGAGTAGTTCTTAGCCCTTATAATAGTGCTCTGGCAATATATATTTACTCATTGAATGAAGAAAGGTCTTAAATATTTCTTCACACAGTTACTTAGCCATGGGAAGGGAACACATGATCAGCTGGACTGTAGTTCCATACCATAAGGCTGGTGGGACACAGGGATCAGTTCAACCAACCACAAAGACAGGGAGAGGGTGGCTTTCTATCTTCACCTGGCAGGAAGGCAGATTCTACAGCAACACTAGTTTGTCTACAATGTTCACTTACTTGGTAAGAATCTTAGGGCATTTTAGGGAGATGATTTTGAAAGCCCTAGTTTTTCTCAGGGATAATAGAGTGTCTTACTCCATTTTTTGTTGCTGTAACAAGGGACCTGAGGCTGTGTGACTGACAGAGATCTGCTTAGCTCATAGTTCTGGAGTCTCAGAAATCCAAGGGCACAGCACCGGCCTCTGGTGAGGGCCTTTATACACTGTAACACAATGGAGGGAATCACACAGCAAGACAGAGCAAGCATCAAGCATGAGTCCCTTTTCCTTTCTAATAAAATCACTAATGCTGTCAAGAATGCAGAACCAGAAGCAAGGGCTGGGTGCAGAGAATTTGTTTTGGGAAATGTTCACAGAAAATGCAGTAGAGGCTGGAAACAGGGCAACAGTACAGGTATGCATTCAGCAAAGATCCCCTGGACTCTCTCTCAATGGGTTCTTTGAAAAGCAGCATGGAATGCACCTCTGAATTACCCACCTGAGAAACAGGGAGGGAAATGTGTACCTGGGCTTCCATTCCCCACTGGTCAAGGCTTTGTTCTTGAAATGTTAATGACTCAGCACTTCCAAATTTTCCCGGGTTTGCTGAGAAGGTTCCTGCAGATGTCTCATGCCCCATGCAGAAAGCAGATATAAGTGGAGCAGTGGTATAACACAGACATGGTGCTTTCCTGTTACCCCTGCACGGAGGTGATCACTACATTGTAGGATGAAATTCAAGGAGTCAAAGAAAATGTAACAGATCATAAAATGACCAATATAGTCCATCCTTTGGTTCCCTTGGGTCCACCAATGCAGAACTCTCTTACCCTCAACCAGGACGTTGGAAAGTCTAGGTTGTTTGCTTGTGAGGCAACCTGGACATCCATCTGTGTAGGGACCAAGTTTATGGCTGCTTCTCCCTTGATGGGCTGCTACTATTAATTTTATTTGTTTGTTTTTTTTGTTTTGGTTTTTGGTTTTTCTCCGGTACCGGGAACCGAACTCATGACCTTGCGCTTGCCAGGCAGGCGCTTTTGCCGCTGAGCTAAATCCCCAGCCCCTTACTATTAATTTTAACAGCCACAGTGCTGGAGCATCTACTTGTATCCTGTCACATGGGAAAGGCAGCAGAACACATTTCCCCTGGGATAGGTTAGCTTTCCTGCCCTCAGTCACAATATAAGCCACAGGAGCTTGATTTGCCCTAATCTTGCAGGCAGGAAATTGAAAGGACTCTTAAAGCCCTAATGCATATTATAGAAGATGGAAAATGATCCTCCCAAAGATTTAGGGATAACCCTGTTGACCAGGTGGCCAGGCTTGCAGTGATCTGGGAGCCTGCAGAGCTGTCCTGTCTAGGGTTGAACTCACTTGCTGCATCTCATCCCTCCTGCCCTTGGGAAAGAGGTGCATGTGAGTCCCCTTGGCTTTTGCAGGCAGCGTAAACTAGACTTTGAGTAATGTGTTCTATGACCCTGGAGATTTCTGGTGGAGACAGATTCTGAAGAAGACCAAGTTTGTCCAGGTCATGCAGCCACAAGACCAGATGATGGCAGAGGTTTCCAGTTGTTGCCTGGAGTTTCCAGACGGCCTTGAGAGGAGGGTTTCAGCACACATCTGGAGGGAACAGAGCAAGGCTATGCCACTCCAGGGAGGAGCTGCTTGCCATCTAAGCAGCATCACTCTATGCAACTAAGCTCAGTGGAGCCGCATCACCCAACCGTAGGCATCAAGGATCTTGCAACTGGAAGGGCCCAGTAAGACCTGGTGTCACTGGATAGAAAGACCCTGGTGAGTGGGTAGACACAGCAGTAAGTCAATCCCAAGGGCACAGCACTGAACAAGTAGATGGTCCAGCACTGTAGCTGGGGTACAACCTTCCTGCTACACTGAGTCCTAGGAACACAACTCTAGAGCAGATGTGAGGACTTGGACACATGGTGAAATGTGTTCCATTTCTTACTTGATTCCAGAAATCCCACTCGAATGGAGCCCATGGTGTTTTGGGTTCCCTAAAACCTGTGTCAGCTCAGATCAATATCAAATAGCTCTAAAGGCCACGTGTGTCCTTGCATTAGTACACAGTCCCTAGGACAAGGGGCCTAATTGACTGAAAACCAAATGTAAGACCAGAAAAGTTTGTAGAGTTGTGTAAGTCCCAAAATTCTAGAACCATAGAAAGAACATAGACTTTGGGGCCACCTATCCAGGTTGGAGCCCTGCTCTATCTCTCATTCTAGAGGAGATTTACCATCATATGCAAAGAGGGATTGCTGACACCTGCCTGGAGGGTAAGGATCCTTTCCAAGGACAACCACAAAGCAAGCTGGCATGAAGTGAGTAGACATTAGAATACACCATCAAGAGGTGCCACCCTGGGGCTCAGACCATACCATTTAGTGAAGGAAACTTCGAGAGCTTTGTCCACATGGGGCTTATTTCACTTGATGACTCTAGGGTAAATGCATGTAACAGAGAATGTAATGGAGAAAATGTCTAAATAGAGAATGTAATAGAGAAAATGTAATAGAGAAAATGTCTTTAGGAAAACTGGGTTTTACCAAAAAGCAGGAACTGACATAACAAGGGAATGAAAACAAGGAGCCAGATTTCTACCATCTTAGTTTGGAGCCCCCTAAAGCAAAGCCTTAGTTAGTTAAGGACTTACATGCTGGTAGATCATTTTAGAGGAGATTCCAAGAGAGCAATGGAGAATATGTTATAAAAGAGAAAAATCCTGGAATGCAAAAAGCCTCAGGATCCTTGGGGAATTGGTTCCAGGATCCACCACAGATATCACAATCTGCAAGTCCTCAAGTTCCCTGTACAAAATGAGACAATATTTTCATATCACCTGTACATACTCTCCAGTGTATTCTAAATCATCTTGATTACTAATAACACTGAACACCATGTAAATGCTGTGTAAATGCTGCTGTGCTGAATTGTTTAGGGAATGGTAACAAGAAAACAGTCTCTACATGTTCGGTTCAGACATGATTCTTCCCTGAATATTTTCTATCCATGGCCAGTTGAGCCAGCAGATGAGGGACCCATGCATTTGTGATGTGGAGACTCAAGTAGCACACATGTTAGGAAGCTTGTTACTGCTGTGGACAGTGGAGGTTCGGTCCTGCTGGGAGGCACACAGAATGCTCTTCATGGTTGTCTCCTCAAAAGACTAGAAGCTGGGGCACTTATCTGTCAGCATACTGGGCACACCTGTGTGGTAGGTCCTTTAAGCAGGATGCTAGAGTACTATATGCTTAAGAGACAGCGAAGGAGCAAGGATGCGGGGCACTCTCAGAACTTCAGATGGAGTCATCGTTCCTTAGCTAAACCCCTGAGGTGTTTTGTCTTGTTTTGATTTGATCTCAGTTTACCCAACTGTGGTGAGCTCAGGAGACCATATGATTGTGAATTTGTTATTATTCTGTTATTATTCTGACTCTCTGGCACTGGCTTCTTAGGATGCTTCCCAGAGGGCAAGAGATAGCATGAGAACCCTTCAAACATCCCGACCTTTCCCAAAGTGCCACGCTGTCCCTGTGTGGCAAAAACAGAAAGCATAGGGCTATAGGGCCAACACAAACACCATGCATAGACAGCACCGGATTTGGAAGAGTGTCTGAGGATTTGGGCTCTACAAACATAGCATTTTTGGCAGCTTGAAACAGCTATAATCCGGTGTCCATAAATGTCATTTTACTTTAAGAGGAGCTAGGTCTATTTTTCTTTAGCTGATAAGTCCCCTTGCATTATGAATAAAACTCCAAAGCTTACATGAAAATTCATTTGGCCGTACCTCAGAAATTCCCCAATTTCCCATTTCAGGCCTGTGAACAATAGAAATAGCCTTCTTTTAATTCATTCAGGAAGGAATTAGAATCAGTCTTTGGCCTGGCCTTCACAGCTCCAGGAAGTGAAGACAGTTTTGTGGTACTTGTTGTCTGGCTTCTTGGTGGCCCCACAGTGGCTGACCCAGGGCCAAAGTTCCAACTGCTCCATCAGAAACCAAGCTATGAGCAATAATAATAACAGGGACCACCAGAAGGAAAACAACCCAAACTTCTACATTGGCCAGTTTGCCCACTATTACCATGCCACCACCAATACACAAATAAATAAATTAAGGACAAAGGAATTTCTCTGAGTTAGATTATTAATATAAAGCCCTTCTGAAGAAGGCATTAGTAATATGCACCACTGTTCGATATACTGTGTCATGAGTTAGTGAGCACTTTTTCTTCCCAGGACAGTGTAACCTAATATCACATGTTGAGATACAGCTTTCTTTCTCAGCACTGGTTTTCTCATAAAATTCTGAGCCCATGAGGTAGGATGGCTTTTGTTACAAGTGGAAAACCCAACTCAAATTGGCTTAAGCATGAAGGAGGCCCTATCCTAACAGTCCCAGGCTGTTTACTGGGACAAAGGGCAGCAAGTGTGTGGAGGTACACACCTGACCTCTTCATCTGTTTCTCTAGCCCATAAACTTAAAAAATACAGCTCAGGATACCTTCCAAGACTTATGTCACAAGGCCTAGCCACTAAGAGCATGCTAGATATTTCAGCTCTGAAATTTCCAGAGAAGACTTTTATTGGCATGGTTGGGGTAGTTATGGGATATCATGGTGAATCCCTTCCAGAACCATGGCAGCAGGAGAGGAACTCCCCAGAGAAAAGAAACCTTAGATGGTCCTTTGTACTTCTCTTTTACAAAGGGATTGGGCCCAGGATTTGCTAAGTTTTCTTCCACCTTTAGCAGCCCACCTTGCATTTCTGCCTGATTTACACAGGCTCTAATTTTAAGGAGGGCACTGATGGCATGTTTCCCAAATGTGGGTGGAAATCTGTTCTAGTCAAGGTTGAGTCTGCCATCGTAGAAACTGAAGCACCCCCAGATACCCATGTGCCAAGATCCCTCCATCTCAGGTTTTTCATTCATTGAGTCAGGCACATTGCAACACCCAACCGGAAATACTGGCAGCTAAGATCACCTTTGTTCTGGATTAGAATCACTACTCCCAAGATGGGGACCATGAGGATCAAGAATACATAAAATTGCAAGTCAGTGCAATAGAATGATTCTCTTTACCTTTTATTTTGTATAAAATCAATGTATTAGCAATAGGTACGCTATTCATTCTTCAGTCTACATGACTTTATTACATACCTACCATCTAGAGTTGAGTGGTATAAAATCAAATATGGTATGAAATGTTATGTCTTCAGAGAACTGAGTTTTCTGAGAGAGGGACGCGAGCCAGTAGATTATATAAAAATACAAAAATATGAACAACTTGCACAATGAGAAGAAATTATCGACCATTTAAAAGGCGGGAGTAGGAGAGTTAGACAAGAAGTTATAAGGCAGGCAGTGTTGCAAACAGTTCTGTAAGATGAGATGGAGCTTGCTAGGACAGCATAGAAGAGGAAATTCCAAAGAGAACATACGAATGAAAAAGGACTGTTCTGACAACTGGGGCATTACTGCAAGGGCAGCACAAAGCAGTTGGCTGGTGGAGAATCCTGCCACACAGACTCATGAACTTTTCATGTCACACTGTTATTATTCCGGCAAAAATCTGTACTTTATCAGTTAGGGTAACCTACACTGTTATAATCAACACAGACCCCAATATATATGAGGGGTAAAATGCAACTGGTGATTATTTCCCCTTCCCACTGACTGTCACCTCCCCGCCACGCTGTGATTCAATGCCCCGACCCCTTCCTTCTGTGGCTCTACCACCTCCTCAGCTCTGTCTTTGCTCAGTTGACATCAGAAGAAAAGAAGACACTGATGGAGGTGGCATCTTAGTGCCAGAAGTGGCCCAACCTTTTCCTTCAGGTTTTGGCAATGGGAGCTGGTCGCTTGCCCACATTTCTCTGCAAAGAAAGCTGGAAAGTTCAGTTGCTTCCTGGGCAGTTGCTTCCCCACCACAGCAAAAGCCTGTGGACAGGAAGATTGACTCTGGGCAGCAGGCAGGCAGCTCTATCGTACCTGCGTACCACAGCGCCACCTACGAAACACACCCACCTCTCAAACTACTGAAACAGTCCCAAAATGAATTTAAAACAGAGAAGAAAAAAGCTAAACTTTTAAGTTCCTATTTTAAAATACTTAAAAAGGGAATTTTATTTACTTTCAAATACACATTTTAAAAAGAAATTTTAAAACGGTAGTTGGTCATTTTAAGGTGCTTTTGACTGGCATCTTTTTAAATGTTTCTCTCTCCCTTCTGACTTTACTTGTAATATAGCCAAGTTTAGTGTAATCATAAACCAGGAAAAACAAAAAGTAAACTTGTTTTTTAAATAACAGCATGAAAATGCAATTGTATTCTAAGAATTCTAAGAGCTATCATACAAATAATAGGTTAGTATGAGAGTTATTTTTAAAGATCAAAAATACAAAACAACTTTTTCTTCATTCATCTGTGTTATGTACATATGAACTAACTTGCTGTAAAATAAAGTGAGATTTTACTTTGCTATCTTGCTCTTTTAGAAATTATTCATGCATGTTGACCAAGCAATTACACAGTATTTAATCCTAAAGAAATTTGCCACTCTGAGAGACTGAGGCAAGAAGATTGCAAGTTAGAGGCCATCCTTGACGGCTTAGTGACTTAGTGATTTGTTTCAAGATAAATTAGTGTGAAGACTCAGATTCAATCCCCAAAACACACAAAAACTATCAGAAAAGTATTCAAGACTGCAATTTTATGGATGCTCACCCTCACCATATTATTTACCATAGTAATTAAGTTTACATTTAAATGTTCAACAGTATGGAGTAGGTTAAGTAAGATGGGCCCAACCAGTAAGATGATTCCCTCCTCAGTTAATTCCTAATGCCCTTATCCAATCAGAAGTAACACTCATTTTACTCTCAGTTTGAATGAAAAAGGTATTGAATCAAACTACATATAGAGAAACATTGACTCCATTAAATTTGTGTGATATATGTGATTATATAGTAAAAGGATGCTTTGCATAAATTGTTGATCTGTGTAAAATGCAGTTTATTATCAGTAGATTCAGTGCAATTCCAATCGAAATCCAACAGGTTATTTCAAGGATATCAACAAACCAATTCGAAAGTTCATATGGAAAACCAAAATATCCAGAACAGCCACCACAATAATAGAGGATGACAGCCCAGGAGGAATAGCCTATTGGGCTCGTGTGCTACCAGAAGGCTACAGTGATAGGCACAGGGTGGGGTCGGTGAAGACGTAGACAAATAGATCCCTGGAATCTAATAAAGAACCCCAAAACAGATCCCCATGAATACAATCAGCAGATCTCTGAGAAAGGCACAGAGACAACTGAAAGGAAAGATAGTTTCTCCAACAAGTGGTACAGGGACAACTGGACATCCACAAGCAAAAGTGAATAAACACCACAAATCCTACATATTTTACAGAAACTAGTTCAAATGAGGTCCTAGACCTAAATGTAAAACACAAAACTGTAATGCCCCTAGAAGATAACATAAGAGAGAAATCTAGGTGTTTCTGGATTAGTGGTGACCTTTATAGATATAACACCAAAGGCGAGATTGATGAGGAAATCACTGATATATGGAATGTTATTAAAATGAAAAACTTCTACTCTGCAAAAGACATTGTTAAAAGAATGAAAGGATAAGCCCATAGGCTAGAGGAACGTATTTGTAAAACATATATTTGATAGAGGACTTGTATCTAAAATATATATATAAGGGAACCCTTAAAACTCAATGATAAGAAAGCAGACCATCCATTTAAAGGGTGGGTGAAAGATCTGAACAGACATCTCACCAGAGATATACAAACGATAAGTGTATAAGTGTACCTGAGAAGATGTTCCAAGTCATATGTCATAAAAGAGCTGAAATTGAAACAATGAATACCACTACATGCAGATGAGAATGGTCAGAATCCCAAACATTGACAGCTCCCAAGGCTGAGGAGGCTGTAAAATGTTTTAGTAGGTTTATTTATAACTGACCAAATTTAGACCAAACAAGATGACCTTCAGTTGATGAATGAATAAACAAGTTGTCCTACTCTATATCCATAGAATAGAATATTATTCAGTAGAATTTTAAATGAGCTAATGAAAGCTACAAAAGACCAGGAGGAAACTTGCATGCCTATTGACAAATGAAAAAAAACTGAAAAATCTTCATATAACATGAGTCCAACTCTGTGGCACTCTGTAAAATGCAAAACTATCGATAGTAGAAAAAAATCAGTTCTGGTGGAAAGGGGAGAGATGAGTAAGTGGATCACAATGGGATTTAGGGCAATGAATCTATCCCATATGGTACTGTAATACTGGATCCATAACACTAGGCACTTGTCAAAACCCACTGAATGGTACAACATAAATACTACACTCCAGTTGAAACTGGAATTTATGAATAACCCACATGTCTTATTTACTATTCTCATTGCTGGGACAAAATACCCAACACTCACAAGTTAAAGGGGATTTATTTCAGCTTACAGTTTATAGAGATTTCAGTCCATACTTGGCTGGTTCCAAGGCAAAGGGGAATCGCAGAGGAGAAACAGCCCATGGCAAAGCAGGCAGGAAACAACAAGCAGCAAACCTCTCTTTTCCTTTTATTTCATCCAGACTATAAGTCTTTTGGGTGGTGCCACCCACACTCAGAGTGGGGCTTCCATTATCCACACCCAGAACTATGCTAAACCAATTTAGTTATCATACACCTTTAATCCCAGTATCACACACCCTAACCCAGCATCACACATCCATGACCCAGCTATCTCTCAAAAGCACCGCCTATGACTGCATAAGGCGTTGGGGGGACGTCTAGATACAAGCCATAACACTGCATCAATATTGATTGTTGGTTCATCAGTGGTAACAAATGTATCACACTACAGCAAGATGTTAATAATAGGAGAAACTGTGGGGACAGAGGTTATATTCTATTCCTTCTGTTCAATTTTTATGTACATTTAAAATTGCCCCAAAACATACAGTCTAATAAAGCACAGTTTAATTTTTCACCACTGAGGATAAAATTAGCTGTGGATTTCTCACACTTGGCCATTTCTGTTCTGAGGTATATCCATTGTATACCTCCTCATTTAGTTAGAAGCTTGTTTTTTTTTGTACTAGGCATCAAACTCAGAACCTTGTGTTTGTCAGGCAGGTGCTGTGCTGCTGAGCTATATCCCTGGCCCCTAGAGAGTTTTATTTTTATCATGAAAGATTATTGACTTTTGGTAAATTTTTTTCTACGTGAAATATATATGATTTTTGCATGAAAATGAGATGCAATAATCCTAATCATTTTTGGTTTTCATTGTGTTAATGTGATGTATCACATTTATTGATTTGTGTCTGTTGAACCATCTTTGCATTCCAAGGATAAATCCCACTTGATCATGATGGATGACCCTTTTAATGTGCTGTGAATTTAAAATGTTAGTGTTTTATTGAGGATTTTTCATCTATCTTCATCAAACACATTTGGACTATAATTTTCTTTTCTGAAAATGTCCTTGTCTTGTTTTGGTATTATATTAAGATAGGGCCTGGGATATAGCTCAACAGCACAGTTCCTGCCTGGCAAGCTTAATGTCCTGAGTTCGATTCTCAGTACCAAAAAAAAAAAAAAAAAAGAAAAGAAAGAAAAGAAAAGAAAGAAACTATATCAGGGGAACACTCACTCTGTAAAATGAACTGAAAGAATTTCCTCTTCTTAAATTTTTTGAAAGCATTTGAGAAGGACTCATATTAGTTCTTTAAATGTTTGGTAAGATTCACCCATGAAGACACTGTGTCCTGGGCTTTTTTTTGATGGGAGAATTTTTATTACCCATTCAATCTTCACACACATTAGCCATCTGTTCAGTTTTTCCAGTTCTCCATGATTCAGTCACTATAGGTTGAAAATGTCTAGGAATTTATCCCTTTCTTCTAGGGTATCTAAATTGTTAGGGAATAATTGTTCACAGTAGTCATTTAGGATCCTTTGTACTTCTGTGTCACCAACTGTAATATTTCCACTTTCATTTTGGCTTTATTTATTTGAGTAGTCTCTTTTTTGCTTAGTCTATCTAAAGGTTGGCCTATTTTTTAAAACTTTTCATTGATTTTTTTTTTATTGTTTTTCTAGTCTCCACTTTATTTTTCCCTAACTTTTTATTATTTCTTTCCTTCTGGTGACTTTGGGCTTGGTTTATTCTCCTTTTACTCATTTCTTGAGGTGTAATAGTAGTTGATTATTTGCTATATTTTTTCTTTTTAAAGGGAGATTTTTATTGCCATAAACTTCCTTTTGCTGTACCCTAAATACTCAATGGAAGAAAAGAACAAAAGGAAAGGCTTTTCGCTAAAGCACAGATGCCAGCTCTCATCACTTCTACCCAACACAGTATTGGAAGCCCGTGCAGGAAGAGTTAGGTAAGATAAAAAAATTAAAAGTGCTGATCAGGAAAGAAATAAGTGAAGTTGTCACTATTTGGTAAGGTCATGACCTTTTACATAGCAAATCATAAAGTCTACCCCCACAGCAACCTGTTAGCACTGATAAACAAATGCAGTACACATCAGTATACAAAATCATTTTGTTTGTTTATAATAACAAAAAAAGTATCCAAAAAGGAAATCAAGAGAACAAGCTCATTTAAAAAAGCTACAAATAGGGGCTGGGGATTTAGCTCAGCGGCACAGCACCTGCCTGGCAAGCGCGAGGATGTGAGTTTGATTCCCAGTACTGGAAAAAAAGAAAAAAAAAAAAAGAAGTTCGAAAAGCTACAAAAAAAAAAAAAAAAAAAAGAAAGAAATAACATACTTAGGAGTAAGTTTAATACAAAAGGTGAAAGACCTGTACATTGCAAACTATAAAATGTTGATGAAAGAAACTGAACATCACAAATGAGCAGAAAAATATCCATGTTCACAAACTGAAAGAATTAATATTGTTAAAATATCCATACTGCTCAAAGTAATATATAGATTCAATGCAATCCCTATCAAAATTATAGCATCATTTTAAGAGAAATAGCAAAAAATTAAAATTCATATGAGTTCACCAAAAAAAAAAAAAAAAAACCAATGCAATAATAAGCAAAAATAACAAAACTGGCAGTTTTGCAATACCTAATTTCAAACCATACTACAAACCTATGGTAATTAGTACAGCACAGTAATGACAAAAAATAGACACACTGGCCAAGGGAACAGAGTAAAGATCCCAAAAAGGAACTACCCATGTATGACAAATTGATTCTTTTTTTTTTTTTTTTTTCCTCCGGTACCGGGAACCGAACTCACGACTTTGTGCTTGCCAGGCAGGCGCTTTTGCCACTGAGCTAAACCCCCAGCCCCTGGCAAATTGATTCTTGACAAAGTCCCAAGAATATGCAATGGGAAAGGAGAATCTGTTCCATAGACAGTGTTGGGATAACTGGATCTCTGTCTGCAAAAGAATTAAACTGGACCCTTATTTCATACACATTCAAAAATCAACTCAAAATAGAGATTTAAACATCAGGCTGAAAACAATAGAACTGTAAGAGGAAAACTATACAGCATTGGTCTAGGCAATGCTTTGTTTTGTTTTGTTTTGACCCCAGAAGGCACAGGTAACAAGGCAGAACTTAATCAATAAGCTCACTGGAAACTGCAAAGTTTAGGTACAACAAGAAAACAACAGTGTGCATAGACAACCCAGAAGAAAATATACACAAGCCATACATCTGTTAAAGGGTTCATAGCCAAAATGCATAAGGAGCTCATACAACTCAGTATAAAGAAAGAAAAACTTTAATGGAAGGGGGACTTAAAAGGACATTTCTCCAAAGAAGACAGACAAATACCAACAGACATATGAAAACTGCTCAGCATCACTACTTTTTAGGGAACAGTAAACTAAAACCACAGTGAATAGCTATTATCAAGAAAACAAAAAATAACAAACACTGGTGAACATGTTGAGCTAGGGAAATCTCACACAATGTCAGTTGGTACAGCCATTATAGAAAACCATATAAGGAGTCCTTGAAAATTTAAAAGAATAACGGGGGATTCAGAAATCCCATTTCTAAGAATTTACCCAAAAGATCTGGATTTGTTTGTCAAAGACAAACTCCGATGTTTACTGCAGCCCTATTCACAATAGCTGTGTTATGGAATCAACCTAAGAATCTATCAACAAGTGAACGGATAAAGAAAATGTGTGGTATATACACAATGGAGTACCATGCAGCCTTGAAAAAGAAATTCCTTCATTTGCAACATGGATAAAACTGGAAAACATTATGTAAGTGATGTAAGTCAGGCACAGAAAGACAAACCCCACAGGATCTCACTCATATGTGGAATCTAAAGTAAGCAAACTCAGAAGCAGAGAGCAGAACGGTGGTTACACAGGCCAGGGGTTGGAGGAATGAGGTGTTGGTCACAGGACCCAAAGTCTTAATTAGACAAGAACACCAATTTTTTGCTTTTTTTAAAAGTTCCATTGCCCAGGATGGTGAGTACAGGTAAAAATATTGTTGTACATTTTTAAATTGCTAAAAGAATCAATTTATTTTTTAATTTTTAAAATTTTTTTATTTTAAAGAGAGTAGTAAAAAAAAACAATAACAACACACCAACATCACAAACATAAACAAAACAAAGCAAGAACATTAAAAATGATACAGGGTTTCAAAACAAAATGACAGGAGTTAACAGTGGTTATTATATTACATATTGTTATCTTCAACTGTGTTGCTCAGAATACCAGATGTAGGAATGGAAGAATGTTCAAACCATTAAAGAGAATAAAAAAAATTATTAGATAAAACATTAGAGATAATACAGAATTTCACTAGACAAAATGGTAGGAGTTCACCAGTGGTTCCACTGCATAATGTTGTCTTCAAATCAGTTGCTCAAATTATCAGATAAAAGCATGCAAAATTGGTCAAAACATACAAAATTTTAAACATTAACTGTACCTTTCAGTATACCATCAGACATCAGCAGTACAGTTATATATATATTTTTTGCCTTCCTTCTTTCTTTTTTCTTCTTTCCCTCATCCCAGTTGTTCCTTCCTTCAAGCAATTTCTTTCCTTCCATATCATCTATTGTACGTTTTGAGTTTTACTTACTCTTTCAGGTTCTTACACCAAGGAGACAATATGATGTTTACACACGTGGGTCTGATTTATTTCACTTATTAGTATGGTCTCTAGTTGAATCCATTTACCTACAAAAGTCTCGAGTTTATCTTTTTTATAGCTAAGTAATACTCCATTGTATAAAAATACCACATCTAAAAGAATCAATTTCAGTGGTCTCACCACAAAAAAGTGCTAAGTATCTGAAGTGATCCATAGGTTAATTAACTTGATTTAGTTATTCCAGTCACATTCATAAAGCATAACATATAACATCACTTTTCACCTCATACATTTATATAAGTTGCCAATTTACAACAAAAAAGGTGAAGAAAACTTTAACTTAACATGCAGCATTAACATACAATGGTGTATTTGTTAAAGTACATAGGTCATAATGGTCTTTGAAAAGAATTTAGCAAATATAAGTCAAAATATGAAGTTATGTTGGTGTGATAGAATTGTGTCTGCAAGGGGCCAGGGAGATAGCTCAGCGGCACAGTGCCTGCCTAAAAACGCAAGGTCCTGAGTTTGATTCCCAGTACCAAAACAAAACAAAGAATTGTGTCTGCATCAGTACATACCAGCCTGTGGGGAAGGGCTTTTGCCTGGAGACTCCGCCGCCACAGGTATGGGCTTCTGAACCAACTACTGTATTTGCTGTCCAGCTTCACAGGTGGGGGGTGAGTTTAAGGCTTTTTTTATAAAGGAGAAAGGGGAGAAAAGACACCCTTAAAATTGTATTAACATCTAATCCTGTTAAGATCTCCCCGCCATATGCCAGCACAACAGCACGTTCAGAATGTGTACTAATTACCCTGTCGGATCCTGGCTGTATCCTTTATGCGCAGCCCCTGACCTTTTTGTTAATAACTTTGCGTTATATTCATTGACCTGAAACAAATTGAATTCAGTGGCAACCACTCAAGAATTGAATTACATAGTCGTCTTAATTGGTCTCTTATTTAAATGTGAGAAAGTAACAGCTTGCCACCTGTAATGTTTCCAACAAAATAAAATTGGAATCCTAATATCTTTTCCCTAAGCTGGGAGATTTTTTTTTTTTCAAAGTTTGGCTTTGAAAAAATCATTCTGGAGTTATCTTCAAAAAGCACCTCTAGATTGTTGTGTTGCCAGTGCTGGAAAAGATGCCTGGATAGAAACATATTCATTAGGAAAGAGTCCTAGAAATCAGCTCGTCTGGGAAGTGGCCCAGGATCAGTGCCACTCCATCCCAGTCGCCAACAGTTGTACGGTCTCACCTTCCTCGGTCCTTTGGATTTTGGATTATGTGACTTAATATGCCTCTAGCTGGCAAAATAGCGAGTGCTAAGACAGGAATATGTTAAGCACGAAAAGCTATTTTCCGCTGCATTTGTTAGTTTTAAGTCCTTGAGCTGCATTGTCCGCTGGCTGGAGGGGGCAGAAATCTAATTTCAGGGCTTTAGTGATGTTCTACCGCTGGCTTCACAGGCGACAGATACCAGTGCTAAGGTGGTTCTTTACACCGTCCACGCCTCTCCTTCTTTGGAGGATTCTTGCAAGCGATCAAAGAGATAGGAGCTGCTGGAAATTTTTGGCATTGCTTTCTAATTCCAGTGTGAAATTAATTGTCCCAACTGCAAAGAACGACTTATGCCTTTCTTTACTATATTTAACTTAGAATGCAAATGTTATTAGTGGGCTGATCACTGATAAGGGTGCCTTTATGGCCGGCTTTAACCTCTATTAGTGAGGATTATGAGGACGTAGCCACATCGGCATTTTCTAAGTGTCACCGTGACAGCACTTGCTGCACAAATGCCTAGCTGTCACCGTGAGTTTTATCACTTGGTTTTTCCCACCGAATGTAGACTAATAAGCCCAGAAATTACAATTGCCTCCCTGCCGAATCTGTGATAGGCGGAAATAATGATATCAGTGCCCTGCTAATCTCCTCGCCTCTGCGCTTGGCACTGTCCTATTGAGTCACCTGTCACACTCCGCTTTGATGAGGCGAATTCAATCTCCCTGCTGTAATGACAATGGGGCCATTTTAATGTTTGGAAATGATTATGTGGAAGCTTCACCGTGCTCAGGCTTGGCAGGCAAACCAAGGCGCTGAGCGCGCCAGGACAGCAGGCTCTGGCTGCCGGGTGGGCGGCGGAGATGCTGCCGTGCTATTAGGAAATCGAAGTGGAAGTCGCCTCATTGTGAGCCTCCAAGGTGGCCTGGCAGGAGAAAAGGGTGGGAGGAAGGGGCGGGACCATCTTACAGGAGCACAGCCATTGGTGGATTCCTCTGTTGTTGGTCACATCAGCCTCTTAAATGTTTCTGCCAGGAACATCTGTGTGGTTCTGGAGGGGTGGAGCCTATAAATAAACCCAGGCAGGGGTGGAGCCTATAAATAATCATGGTGACACCACCAGCATCATCTGCTGAGGCTACGAGGGGGACAGCGATGTTGGGATCCTAGAGTTCTTCTCCAGGACGTGCACCAAATTAAAGTACTCTTCCCCCAGGCCTACTTGTGCTTGGTTCTTTGAGAGTAATCTTGCTGGAGAACCAAAAAATGAATTTAACTTAGAAAATACCGGGTCCTGATGAGGACCTGGAGCAACCAGAATGCACCTGCTGGTATCAACTTCTAAAGTCACATTGGAAAACCAGCGGTCTCTCTTACAGCCCAGCCATCTTGCTCCTAGGTAGCTGCCCGAGGGAGCTGCATGTGTTTAACAGAAGGCAGGAACTACACTGTTTGTAGCCACATCCTTCATGACAGTGCTGAACTGAAATCCGTCCATGCCTGCCAACAGCAGAGGGGACACACAGATCGGGATCTGTCTGCTGTAGAATACTATATAGCCATCAGCATGGATGAGATTTAGTGGCATGGATGAATTTTAGTAGCATGGATGACTCTCACAAACACAGTGTCAAGTGAAAGAAGCAAATGTCAAAGTGTGCAGACATAAAGAGTTCCACTTCTACACATGCAGAGGCAGGTAAAATAGCTCTGAGGTGGGAGACATTGGGGTTGAAGCTCCTGTTGGTGGAAGAAGACACAAGAGGGTGTTTTTGGGGGCTGCTTTTGCCCTGGGTGCAAGTTACTGTGTGGCATTTGGCTTCCGAATAATCAGATTTAGGCACTTTTAGGCATCATACTTGAGTAAAGTCACCTTACATTTAATTACACATTTGGCAGTAACACATGGGACAGTCATCATTCTAGGATCCATGGAGCATTGAATGTGTCCAGTGTATCCTGAGCACTATTCTGAGTGCTTTACCTGTAGTAGCTCATTTTTCTCCCTAGTAATTCTCTGGGACAGGTATTTTCTTGTTCCTACTACACAGGTGAAGAAATGGACATTCAAAGAAATGAAACCACAAAGTGTGCACACTTCAGACACTGTCCTTTCTAACAAGCCTCTCGGGATCTTACCTTAATAGCGCATGTGCACACATGTGCATGCATGAATTTTTCTCTAACAAGGCTGTATGCCCCTAGAGCTCAAGAGTTGGCTCCACTTCCAGCTCCCCAGGGTCTACATCAAGCAGTGGAACTTAGTAGGAATTGAGCGATGTATGTTGAGTTGACTGCTTGGTTTTGTTTCTCAACAAAGGTAAAATCCAGATAGGTAAAGGTGCAGCTCTAAGTGACGCTCTCTCTCCCTGTCCATGTAGTGATGGGACCACAGTCCAGCTTGAGGAGCAGCCCCTGAGCTGGTTGGATGCACAACAGTGTCACCAACCCCAGGGCAGCCAGCATTTCCCTGGGATACCAGGCTCTCCTTCCTCCCTGGAGACTGCCCTGCCTCTGCTTCCCAGCCCACCAAGCACAGTGACTCATGGCAAGTTCAGTGTGTCCATGTGTGTGTGTGCATATATGTGTGTGTGTGTTGTGCATGTGCACAATGTGTATTCAGCCTCTTCCAATAGTGAGCCAACATGTGTTGAATGGATATAGATGGTGGGCTCCAGCCAGAGCTGAGACCATAGCATTATGGTGCACTGGTGCCAGTGCACAGAAAGCAACCCCTTCTTTGTGTACCCCATGGCACAGGGGGAGGGGGCTCCTGCAATGAGTGGACATGCGTATGCACCTTCAGCTTACTTAAATCTGCTCCTCACTGCTCATGACTGTTGATCTCTTTATCTATAAAGTAGGGATGTCAATGAAAATGTCTGTGTAGACTTTCCTCTAAATTTCAAAAGAATTCACAGAGAATATTTCAGACTCTTGAGACAATCCTATCCAATTTAATGACTATGTCTGGTTTGACAAAGGAAAAATAAAACATTGAAAAGAAGGAGCCCTAATTTGATTATTAGCTGTCTGTGAATTCATGTTCAAGGTGGATAAACTGTGAATCTAATCTAGCCATCATCTTGGCCTCAGAGATCCACAAAGGAAACCAAATACCAAAGTTGGCTAAATCTGAAAAGCTTTGGTTTAAATAAGGCACTACTGAACCTGGAATACACCTTTTCCAATGTAGGTAAATTAATTTTAGCCAAGGGAATTCATCAGCTGTACAAATACTCAAGACCATCAACTTCTGAGGAAAAAAGGTTGATTTTGGCTCCCAGATTCAGAGGTAGCAGTCCATGGTTGGTTGACTCCATTGCTTCTGGGCTAAAAGTTCTTCAGTCATGGCCAGGTCATTAAAAAGCTTTGGACCACATTCCCAGTAACCTAAGACCTCCAACAGGGCTCTGTCTCTTAGAGAGTTGACCCCTCCCTGGAACCATTCTGAGAACCAAGCCTTCTCTATGTGGGTTTTTGATTTAGGATCCAAACTCCAGAATCAGCCAAATGAGTAACCTGGATCAGCATTTATCATTATTATTTAAGTTCTTTTAAAACCCAGTTTTCAGTATTATGATCCAGATCCTATCAAGTGGATCCTATCAACCTTTCCCCCACCTCTGCAGTGACACTGATGGGACTGGAAGGCAAGGATATGCTGTTCTCCTTATGCTGGCACTTCCAGGTTCTGCTCTAGAAACCAGTCTGAATCTCTGCTCAGATTCTTATTTCCTACACAGTATGGTGAGTAATCGAATAGCCATGTTGCCTCAGCCTATGCTCACTATCATAAATTTTTCCTTCTAGAAGTTCATCTGTAAACCTTTGGTGTATTTTGTTTGATTCCTAGAGTCACCTATAACTGACAAATTGTCATAAACCAGTCCTGTTATGAGAAGTATGTAGAGGAGTGCTTTGAAAGACATTTTAACTGGTCACATGTGTTTGTGAAAATTGTCCACACTGCCTACTTCTTGGAGATACTCAGTGCATAGCGTTGGAATATCATTTTAGCAGCCTAAAGCATCTAAGAAATCCCTCTGTAAAAAAGTACATAAACAAGACACTAAGGAAAACACTTATATATCTTTGGGAGAAATTAGATAAAAACAAGCAAGCAAACAAAAATGCTCTGCATGGGAACTTGAATTTTCAGACCCCATTGAAACTATCAAAACAGAAGCCCAGGCACTGGTGAAGAAGGGGGGCATGGGGGTGCTTCCTACAAAAGGCGGGAAGTATGACAGGGGAGCAGCAGTCAGTTCTGAAAAGGAAGGGGAACTCCCAGGAGGTCTGAATAGAGGCTGTGCCACCTTCTGCACACACAGAGACCCTTGGAGAGAGGAGTGTTCTTGGAAATGTCTATACTGCCAAGTGGTGGTGGCCGAGGCTTCCCCTTGGAGAAACCTACATGTTCTACTCTCTGATGTTCACAGACATCAGATGAGTGTGGGCTTGGTGCTGAGGGATGTGTCCAGCTTGGGGTTTGTAAAGCACTCCAGAGGGACTTCCTGAGAACCAGTGTGGAAACAGGCTCCAGGCCGAGCTGTAGGTTTAACAGCTATGCACCAAAACAGCAACCGTGGCCACCAACGGAGTGAGGCTCTGAGTCTTCACAGACCAGACCTTCTGTGGAGCCACCAGCCCGGTGGTGTCTCTGAGCTGAGTTGAGAAGCTTTCCACTCCCTCCAGGAGGCTCAGGAGGGGTCTGTGAACATCAGAGGGTAGAACATGCAGGCTTCTAAAAAGGCAAGCAAGCTCCCTTCATTCCATCCACACCTGGACGGGGATTCCACTAGCATCTTCTTGAGAAAGTGGCCCCAGGGGGACAGAGAAGGCCAGAAGAAGCTGGCAAGGAGGAAAGAGAGCCAAGTAATGGTGTGGTCTCAAGAAAAGCAATGCAGGGGAGAATTTAAGCCAATCTCACAAGGGAGCTTGGCCGGGGTCACATCCACTGGCTCTCAACACTGGAGACAAAGCCTCTGTCACCTCAAGGTGAGGCATGGTGGGGACCAAGGGAAAAGATAACAAGTATCTGGGGAGATGTGGACATAGTGCCAGCAGCATCTTCTAGTAGTGGGAGCCTTTGAGCAGTGCATGATGTGGGGAAACAAAAATATTCCTAAGTGGGAGAAAGTAAGTAAGGGGAGAAAAACAATTATTCTTTTCAAAACCCAGGACAACAGTTCAAAACAGTAATGGCAGCTGACAGCACTGTTAGGGAGAAGAACTTGATAATTAACGGTTGGTTTTGCTCTTGGCTCCACTGCAGAGTGGGGTCTGAGTTTTGCTTATCCTTTCTTGCTAGGAAGCCCAATTGGAACCAGAATACCAGGTGTAGTAAATCTGCTCAAGCCTTACCCACCCCAGGGTCTGAAACATGAAATGGCATGCAAGGGTTCATTTGTAAGTGACCCCCAGGAGGTGCCTGCAGAAAGGGAGGGAAGCTATGACAGTGGGGGTTCATTAATGGATTGTCTCTGAGGCCAACTGGAGATCTCTAAGTGACAACCAAGGGCCATGGCCAGCTGCCCACTTCAGGTCAAAGAACCCTGTCCTCATCTGCCATCTCTTACTGGTTGGGGTCCCTGTGGGGTATCTGCTGGCATGCACAGGTGCTGTCCACAGGACCCCCCCCCCCAGCAGCCACAGAGATACTGCAGGCCCCACAACTCAAAAGTATCAGCCCCCCCCCACACCTCTTTCCGGTCTCTTGCATCACAGACTTTCCACAGCTCCAATGCTTTTTTAGAAGTACGCAGGGTGCATATTATTTTTCAAAAACAAGGTTCATTCATTAGAGCTTGCCACCTATTACTCTGGAGTGTATTAAGAGGGAAGCCTTGGATTGGTGTAGTGAAGGAGCTGCCACAGCGTGTCCTGGATGATTAGGATTCAAGCTGATCAAAAGACCGCAGGAGAGAAAAATGCTCACCTCCGGGGACCCCTGGCGCTAGCAGACTCATTAACCCGATGTGGGTGCCCAGATCCAGGTTTCTCTCCCACCCCAGCTGCTCCCTCTGCCTCTGCTCTGCTCATTAGCACCCGTGGCAAAGAAGCAGTGAAGTGATCAGAACTGTGGGAGTCTTTGTGATTTTAACTTGATTCAGGCTACAATGAAATTGAAACTAGTATCATAATAATTTTTCATTTTCTGATTGTGATAAAATGCACGTAACATGTGCTTCACCATTGTAACCATTTTAAGTGTTGGTGACATTGAGTCCATTCGCACTGTGATGAGCATCACCCGTGCCATCTCTAGGACTTCTTTAGCAGAGTACAGAATTTGGGATTATCTGTGAAGGTTGATTTTCCATTCTGCCCCTGCTCCTCATTTATTTAGAAATTAAGCATTGGCTAGATTAAGTAAAATGTCCCTTTTGGGAGCTAGAAAAAATCTGTATTTCTAGCTTTTCTCCCTGAGTGTGGTACTGGGAATAGGACCTAGGACCTTCACATTGAACTACATCACCAACCCTTGTTTATTTTGAGACCAAGTCTCCCCAAGTCATAAATTGCCCAAGCTGGACTTGAGATCTTTCTACCTCACCCTTGAAGAGTGCTGGGACTATAGGCATGTTCCACCACACCCAGCTTATTTTTAGCACTTTTATAGCACATATTCAGAACTTTGGGTGCTATATCATTTAGACATTACTATATAATAAACCATCCCAAAATATACTGGCGTAAAACAATGCCTTTTGTTAAGGCACAGTCCTAAGCAATGTCACTTTGGGCTGGCTTGGGAGAAGTTCTGCCCATTTAGGCCAGATGCAGGGCTCTTAGCTGGTCATACTCCTTATTGTGCCCGTTACCAGGGCAGCTGGACCCTGGAGGGTGAATAACAGCTTCTCTTGCTCCATGTGGGCCTTGACCCTCAGCAATTTCACTTCAGCGCAGACCAGCAGGATGTCATAAGCCCCCAGGGGCCAAAACTCTAGCACTTTGGTGGCTCTGCTTAAGTCGTATCTGTTACTTTTCCACTGGCCAGGGAAAGGTGGGTGATCCAGCCTGGAGTTTGCATAAAGAGAACTGTCAGAACGCATGTGCCTAGGGAGGTACGGACAAGTCAAGTCCTTGTCTAACCTTAATTAACCCACCATGCATTATCCTTCCTGAGACCAGAAGTCTCTCAGGGTGATGGTTCTTCTGAGATTTCCCTAAGACCCAACCCCTCCCGAATCCACAAACATTTTTTAAGTGTTGGTTTTGTGTAACTGCAATGACCGGGCCACCAGCACCCTGGCCTTAGAACTCAGCCATCCTCATAACCAACTCCAAGCCATATTTTTTGCTACAACCCACCAAGGTGGGGGTGTAATGGGGCCACTGTAGCTCATGCTACCTCCTCTGAGACTCACCTTGCCCTGTGTCGTCTGCGCCTATAAATCGGGGCCAGAGGAGAGGAAAAACACAGGACAGGGATGATTCCCCTATGCTGGCTCCCTCCTTCCAGCTTTGAATATCTGCTTCCATCTCCAGTCCCAGCCAGGTTCTCACCTGGAAAGCTGTTCTGTCTAGGCGAAGTGGGCTTTCCTGCCTCATGCATCCCCAAAATAAAAGACAAAATATGCTGTTTTTCAGATCAGAATTTAAGGAAACTAAAAATTTGACTCATGCTCTTCATTATTTGGATCAAGGCTGTGTCATGAATTGGGAAACCCATAACCTGAAATTAAAAATGTCAAATATATTTCTTTTTTCCTTTTATGATGGCTGTGTCTCAGTATCCATGGAGGATTTGTTCCAAGACCAAAATCCGTGAATGCTCAAATTTCTTGAAAATGGCATAGCATTTGCATATAACCTACACGATCTCCTGTATACTTTAAAGCATTTCCAGATCACGTATAATACCTAATAAATATAAATGCTATGTAAGTAGGTGTCACACTGTATTGTTTAGGGAACAATGACAAGCGAAAAAGCCCGTGCAAGTTCAGTACAAAGACAACCAGGATGGGCCTAATGCACAGGCTACCATCCTCAGATGGCTGAAGCTGCAGATGTGGATGGAAGTGTTACTCCTGGTAGTAAATTCCCTGTTCTTTCTAATCTAGACCTCTAGTTGCCCAGCATCTGGATCATACTTGGCCCCAGATGAAAGAGAATTCAGAAAACAAGACTATTGGATCTGAAGTCCACTGAGCATGTAAGATGCTCTGATTTTCACGGTCATCCTCCCCAACACCTTTGTGGGAAAGATGGTGCTTGACGAGTACAGCACATGCCTCTCTAATGATGCTCTCCCCTGCCAGGGTGCATCTCACTCTGTGATACCAAGAGCTATGTGTGGCCCTCAGCTGCTGGGCCAACCATCCACTGACTTTAATGTTCCTTGAGTGCAGTGGTTCCCTGGTGGTTTGCAGGCCTGAGCAGGTGTCCCCCATGGGAAAATAAGTAGGATTCACCTCTCAAGAAATTGCAGCCGGCAGTTTTCCTGCCATAGGAAAGGAGAGTAGGGTTGGGGAGGGAAGCATGCACAGACTCACAGATAGGCTCAGGGAATTCTCCACCCTGCTAATTCCCCATGCTGCTATGGAAAAGGTTGGAGAAAAGGTGGAAGGGTATCCATGCTCCTACATACCCAGTGTGTCTCCTACTCACCCAGATTCAAATTCCTCACCTGGACAGGCTGGCTGTCTCCTTTGCATCAACTCTTCTTCAACAATAAAATCTTGCTGGGGATTTAGCTCAGCATCACAGTGCCTGCCTGGCAAGTGCAAGGTTGTGAGTTCGATTCCCAGTACAGGAAAACAAAACAAAACAAAAAAAATAGTCATTATATAGACACAATTCACTTGTCCAATTGCCTATCAAACACCACATCTACATCAATCTTTCCTTTAGTCATTAAATTCTGATGGCAGAAATATACAACCAACCCCATGGGGTGGGTTCAGGGACTTCCAGCTGCAGTTGGAGGTTCCATCCAACTGCCCCAACTGAGGTCCACACTGCAGTGGCATCAGATGGATATGAAGTCTTCCTGTGAGCTCAGCCTGCAGGCCTTGAGCTTCACAGATAATGCAGGGCAAGCACAAGGAGCTCTCCACCTTGTCCGTTGGCTAGGGCTGCCATAGCAAAGCGCCACAGAACAGGCGCTTAACTGACGGAAATGGTTCTCCTCACATTCTGGTTAGAAGTGGAGAAGTCCAAGATCAAGGTGTCTGGGGAGTTGGTTCCTCCTAAGAGGCTGGAGGGAGGAGTCCTCGGCTTGAAAGGGCTATCTTGTCCCTGTGTCTCTCTGTGGTATCTACCTTGACATCTAAATTTCCCATTTTTGAAGGATATCAAGCACCTCAGTGTAGGCCTTCAGACACGGCCCTTTTTAACTCAGTCACCTCTAGAAAGACCCCATCTTTAAACACTCCTACGTTCTGAGATACTGTAGGTCAGCACCTGAACATGAATTTATCTGGGGGGCACAGTTTGGTCCAAAGCCCTACCCAAATTTCGGACTCATGGCCAGAATAAATGTGTTATTGTTCTGAGCTACTAAACCGTTAAAGAGTGTGTTATGCAACAGAATGCTTCCTGGCATTGACCTGGTTCAGATCCTGACTCCACCATGGCTTCCTAGAAAGCTAATTTCTCCATGCAGCTACTTCCTTGTCTGCTAACATGGAAAACACCAGCACCCATGACCTGAGACCATGACCTAAACCACAGACATGATGGGTACTCACATCTCCATTACAGGGCTGCCACTGACAAGTTATGCTTCGGACACACCCAGATTCAGGGTGTGTCAGAACAGGCTGCTGAAGGAGACTTTTTGCACCAAGCAGGTTTCCAGTTCCTTCACTGACTCATTCCTGAGCACTTACTCTGTGTGTGGTACTGTTCTACACTATGGGAGCAATCAGTCAAGGGCTTTTGAATATCCCTGACTTCACTGACCTTGGCTCCAGCATGCTCTTTATAGCTGTGTTCTACTTTGGGGAACTCCGGTAGCTGCTCTATCATTGACGAGGAGCAACACATCCCTGCTTCTTAGCTCAGATCCCTGAAAGAGGCACTCTGGCTGTCCCAGCTCATCTTTTCCAGTCAAGCCACAAAATGTTTCCAGCCAGATTGGTGATCTGTTACCTAAGATCATGTGGACATTCTCACCTGACCAACTCACTGTATTCCAAAGGAAGACATGAACAGGAGCCCAGGACTCTGCCCCTGGCCCCAGGTGCAGCATGGGTTGCTGGGCTGTCACTGATAGGAGACTGTGGCGGGGGCCTGCAAGCAGGATTAAAGGATGTGGAGAGCTCCCATGTACTGTGACAGGAGCTTAGAGCACCCCAAGGAGTCTGCTAATTCACTGCACAGGCCCACAGAGAGTGCGTAGCTTGTCAAGATCACTCAGCCTGCTGGCACAATTCCAGGCTTGGTCCAGGGATGGTGGACACACATCTTGGCACTGCTGTGTGTGGCAGAAACCCCAGGAGAGTTGGTAACCACAAGGGGACCTCAGTCTGCAGATGGGGTGCGCCCAGCCCCTCAGTCAGTGACAAATGAGAGAGGGTAGACTTGTGCCCCAGCTTCCACGTGCCTGCAGAGACTTTGAGATGTGCTCTTATCACAGTCCAGCATCCATGACAGGATGGAGCCCCAGCTGGCCACACCTGCAACTTGCAGACACATTAAGTAAACATATTGCTTCCTCCCTCTCTGTCTCTGAATTCTTCTCTGGTATTTTCTATAATCACCTTGCAAACTTGATCTGCTTTCACTCAAACCTTGTCTGAGTGCCTGCTTTGGAGAACCACAGCCTAAGATACCCTCACAAGAAATACAAATTGCAAGGCCACATTAGTGAGAGAAACAAGAAACCAAGGCAAGGGTGGATGCTGGGTGCATTAGTCCATTTTCTGGTAGTATAACAAAATCCCTGAAGCTACATGCTTCATAAAGAAAAGAAGTTTATTTAACTCCTGCTTCGGAAGATGGAGAATGTGAGATCAACTTACAGCAAGGGTCTCCTTCACTACAGTGATCCCTCACCTATCATGGGAGTTATGTTCCAGAGACCCCCACAATAGGTGAAAATCTGCAAAGTAGCAGTGTTATATTTATTTTAATATTTACATATATTTTAAGGCCTTATAAACCCTTCCCACATTCCTATAAACCTTTCCCACTCTCTTATTAACCTTTACTACACTCTTATAAACACTTCATATGCTCTTAGACACTTTCTACACTCTTAAGCCTATGTAATTTTAACAACATGTAAAATTCTATATGGGTACTCGATATGAAGTTGTCAAGGAGAGATGCTGAACATATGGGCACAGTGCAGGAGAGCAAATAGACTGATGCTGCAGTCACTGAGCCAATCAATGCCCAGGATACAGAGCACAATGCTGTGGTTGGTCACCTTCCATTCCATCAGCCAATAGTGTGCCATATACAATCTCATGTTCGCAAACTTGCACAAGCCGTGGTGGCGTACTATATTTCCATTGTGTACAGTATGGTATTCATCCACTAATGAAATACACACTGTATTTTATTTCTTTTTTTTTAATTTTAAAGAATAAAAGAAGGATAACATAATAATAGGAGGGGCTTACCAAATTACAGACAAAGTGGTAGGAAATTATCAATGGTTATTGTTTTACATATTGTTATCTATAAGATAGTTTCTCAGGAAAACAAATAGACAAATGATAGTGAGTTACAGACAAACGAGGTAGGAG
>NW_004955415.1:28912599-28991503 GCF_000276665.1 Chinchilla lanigera
CATGTATTCCCAGGGGTTGTTCAAAGTTTGAATGATTCACACACATCCGTGGGTGGGTATCTGCAGCCAGTGCATGGTGGGCCAATTGTGTCACTGTTTCTCTGCGTCATGATAGATCTCAATTGAGCGGCGACGGCCGGCCTAAGGGCCGGCGCGCAACAGCGCTTGCTGCCACATGGCTCCCCATGCGCTGACCCTCCCTCCAGGGGCCTACGAGGCAGGAAGCTAGCCAGCCAGAAGACCGGTGCTCCCCGTCAGTGGCTCCCTGTGCGCCGGAAGCCCTCCTTCCGGAGGCCTACCAGGCCGGGAGTGAGCCCCTGGTCCGAAGACCGGCGCTCCCCGCCCAAGGCTCCCCATGCACTGGGGGCCCTCCCTCTGGGAGCCTACAAGGCAGGAAGCTAGCCAGCCGGAAGACCGGCACTCCTCCCATACTGTATTTTATTTCAATTTAACATTCTTTTAGTATGTTTGAATTAACATTCTTTATATTTTTTATATTGTTTTAATTTTTAAGCAAAAATAATTAAAATAATAAATATTATATAAATACCTATATACTGCAAAAATTCCCAGAATTAGATATATTTCTTTTTAAAACATGCAATACAGTGAAGCCACAATAAGTGAACTGCAATATAGTGAGGGATGACTGTCTGTCACAACGTGGTGGAGAAATGGAGAATGATCAGCCTCGCTAAAGAGGGGGAGCACATGTAGGTGCAATATACTTTCTGGAGAATTAACCAGGGTCCCAAGAGAACAGCATTAATCCCTTCAAGGGGCAGCATGGCATCCCCACTGACCCAACCACCTTCCCCAGGACTCCACCACTTGGTGAATGCTTGGGGGTCACCCACAAACCACAGCACCTGAGAGAGATACAAACACAGCCTTCCGTGTGACTCCCACCGATGCCATCAGGCACAGTGGTACCCAACTAGAGCTGCAGACAAACCCAGGCTGCAGGTGGTGGGAGAGGCTGCTTCCTGTGTAGCCTGTAAGCCTGGATGACCAGTCTTGAAATGGTTCATTCTTCCATTTTAATCTCCCTCATTATTGAATAATTAATAATGATTTATATGACATTGACTTTTTTCCGCAGAAATCTTGACTGACTCTTTGACAAGAGATTAATAAAGAGTGGAACTTCAGATGTCAAGTTTTCACGAGCAAGTGTCCAAGGCCGTCTGTAGATGGGAATTCTTGGCGCCTTTCACCATGCTCTCCAGAGACTGAAAAGCAATTGTTTAGCTCGGTAGAGAGAGCTGCGCTGAATTAAATTGACCTGCATGATACAGAAAGTAACACTGAGTGCATTTAACTAAGGGGTCTTTGAAAGAAATCTATTTTATTGTAGCTGAGTGTTGAAATTATTTTAAGGAAGTGATTATCAGCCTAATTATTTAAAATGCATGAATGATGTCAGTATCTAAAATTAAAACAGACTGGGAGAACAACATGCTTGGTTTTAAATAAATAACTAAATGCCCCTTTATTTCTTTCTGTGTTCTTTATTTTCTTTTCAGAAATATGCATTTGACAACATACAAAAGCTGGGTTTTATGCCAATGTCCTGAAAAGAAAGAAAAAAATTCCATTTTGACTAGAATATTTCAGCCTTGCTACATCCAGATATGCATATACCTTGCTGCAGAGATATTACTCTGAACAGAAAGCTGAGGAGATTCTTTGAGTTTGGTGGAGTTTTAAGCTTGTCTTGTCTTTAATTTCAAATAACTTTATTAGAATCCCTAAGAGATGAAAGTGGACACAGTAGGAAAAAGTAGTTATTAGGATGAGAGAAGCCAGGGATGCTGGAAGCTTTCAGTGCAGGCATCTGGAGGCAGTGATTAGCTCTGATGCAGTCTGCAGCCCCTCACCATTCAGGCAGGGAATGAGAAGAACTGTGTTGGAAAGCCATGTCTAGCCTGAAAGTCCTAACTCTTGAGGCAGTTCAGCCACAGCCACAGCCTTGAGCCAAGCCTTCCTGTTTGCTATTGCCAAAGTCAATGTTCGCTGAGGAAGGCAGCAGTTTTTTTCTCCTCTTCAAAAGAACCTTTATGTACTAACTCACTCCCTCCTACTGTGCATGTAAATTATTCATCAGCGATGGGCCTCTGTGGGTGACTTTGATCCTTCCTTTCCCCTGGATGTCCGGAGGAGCGATCAGGTGGGTGAGTTGCAGAGTGCCTTTGATCTCCTACTTGCAAATGACATTTGAGGTGGCACATCTGAGTTGCAGATGTGTGGGGTAGGGGAAGGGAGCAGAGTCGGGGAGTCCTAAGGTGTCCATCTCCGCTCTTCAAACCATCCTTCAGATAAAATGGGGTGGGGCAGAAATGGGCTCACCTTTCCCTGAACAAGTGACTGCACACAGATCAACAGGCATGCAGGACTCTTGCCCCAGGACCGGGTCAACATGCAATGATTAAAGGCCAAACTAGCATCCAAAACTTGCTCCTGAGGAAAGCAATCAAGGTCTCATGCTATGGTGTTGCAGAATAATTAAGTTATGTAGGAGGGAAAAACCAATAAATAGATCACCCCCAAATTGTTTTCTCTGAGCTTTTCCTTATAAAGTGGGGCAAAATGCAAAGCACAGAGCATTCTGAAGGACAGAGAGGCCTGCATATCTCACGGCTCTGAAATGATCTGTCCCACAGTTTGTCATCAAGCTATTAATGCCTGCCGATTGTGCCTGGCATTGAATCTTCAGAGTGCTCGTGGTTTTCCAGACCAAGGACAGGAGACTCCCGTTCATAATGGCCGTGCAAACCACTTTGCATTAAGTATGAATAATAACCTTTTAAAAAAGAAAGCATCAAAATAATTACATTTTGTGTGGCCTTTCTTCTGCATCACATGAGGAAGACCATTGGCCTCTCATGAATACATGTGACAGGACTCTTCCGGAAGAGCTGTCCTGGGAGGCACACACGCTGGGCAGTGTGAGAGTCCCCTTGCTGTCCCAGCTGCCACCTGGGGGCCACCTCTACCCTTGGCTTAGGGTTTGCTTTAGAAACCACGCTGAGGATTATGTCTCCTTGTGAAGCTCCACTTTCAATACTGTCACCCTCCCCTCGCACCCCTCCACCCATTTCTTGTCACTTTATTTACTAAAGGCCATGTCCTCTGAAACACCGACCCTTAATCTCCATAGCTGAAACTCTAAAAGGGGACATAGGAGTAGCTTGGGTGCATGCTGCAACATTTTGTGACAAATTCTGTTCAAAGGCATTTGAAATCCATTCTCAGAATTTTACAATAAAGCCCAGTATTGTTTTCGGATGACACATTAAAAATTCAACAGCTTTGTCCTCAGCACGGCCAGTTGGGATGAAGGTTACCTGGTTGGCTTAATTTAAAACTGATATCATGTTGGAGAAATTTTATGCCCATATCTTGTACCTTGAATAACTACTCTAAAGATAACAACATGTAATGTATTAACTATTGCCATTCTTTTATTATTTTGTGATGAATTTTTGTTTTACCTTTTTTCTATAAAATAAAAAAAATAATAAAATAAAATTGATCACATGACTGGCTTGAGATTCATTTCATCAAATGTTTGTATCTAAGGAGATAGTGAGAGGACAGCTCTTTTTTTATATCTTGAATGGTCTGATCTACAAATCAACTCACCTCCATAAAACAGGGAAATTGCTTTAATTTGGTAAAGTGGGAACAAATTATTGGAAACTTTCTGTGTTTTCTAATAATGTGTCAGCAGTAAATAGCCTTCATTTTCAGAAAGTCAAAATCGCTGAGCTGAGGAGAACACAGACCCTCCACGCACACTCAGACACATGCTACCATGCACACTCACACACATACACGCATACCTTCAGCTTCTTCCTTAATGTTTCCCTGGGTGAAAGAAAGGAGAAGCATCTCTGGGAATGTGAACAGAGCAAGAAAACATGAAAGTCCTTGGTGCACTGGTGGCCATTGTCTCTCCTTTCTCAGCCTGGCCAGTGTGGTTCCCCACAGTAGCAGGGTTTCATTCTTTTTCCGTTCTTCTCCTCCTCCAAAGCACACTCAGGTTGCAATACTCACAATCCTAAGCTTTGTGACTACTCAGTAAACACCTGCTTTCAAGTCCTGGGCAGATGGCGCCCAGGTGGGAGCTGAGCCCACAGCCCCCAACCACCATCTCTCTGAGGCCTGGGCACATGAACCTACAGGCGGGGTCTGCAGTGCCTAAGGTCTCTACAAAGCTCTGACTCATGTGGGTGGACAGTGAGGACCTTGGCTCCTAAAAAGCTAAATGCTTGCTTGGAATGTTGAACTGTGTGGTGCAGTGGGGATCCTGGAAAAGATAAATTCCATGGTCTACATTTTCCCTCAGCATCAACCACACCTTACTCCCAGTGTGCAAATAGGATGTCAGGCCAGCATGCACAGTGTGACCACACCGAGTTTCCCTCCTGTGAGCCTATGGATTTGTGTCAGTGCTCCTGTGTTTTGGTGACACTGATGCTGAGTAGTCTCCTGGGTCTCTTGCCTAGAAGCTCCAGGCCTCCCAGACCAGGCTGCAAACCTTCAGATCCCTGCGTAGCCCAGCTGGCTTCCCTCTGTCCACAGCTTCTAATTAAGCCAGTCCACCTAATTACCGGGTAGGCTATCAGATATTTCTCCAGGTGGCTTCAACGCAGCCTGTGGGTGCCGGTCAGAGCTGGTGAGGCTCTGATCAGGGATGAGACCCTCAGCGCCGTGCCCTGCGCCCCTCGCCTGTGCGCAGATCCAAGTCCTGAGCAATGTGCCTCACTCATTTGCTCACCGCCTGTCCAAAGCAGAGAGCATAATTACCAAAGTTAAGAAAACATCTCTGTAATTAACCAGGCAACTCTAAGCACAAGAAATGGAAATTAGTCACAGCATCATAAATTAGTTTGTGCATACATTATGTTCAAGGATGCCCCTTGGGACTCTGTGTTTGCAGTCTGTGGCGACAACCCCCCTGTATCTCAATAAAGCATTCCTTCCCAGTTGAGTATGTCACGGGAAGGGGAGTTGCGCTTGAATTACAATTTTTTAAAAAAAATTCTTTTGTGGATGGCAACCAGAATAAAGTCTCATATGCAGGCTGGGGAAAGACAGACAAAAACATAGTGATTTTCCTGTTGGTTTTATTTTCCCTGGTGGACATCTATTAACCTAGGGCAATCAGGGTGTCTCCAAGCAGAGGGCTCATCAAAGGTATTGTTTCATTCATTAGGAGCGGTAGTTATAAACTCTTTAAATAATCCTGATTTTCAACTATTTTCACTGTCCCTTCTCTTGCCAGCAAAAGCCAGGAAATTGGACTCGGGCACACACAACACAGCATTTGCATCAAAATAATACAGCGGGCAACAGCAAGCCACAATCACATCACTCAGAAGGAAGGAATAGAATACAAATTAAAGGAAGAATGTAAATTTTTTGCCATTAAGCTTCAATGACCGTTTGAAATGGTGCAAGGCACAAAGGTTCTTGATGAGCGTCATCTAGTTTGATTATTCATACTTGTGTTTCTGCTTGAATTAAAGCAGGAGTGCTGCAGCCTGTTAAGGGAAAATATTTGAATTGATAGTGAACTCTCACCTTGCCGTGCATCCATTTACTTTTCAAATGAATACTAGATAAGTTAGTGCATTTTCTAATCGGCCTGTTTTCCAGTGAGTGCTGTCATTACATACCAATTTCTTTTAGAAGTGCTTGCTAAGAAACATTAACTACTTACAAATAAGGAGCTGTCTGTCACAGGCTGCTGTCTCAAGTACACTGGCTCACTGCTGCTGGGATGATGGAGGGCCATAGAGGCTACATTCAGAAGCTGGCCTTGGCTACAGCCCTTCCTGATTTCCCAGGGATTCCTTACATGTCGGCAGGGCTTTGACCATGTACCACCTTCCCAGAACCAGGCAGAGTCCTGCCCCAGTCACAGCCCAAACCAGTTTACCGTTGGGTACCTATCACCATATACTGGTGGCCTGGGTCCACCCTGTTCTACCTGCTGGGGCTGAGCAGGCAGAATGAACTCTGCTCCAGATTTCAGATTCAAAGCCGGCTAAGGATAACATCGGCATGTCATTCATTTCCAGACAGATGCTACAGTTGATAGTTGAGTTGGATCAACACAGAGAAAGTACAGAAGGCAGATTTTGAGGCTGTGGTGTGGGAGAAGGGGCAAGAGAGCTCATTTTTAAATGTGTGCTCTAATTTTAGATAGGGCACATAAGCAGAAACTCCCAGAATGAAGAAGGGGCCAGAACTTGACTACCTGCTGGAAGAGACTGGAAAGAAAAACATTTGTGCTAAATCAGGGGGAAAGATCTTTACTACTCGGGGCTTGAAGAGCCTCTTTAGGTTGCTTCTCTGTTGGACGTGACTGGCCAGACATTTGTTGAAACACATCAGTTATTCCTTTTTTATTTCAGTGCTGGGAATTGAATCCAGAGCCTTGTGCATGGTAGGCAAGCCTTCTGCCACTGAACTACAACCTCAGCTCAATTATTTCTTGATCAAAAGAAGAATTTTAAAAGTAATCACAGGGGAAATGTTGAGTATACCTAAGGAAGTAAAGAGCAACTGAATGGTTTTGTTGTGCAGACTCCAACAAGAAGCACATAGGAAAGAGAAAAAGGAAAGACCAGGAAAACTACCCTCCTGAGAGAGGGAGGAGGTGGCTCTTACTGCAGAGGAAGAAAGACTTCCATTCCGGTCGGGATACAAAGACAGAAAAAATTAAAATACTGTAATCCCAAAATGGGTTAATCCCATAAATGAGCTAGAAGATCAAATGAAAATACAAAGGAAGCTGAAAATTAAAGGAGCTAAGCAAGAGCCCTGGCCATATAGATTTAAAAAGGTTATAAAACTTTTAGAACTTTTAGAAATTTATGGGTTTGTTCTTGGCAATGTGGGTGCAGAGGAGCATACAGAGGGGGACTAAAGAGGGATTGCAGTCTCTTGACTAATTACTATACCCTTACAGAAACATAACAGCCATGGGTCACAGAGGCCAAAACGTCCACAACTGTTTTTAACTCTGTTTTTTAAACATATATATCCAACTGCATTTAGATCTCAAAATTGTGACAACTTGTAAAAATTTACAATTTTTTAAAATACCATATGTATTATTACAAAGCTTCAGATACATAATTTTTATACCAAGGGATGTTGGCATTTCTGGTTTTTCTTGTTGCTTTGAAAACTATGTTTTCTGGGAAGTTCTGCATAATATAGGAGAACTCACAAAATATGGCCAAGGTAAATCATCTCAAACTCTTCCCCTCCTGGCACTCATCCTCACCCTTGAGTAGTATCCCCAGACATGACTCAATATTGGCTATGTGACTTGCTTTACCAGTGAACATAAGCCAAAGTGACACAGCACAGACGTGCAGAGGCATTGGACTGCCGACTTACTACACCCTGGGACACCGGGCAAACAGCCCCAGGTCTCTGGCTACACCACGAGAGCCTCTGGAGAGCTGACAGCCTGCTGAGATCAGAATCATGAGTTAAGCCATCCTTTGTCATGGGTCATCACAGATATCTATTCCAAAATCCAGTGGGGGTCGGCCAGGACCCCAGCCCAGTCCAGGAGAGTCACCCGGCCAATCCTGTACAGCACCTAAGGTGAAGAGTCCAAGACTTGGCCCATTTTCCTAATAATTCTCTCTTGTTATTAAGACATTCAAAATCATTTTTGTATTTTTATTCAGTCTAAAAGATTGGGTGCACATATTGCTCTAGGTGCTGCTATGTCTTGATGGCGTATTTATGATTTTCTCAGTGCTCCTGATTGTCCACCGATTGCAGACCATCTGACACAGCTGGCCTTAACCAGACAGGCAGCTGTGCTAGAAATGCCACTTTTCAGGTTTTTTAATTCTAATGAATATGTATGCTTGTGTGTGTGTGTGTGTGTGTGCACGCGTGCTCGTGCTCTTGCGTGCATGCGTGTGTGTGTTTATGGTGCCAGGGATGGAACTCAGAGCCTTACACATGATAAGCAAATGCTCTGTCACTAAGCCACAATCCCAGCCCACTAGAATCACTGTCTCCTCATTTCAGGGTCTGCTTCTAAAAAACCAAATATAACCTCACCACTTTCTCCTCCAGACCAAAATTCCCTTCTGCCCCAGAGAGAAGCTGCCAGCTGGCCTAGAAACAAACTTCATGTCAAGGCCATTCTGCAAGTACCCTTGGCTAGTATGAGATGTTCTGAGGTCTAGGCCTCTCCTGCCTGCACATTTCCATTACCCTTCCAGAACTGACAACTTTTGGGGCTTTTATCGTGAAAAGATTGGATGAGGGCGCCATGTCGTTTTTACAAGCCTACCTTTCCATTGGATGGCACTTGGGACAGAATTCACTGCAGTTTGATCACACCTCAGAAAGATACTTATGAGAGAGGACTTTCAGAACTACTTCAGAAAGTAGCAAGAATGATGGGATGAGCAAGTTCAAAGTGAGGGAGAAGATTCTGCAGAGGATTCGTAATAATGTGTCTTTTAATGGAATTGATTTTTATAAATACATTATATGTTGTAATCAACCCTTGTATATACAAAATACCATCCATCCTTGAAGAGAAAGGAAATTCTGACACATGCTACATAGATGAACCCTGAAGATACTGTTGTTAGCAAACACATATATAAAGTACTTGGCATAGTCAAGTTCATAGACAGGAAGAATTCCATGGTTGCTAGGGCCAGGGTAGGAGAAAGGAGGGGTTGTTTAATGCTACAGACTTTCAGTTCTGCATGACAAAAGGACGTTGGAGACTATGGTCATATTACTAATGTACTTGACACCACTGAACTGCACATTGAAAAGGGGGTAAGGTGGCGTAGTTTATCTTATGTGTATTTTACCACAGTAAAATAAAGATTGGGAAAAAAATTAGTACCCTGGCATTTGACGTCCTCTATGAGTTGGCCAGAAGAGTGTGGCAGAAAGAATTCAGGCTTTGCAAGCAGGGAGGTACCTGCCAGGAACTAGCCTTGTGGTGGCCTGGTCATTCTGCACCTGCCCTTCTCCTCTGCAGAAGGTGCTCACTATGGTGTACACAATGCTCAGGATGAAGTGAGGTGGGCTGGTGCTCAGCAGGCTCCACCCACAGGAAGCCCTGCAGCTGTGTTTCCTCACTTTGCTTTTTATCTTCTATCCCACCTATCACCCCTGAGGAACTCTACTGTCTTCTTTCAACCCAATCATCTCTAGAACCTTCTAACTCCCTCTTCTCCCATGTAGGTATCATCTTGATCAAGGTACAGAAACCTGTTCTTTTTGATCTGGTGACCCCTATCATAGAACGGACATATGGTACAACCTGAGCGTAGTACTTGGCCTCAGCCTGGGCCAGGGTCCCAGAATAGGGATAATGCCTGCTCTGGGAACTCATATGACAGTGTCTACAGTAAGTGTCTCCCTCTGACCAGTTCCTGGTCCCTCCTATCTTCCCCATCCCCCACTGAACCACACCTCCTCTTCGAAGCCTGCTGTTGTACTTAACCGAAGTGACCTCTCCCTTCTTGACTGCCATTGCATTCACCTATGCCTCCAAAAGCCCCCATACCAGTATCCAGCACTCAGTACCCTTGGGCAACTTACATTACCTCCCTCAGCTCACTTGCCACTCCTGTAAAATGGGAATAACGGCAGTGCCGATCTCAGAGGTTTGCTGTGACAACTGAACAACACATAAAAAGGACCACAAGTTGTATTTCACACCCAGGAAGTGTTGTGGATGGTGAAGATAGATTTCTCTGCCCTTACCTATGAGCCCCAGTCATCAGGGCTGTGGCTTTGATCTTGGTATCTCACAAGAGTTTAAATCACATAGCAAGCCCTCAGAAAAGCAGACCAATTTGTAATAAGCTGAAGGAAACCTGTATTTACTGTTGTGGGCTTTCCTCTTTAGTGACATCCCAGAGAGTGGGGTGTTGCCCCTCAGACAGAGCAGGCCCTGTCTGTACCCCAGTTCATTCCATGGACAGCTGTTTCCTCCCAATTTGATCATCATCCCAAGTCCCCTTATGCTATTTCATGAAATGTGGGGCCTGTGGCTTAGCTTTAAGAATGCTCCATTAACAATTCTTTCAGTTGATATTTTCACGCTGGTATATGAGCCTGTTTATGGCTCAGAATTATTTAACAAGGATTCCAAGCTACCAGCCTCCCATTTCAGATGGAAGAAGGAACAGTCCACATGTCCTCAGCAGTGATGTCTTTAAAGTGCCGCCAACACCCACCCCCCCTTTAATTGCGCAACGCTTGTCTTGGGAGCAGATACACTCTGTCCACGGTCGTTTGCTTCTCTGGAATTCAGTGTTATGATGCCTCTACCAGCCTTTGAATACTTTTCCCCTTTTATTTTGTGAAGACAAGGCTCCTAAAATTATCTGCGCAAACTTACACAGGCTTAGGGAGCTGCAAGCTAGAAGACTATGCTCATTTCCGTAACTGCTTCTTACAATCTAACATGGGCCTTCCCAACAGACTCACCAAAAAGGGCTTGGTAGGGCAGTTTTGTTATAATTGGGATTTTTACAACAGTGCAGTCCCTCCTACTGTGTGACTTATTCCTCTGTGCCCAAGGACACTCAGTACTCCCAAAGCAGAAATGGAACTGCTTTCCAGCGGCGGCTGGAATCCCTCCCTGAAAGGCCACTTGGGGCCACAGCAAAGGCTTGGTGGCCAACACCAGGCCCCATTAACAGCCGGGCTGCTCTGCGAAGCCAGGCCCCATGTGGTGAAAGCAAATTTTTGCTTCTCAAGAGAGAAGGCTGTTCATGATAATTAGGTTGGAATCCTGGTTTTCTTCTTCCACGATTAGCTCAGGGCCTGTCCTCTTGTGATTTCAGGGAGCGCACAGCAAATACCTGGCTTTCCCTCAGGAGCTATGGTGGAGCAGGGGTCTGGGTCAGCCCATCTATCCACACACCCCTCTCTTGGTCAGTGCCTACAAGGCATGGCCAAGGCTCCAGCGAAGCCAGGCTTCCTGTGGGGAGGTTTCCTTCTGCAGGCTACTGCAAAAGTCAAGGTTTGCTGACAAAGACAGAGATTTTCCATTCCTCAAAGCTAGTGTTGTGGGGGCTACCATCTTTGGCTGGTTCACCCCTATTAAGTCAGTGAGAGCAAGAACTTTGACTGGAACCCATAAGCTCCACCCAGGGGAGAATGAACTTGAAACATATGGGGGACTTTCAGAAGGGTGATTGTGGAATAAAATTCTTAAAGCTGAAAACTCTCGATTATTTGTCTTCTTCAAGTTCTGATTATCTTTTTAACTTACAAAAACTGGCTTTTTAAATTGGCTTTTTGCCTTTGTTTGTTTTGTTTTGTTTTAGAGCCAGCTGCCCAGGGCTATGCTATGAACATTGGTAAAGATACTTAATTATGTTGTTAGGTTTAAATTTCACCTTTGAAGAAAGAAAGAAACTACAACTGGGAGTGGGGGTGTGGATATAACTTGAGTTCAAGAGAGGTTAGTAAGGAAGATGCAGTATCCCGCATCACTGTCAAAAGTCCCGTGTGGAATCTGTCCTCCCTCCCCTGCCCCAGCCTACTTATTTCATCTTTGGAGGCAGACTGGGGTGCTGTTAAAATCAAATGGGCTTGTTTTCCAAACCCTGCTCTGCTTTCTGCCTCCCGCCATCATTTCTCAATAACTAAATGTCCTCTGCCACCGAGTCTCGGAAGAGCCACTGGGAGGGGACTTAAGCTGTGGCTTTAGCTTCCTCACCCTGTGACCCACATGTTGGATTAACGAGGACATATGGCCTGATCCTGCTGATAAAGCCCTCGGGTCCGCCCCAGAGGCCAGCCTGGCACCTCTCCCTGGTGGTCCCCATTGTCCCCTCGCCCAGGGATTACCCAGCCCTGCCTCGCAGGCGATTGTGCCGCAGCCTGTGCGTCCCGGTGGGCTGACAGGAGAGAGTCAACCACACACGGAGAGCAAGGCCTGCCCCTTCCACGAGTCTCTAGCTGCAAGGACCAGCGGCCCTGGGGCACAGGCAACCTGCGGAGGCCTCCCCAGGATTCCTGCAGATCTTGTGATACCTATTTACTTTGGGGGCCAAAGCCACCCCAGACCCACACCCAAAGGACAGGCTTGATTTCCAGTGGCCTGAGGGGCAAATGGGCCGGCTAGGCCTGAGGTGTGATATTGAGAGAAGTCTGCCCCTTATTCTTTCAAGCGGCTGCTGCTTTCAGCAATCTGGGATCCTCCAAAGGGGGTGCAAGGACCCCTAAATCACACACACTGTCACCTGGATTCCTTGAGAGGAGAAGCTCTTCATGTTCGTGAGCCTTCGTGGTTTGGCAGACACATTTGCATCCAGGGGCTCCCTGCTGCCACACAGCTCTAGACCAGGTGTCCTCTTTTGCAGATGAGAAAATGAAAGTCCAGATGGTCCAAAGGACTTGTAGGACTTGTCCAATTCCTCACAATTTAAAAGTGATGGAACCTGGTCTGATCCTCAGATCTCCTGGTCTGGAGCCCTGCTGCTCCTTGAACTATTCCCTATTCTTCTATTAAAAGAAAAGGTGAGACATGAAAAGGAGAAGCAGCTCCCAACCAAGCAAAGGGACTGAGAGCAGAACCCATCCAAGTACCAGTGCTCCCTGAGGTTCTGGTCCACCCACAGCACTGGGCTCCTCCCAGGCCCCGCCAAAGTGCCCTCGAGCTGCGTTACAACAACAAACATTGAATGAATGTGAAGTGGGTGGAAGAAGCGACTGACTCTATCCAAAGCTAAGAGCATCAGTTCAATAGGACGATAATACCTGCATTCCATCACAATGGAGAACCAGGGTGCACTCTAACCCTCCATACTGCACCTCTGTTTTAGACTTAGGAGTGAGACCCAGACTGCAGCTCTGACGGAAGAGACACAAAAGGTACAACCCAAGGCTGTGCCACGTGCACCCACAGGCATTTCTAGACCACCCCATGGAGAGGTAGAGACCAAACACACGTGGTCTCCTGAAGGCAAAAAATCACAGCTCAGAGTGGGTCTGCAGGGACTGTTGGAGCCTGAGGGCAGGATGCTGAAGATGGTCAGTATGTACAGAGCTCCACACATCATCCACACAAAGGTCCCCTTAGCCCTCCAGCTAAATATGAAGCTATAGTGGTACAAAACAAGAATCCCTGAGGGGTGAGTGAGCACGATCACTGTGAGCTCCATGGAGATTCTGGAGTTCATGTGGCATGGGAGACAGTGCAATTCTGGGGACTCTCCTCCCACTTTTTCTTCCCCCAGTGTCTGAATTGCAAATCTTGGAGAAGTTGATTTGTTACTACTTACTGCTCAGCCACCTTCCCAGAAGTCTACTGAGCCATTGCAATTCTGACAGCCGAAGCAGGTGACATTGCTGAGTGTCCAGGCATGGCATCAAGATCCCTGGGCAACCACACTTTGCAGTAGGAATAAGCAAGCACCAGGGAAGATGACTTGGGACCCTTTCTGAGAAAGGAGCTTCCTAGCAATCAGACTGTCCTGTCTACAAGGACATTCAGAACTCAAGAACACACATCCAACACCCACAGATATGCAAAGAATTGGGACAACATGAGCCCTCACTAAAAGGAAAATGAGGCCTTAGCAAAAGAGCCAGGAATGATGGTACTGTCAGAATAAGCAGGCAAGTACTTGAAAGTGGCTATTACAGATATATTCAAAGGTTTCAAATCTGCATCATAATTAGAAACAAGTGGGGAATTGCAAGGAAGAAATGGAAACCATTAAGATATGGAAAGAATCATCCAGTTCCATGGTCCACTGGAGTTCAGCTGAGTTGCAATATGCACCTTCCCTTTACCCCTGCCAGCCCCATAATTCGCCACGGTCTTCTGCCTGCCTTCGCCACACTTCCCTTCCTACACCCCCCAATGCCACCCTCCCATCCCAGTCTGTCTTCATCTGACCATTCTGTCAAAGGGATGAGTCTGTCTCTCAAGGGTGCCAAGAGTGAGGGAAGAAGATTTAAGAAAGACATTTGTCGCTTTCTCCTTTGTCTTGTCACTGTAGGAGGTATGGCCCACAAATTCTCCCTGTGCTGATCCTGGCTCCGCTGCTTGCAATTGATGTGAACAGGTAGGGTGTATTCACCCAGGTGCCGTTAGGAACACAACCTACATTTCAGCTGTTGTGACAACCACATGACAGCTGTAGGCAGCAACTAGCCACTGGCCTGGGACATAGAAAATGCTGACAGTCATAGTATTACAACATCTAATCTACAGCATCTACATTGAATCAGTTTTCGTACTCCCCATAGAATAGTTTCTAACTTTGTTGACCTACCCAGCAATGATGAACCTTTGGGAGCTTTCACTGATAATAAACAGCTCATGGTGGCACATGTGCCATAGGTTCTCCGCCACTGGCCCTAGACCAAGAATCTGTCTTCCTTCTTTCCTTCCTTCCTTCCTTCCTTCCTTTCTTCCTTCCTTCCTTCCTTCTTTCCTTCTTTTCTTCCTTCCTTCCTTCCTTCCTTCCTTCCTTCTTTCCTTCTTTTCTTCCTTCCTTCCTTCTTTCCTTCCTTCCTTCTTTCCTTCCTTCCTTCCTTCTTTCCTTCCTTCCTTCCTTCCTGCCTCCCTCCCTACCTACCTATCTTCCTTCTTTTCTTTCTTTCTTTTAAGTAAATGACTCTTTTAGTTAAAAAGTTTAGGAACAACTGCTAGAGGGAACAGAGAGTGCTCTTTTGCACACAGTAAGTGATTAAGATAGTTGGCTCTCCACAACTGTAGATTCATCCAACCGAGGCTTAAAAATACTCAGACATAATTGTGCCTGTACAGAGTTAGTATGAACTTGTTTTTCTTGCCATTGCTCCATAAGAAATACAGCAACAACTATTCATACCCCGAGTGCATTACATCAGTGTTGCAAATAATCTACAGAGGGTTTCAGGTGCACGGGAGGAAGCACCCAGGTTCTCTGTGGAAACTGCACTATTTTCTCTAAAGGACCGCAGGCATTTGTGTCTACAGGGGGTCCTGGAACTGGTGGCTCTGGATGCTGAGGGCCAGCTGCATGTTAAATAAATTGGCTTCCTTCTCTCCTCACTTTGCTTTTCTTTCCTTTCTCCTACTTTCTGTTTTTCTCACTTCTGCTCATTCCTTCCATGCTCCACACCCAGTGTTTCTACCACTACCAGCACTGACCTTCCAAGCATGTATGTGCACACACACACACTCACATATACACACATATGACTGCCCCCGCAACAAACCCTCCCCACCTGAATCAGTGAGTTGGCCACTCCTGCTCCCAGCTGCCCAGTCTAGCCCTCATTCCTCAGTGAGCAGGAACACCTTCCAGCACAGAGTTGGCCCTGGGGATAGTTTGAAGCTCAGCTTGCCCTGCCCTGGTCTGCGTCCTTGGTGGTGGGTGATCCCTGGGATTCCTGGGAGGCAGTGCAGAAACCCAGGCCTCTTGGCTACAGCCCAGACTTTACAGACACAAGATACTGATACACAACCCCCTGCTCCTATCCCCACCCCACACCTCTAAAGCCACCCAGAAAGAAAACAAGAAGTCATTCCCCTCGCTTCCCCTCATTCACACATCCTGGAGGTGGGAGTGCATTTCACTAACTGTGTCAGATTAACTTGATGCCTTGCACTTGGTTATCCTTCGGAGTCCCATCCAAACACACAGGTTATCAAAGCCCACACCTCATGTTGGCTGTAAAGTTCCCTCTTCTCCCTCATCCATGTCTCCAAGGGGGCTTACGGAGGAAAATCACCTGAAAATGATCCCTTTCCTTCTCCGTTCCCAAACAATAGTGCAACGACACAGGGTAATATTGAGTACTGGGCGCCAAGTCCTGTGCTGTGATCCTTGCCATCCAGTCATGCCAGACAAGGATCATCACTGTCAGATCACACATGTGCAGGGCAGGTCCAGACGCACACTGCCCTTATTAAGGTTGGGGGATTTGGACCATCTGTTTCCCCAAAGGCTTTAGACTTTAAACATTATAATAAGGAAGGACTGGGACCAAGACAAAGACAGTAGAGTTGGGACTGCGTGGGAACACCCCATCCCTGCTCTGCTGTGCCTAGGCTTACAGCCCTGGCTAAAGGAACACATGGATGCCACCTGGTTGCAGCTGCGCCTCTCAGCGTTACTTTTGTGACACTTAATACTTATCAACGTCCTCACCAACGAGCAACAGCTGGGTCCTCGTGAAGTGAGGGATGCTGGCTAGGAATACCCTTAAGTTTGCTTTGGGCCTTTTCTGTAATGATGTGGGACAAAAGAGAGAAGGCTATAGGAATTACTAGAAAATCAAGCAATAGAAGGAGCAGCATATGTCAGGGATAACCAAGGAGGTAAAAGCATCTACTTTAAGTTACCCATGAAATCATGTTATAAAAAAACTGACATGTGGCCAAGCATACCTCAACAGGCGAAAGGGCCCCTAAGTCCTATCCATGACAGCATATGATGTCTTTGTACACTTGCATTGATCTGTGGAATTCCTCTCAAAAATGCAGGCAGTGTCCGGCACGGGGACACCTATCACAGAATACAAGAGCAAATGACTGGCTTGGAGCGAGTTCAGGCTCCCTGGCATGGTCCCAGAGCAGCTTTGAGGTAGATGGGAAGTGGCCTGTGCTGGGCACCACAGCAGGAGGCTCCAGATGGGAGAAAAAATTAAATTCTCATAGCAACACTGCAAGGCCAGGATGATTCCCCCAGTTTACACATAATGAAACTGAGCCTGGGGAAATGAGACCATTTTCCCAGAATCAGAATTGGAAACTACAGTTGCACGACCCCAGGATCAGTTCCTCCTACTACGGTTCCTTGTGATTACACAGTCATGTTACCAGTCACGTGGATGCAAACAGGTGCCGGCAACAAGGCTCTTCCAAACGCTGGTGCATCTTTGTCCACCAGTGCAGGTGGCTGGGTATCACCAGCAGGCAGCTGGAGTTTTGAGAAAGGCTCTCTGGGTGATTCCAGCATGTGACCAGAGCTGAGTGCCACTAGCTTAAGATCTCCATGGAAATCAGCCTCTTCCCCCCACCCCTCAACCCAGCCTGCAATTGCACCTTGAACAAGGTTCGGATGTGTGACAGGTTTCCCGGCCATCATGAGATGCTGTGGTCACCTCCCCTTCAGTCCCAGCTCCAGGTAGAGCAGTTCTGAGCCTGACCTTCGGGAAGGAGCCAAGCCCTCAGACCACTGGAAGAAAAACCACCCACACATGAGCAGCATCCTCCCAAGATCCTTGTGTTGTGGACCCAGCCCTTTGTGATGGTACTTGGAGAAAGTGACTCCAGAGGTGATTAGGTTTGTATGGCAGTTTAAAGAGCTGATGGTGTTCTTCTAGTTCTAAGCCTGGCAGGCTCATGAACCCCAGGAAGAACTGATAGTCTGGCCGGACTCCAAAGCCAGGAAAAAGCCAATGTTCCAGCTCAAAGACCTCTAGGCAGGAAGAGTTCTGACTCAGGGGAGGACAACCTTTTTGTTCTTGTCAACTTTCAATGTTTGGATAAGGCCCATCCCAATTAGAGAGAATACTCACTGTAGAATCTATCATTAAATGTTAATCACATCCCAAACACCCTTATGGAAATATCCAGAGAGTGTTTGGCCAGATAGCTGGGCACCCCCTGGCCCAGCCAAGTTGGTTCACAGATTGACCTCACACTGGCTTAACATAAAGCATCAGGCTCTAGACTGACCCCTCCAGGCACCGGGCAGCTCATCTACCACTGGCTATTTCCCAGCACAGCGATACAGTGAGTGAATAACAGCCGTGCACGTGTCTCCAGAGTGTGGCATCTACGCTCTGCTGCTGCCAGCCAGGGTCCATTGTCACCACAAAATGAATGGAAGGAGGAAGAGGAAGCAGGAGACAGGATCCTGGCCACTCTCAGCCCTGAATTCCACAAACACTCTTCTGTGGGGTTCTGTTCAAGGCTGGCTTCCCCATGTCCATTTTGATAGGTTTGCAATAGGCCTGATGCAGGCCAGCCAAAAAGCGAGAGTGGAACTGATAGAGCAGAAAATCTGTCCTCTGCAGACACCTGCTTCTACCAGAAGAGCACAGGCACTGACCCTGCACAGCTCCCACAGAGCCATATGGGACAGGGATAGCTGCTCCGCCCTCTCCCAGCATTCAGCTGGCCACTCCAGCTGCAACTTCAGCCATAGCTTTGTGAGTCACTAAGTGGTTTTACTGACATGAAGCCTTCACTGAGTTGGTGACACCTCCAGGACAGAGGGCAGATTTCCGTGGTTTCCAATTCCTCCCCAAGCCCTCAGTGATGATCTGAAAATTTTAAAGGGGCTTAAAGTGCAGATGACCTTGGGAGACAGAACTGTTGGATTTAAGTTCACAATTTAGACCTCTAGAGATGAGGAGTTCTCACCCCACTACCTCCTGGCTCTAAACTATCCCAAACCCACCTAAGAAGGGTCCCCACTGTCAGAGTTGTTGCTGTCCAGAGACATAGATCACATAGGGGATTAGATAGATAGGCAGAAAGACAGATCATAGATAGACAATTAATAGATTGGATACTAGAAAGATAAGAGAGAGAGAGAGAGAGAGAGAGAGAGAGAGAGAGCGCCAGCACGTTGTGATCTGGCTTCAGCCCAGACTCAGAGCACGGAGGAAGCATCCAGGACCAGGCATATGGTGAGCAGTGAGAACCAGGAGTCCAGTGTGGATCTGCCCCATCTTTGTCATGTGGAATCATCTAGTATCAGAGTCCACTGCCCTACAGCTAGAGCAAGGCTGCACCGCCCTCCCGAAAACAGACCCTGAAACAAAACTTGGGGTACATATAGGTTACTTAAAAGGATACTGAGGAAATGGAAATTAGGCATGGAGGAGAAGGAAGTGATGCAAGGTACTGATGAGCAGGTTACTATTGTGGGTACCTGGGCTCAGTCCCCCTGGTGACATCTGGGTGGCCATGTAGCACCTGCCTCGGTGTGGTCCCATCCAAGGGTGCTGGGGCTTGGCTGTCCATCCACAGCCCTTTATTCCCCAGGGTTGATATAACTCAGCAGCACTTGTTTCTGGGCACTGTGGGCTTGTCTTTTGCCCTGCCTGACCCCCAGGAACTGTGTACAGAAGTGGTGAGGGTGAGGGGACATGGTGGGTGCTGGCAGTGGATGTCCCCCTAAGGGTGGCCTTGGCTTCATATTTGGCTATCACTTCTCCTTCCCACAGATATTTAATGCTTAAAAATACTTTGAGTCAAAATGTCAATCACACCATGAGGCATGATTCAAAGAAAATTGCTCTGCCATGGGCCTAGAAAAGTGCACTAAAGGGAAAATGTTCTTCTTTTTCTAGACCCTTCCAAGTATTCACCTGTGAGAGGGGAGGATTAGCCCCCCTCTATATGGGACATTATTCAGCACCAAAGAGTCAGTGTGCATCCTGAAGACGCCGAGGGGCTGGCTTCTGCTTGCTTCTCTCATGGGTGATTCTAAACTTATGAGAGGCTGGGGCAAAGAGCCCTTAAATGAATGAAAGACATTGGGTCAGACCCAAAGCAGGTAGGGACACTACTGAATACTTGTATCTCTTGCTCTTACCAAAGTGTGTGATAAAAACTGATAATAAATGTGGTGAGTAGCAAGGTCAGGGATGTTTAAGGCTTGGAAATCCAGACATGAGACATTGTGAAAATTTTTGCTACACTAGTTTAATCTACTTTTTAGCACATAAAAAGAAAAAAATGAGCTTATTTATGTACCACATCTTATCTAAGTGTGTGGTGCAGAGGAATGTGTGTGTGTGCCTGTGTGTGTGTGTCTGCACATGGCACGTATAATCTAAGGAGATTGAGGCATTTACAAAGAAGGGGGAAACCTGAACTATATCATAAATAGATTGAAATTTGCAATGCTACCAAATAGATTATAAACCAAATTTTTACTGGAACCAAGCTTGAATTTTTTTTCTGTTTTACCTAAAATAAAAACTTTTCATCAAAAAATATTAGACAGAATTCTCCAGGAGGAATATAGGTGGAACCAAAAATAATTTTTACTTTTAATTTTGAATTCTAACTTGGGTGCTATATGATGACAAAGATACATCCCATATATTATTTGATTGCCAAGTCACCTGAGTGTTTGGGGGAAAAGGTGATCTTCCAAAGGGTTGGGGGTTGTTATTCCTTCTTGAGCACTTTGTCTAGATAAGGTTGATTTCTGTCTTCTGTGACTACGACTTCAAATATGACTTTTCTGGACTTTGTAACCTTATTTTGAAAGAAAGAATTTTAAGAGCCAGGGATAAAATTCAATTAACTGAGATGACAGAAAATAATCTACTAAGCGAATATATCAGGCAATTGGAAGCTTTCATACCTTTCAAAAAGGAAATAACCTATTTCTTGCCTTGTTATCTGTTGACACAGGAGTTTATTTCTCTTGAAGCTGTTACAGATCTACCTAATGAGGCCTAAATACTGTTGCCAGGCAATTAGAGTTTTTATTGTGTCACTGATTTCCTTCATTTCCGGACTTGCTGATAATCGTTAGCTAATACTGTCTCATTTTAGAAAGCGCAGACATTCGCTGGAGCAGACTGGAAACTATGGTGGGCTTGAAGGCTCAGGTCCCTGGATTTGGTTGGCACCCAAGACACCAGACCTGGATGCTTCTGCATGTCTTACAGTCAAGGGATCACCAAGTGGAGTCTAATTTCCTGGACTGTCTTAGGACTCATTCATAACCAATGGGGTCCAGCAGAACTGATTTTCAAAGCAAAGCCAAAAAGTGTCACTTTGGGAGCTACAATACCTGCTCTTACAGACCTCCAGGAGCCATGTTGGCAGCCGAGTGGCCCGGAGACCACCACGTTGTGAGGGAGCCTATACCAGCCCATGCAGAAGTGGAGAGAGGAGACTCCTGCCCATCCTTAGCTACACCAGCGGTCAGTCACCTGGGCCAGCTCCATTCACCAACCAACAATGACCTTACAGAGGAAGCTCCCAGGAGAGGCCTTCCTGAATTCCTGACCCACACACACCACGTGTGGTGACTAGTGGAGGTTGGAGACTGCCTATGACTTTGGGCAGAATGTTGCATAGCAAGACACAGTGAGAACCCCATATCAGAGAGCCTGAGCAGGGTATTCCTGTATACATACTCTTTTCCCTAAGGGATAGAGCAAGTGCTGTAGGTGGCCTGTTTATATCCACTTAGGACTTGTCACTCTCATACCAGTGGTCACATTGTCACTGAAAGCCATGGTCACCCTCCTCCTGGGGGCTTTCCCAGCTCAACCTGCAGACCAGAAGTACCAGAGAGACCCTTGATTAAGGGAAGGTTCTTAGCCTTCAGAGGAGAAAACTCTGATGCACATTTTCATGTCCCCTGAGGTTCTCATCCCCCATCTGGTACTCACGGTGGGTGCTGACTCCATGACACCCTCTCCATGGGCTGCCTACACCTCCTGGCTCCCTTCACCTCCTCCCTGGTGCCATGCCCTCACCCTCAACACACTTGCCCACAAACTCCTGAGGGAACGCAGACTGAGATCGTGGGGAACTGGGCTGAAGGACAGAGGATCCACTGAGACTCTCTGTCTTCCACTGATGCTTTAGTTACCAGTGAAAGTCGGGGCAGGCTGAACATGGAGCCTGTACCAGGCCAGCCTGTGAGCAGAGAAGGAAGGGACAGATGTCCCATTCACTCATATTGGTGGGCACGCAATCCCTTCCCACAGACAAGTAATGTGTGTGTTCTGAACAGGGAATGTCATCCCATGAGGCCTTTCCAGTTTTGCAATCCAGATTTTAAATGGTATTTATCCACAAGTATGAATCATGCACCAAATATATGCCCAGGGCTCTGTTAGACAGTACAGCACAAGCAAGGGAAAAGGCGCATCCCAGCACCCAGCACTCAGTGGCCAGAGGCGCAGCTATCCTCACAGCAAGGACCTAGAATCTATGCCCCAAGACTCCAGTGGGAGGCTTGTGGAGGGCATCCTCACTCTGGGCACCAGTGTTGGGATGGTGATCTCTTCAGTCTTTCTATTCCAGGGAGTCTCTGTGGCTGGAGGCAGAGAACAGCCGACCACCCTTGGGGCGAGAGTGACAGAAAGCTCACCTTCATGGCAGGTGCCAGTCAGGATGCCTCCCCCTGCCACTGTTGAGGGTTTTTCCTACACAAGGAGGTGGTGAGGTGCGAAGGGTACACTCCCAAAGGGGCGGCACCTAACAGCCCGCTGAATTCCACTTTAACCTGAGGAGGGAGGGGTTTCCAGTGTTCACCACAAAGCAACAGCCCAGACAGGATACAGTTACAGTTCTAGCCTAATTTTTAATTCAGGGAGGCTTGCAGTATTTCAAATGTGGGGCCAAAATATAAAAACTAATATTTTATGGTATACTCAATTGAACTCTCCTTAAAGTGTATTGATTCTGTATCATTTCTGACATCTTTACCTTATCCTCATAATTAATAGCTAATGTTGGTTAACATTTACATTAAGAGTAATGTAATTATATGATCATTAGTAAAGAGCTTTGTGTTGTGAATACCTACCATGTGCTAAGCATAGCGGCTAGCTCATTTAATCTATTGCAAAGTAAATGTTCCTGGGAGCCCGTGTGATAGTTGCAGACAACAGAGGCAGAGAGAAAGTACTCTGCTGCCCGTTCCGCATCTGGTAGGTGGGGAAGTGTAGGGGTCCACGCTAGGCAGTCCACTCCAAGACCTGCCTGTACCCCAGCCACTGGCCTCTCCTCATTTAACCGCATGGTGACCTATGGGGCACACATGAGTTTCCATGGGGAGATAGTCGAGGCTCAGGAGGGCCAGCCAGGACTCCCGCCCAGTTCTCCCCTCTCCAAAGCCTACACTAGTGTTGGAGCGGTTGCTGCACCCCATCTGCCATCTCCCAACTGTATCTGCTCTGAGGTAGGCTTTCCCAGCCTCTCTGAGGTTGCTCTGGGCAGGTCAATCATGACAAATTCTACATCAATAAGAAACAAAGTTAAAGTCCACTTTCACCACAAAACTCAGTGTGAGATAAAAAGACTCTGTGGTTGGGTGACCACACACATTTAGGAAATTCCTCCAAAAGCCGGGCATCTCCTGGGCACCTCCTTATACCACCTCCCTGCAGCCAGCAAGTCAGCCTTGCCCCTCCTCTGAAGCCAAAGAGAATGGCACCGGGTGTGCTGTGGTCTCTGCCCTCGGCCAGCAGCACTGGCCACAAACTGCCATAGCTGGCCTCTCCTCGAGCTCACCCACAGTGCAGACCAGCTCCAGGGTACCCAGAGGTGGAAAAGCAGATAAAAGCACCCTTCACCAACCCCAGAGGCCCTGGAGGGGCTCAGGGTGCCAGGATAGAGATGCCCATGAGCATTTTAGAGCATATCTGGGCAGCTGCCTGGACGCCCACAAGGCAGCCCATCGTGAGCAGCGGGAGCAGGGCCCTAGGCACCATGAAGGCACAAAGTGAGGGTGGGAGGCTGGGGTGCTGGCATCAGGGCCTGGGAAGTTAAACAGATTGCTGTGATGCTAGCAAAGTAGGAGTGTCCCCAGGGACCTCGTGGGACTTTGGGCACCCGTTTTTATGGGGCTGGAAAAGCTGCGGCTCATTAAGGACTATTAGTTACTGTGAATGCCTAATGGTATATTCCGTCTTAAGTGCTGATCTTGTTGTCGCTTAATTGAAATGTATTCTAATACATCTTCATCAGAGTACTTGAGAGTAGGGCAGGCAAGTCAGCTCCACTGAGCACACCGCCAAGCCTCGGGTGATCATGCACACACATTATGAAAGGATGAGCTGCACTCTGCACAAGGTGAGGCTCCGTGCAGGAGTTTGACGCAGGAGTCAGGGCCCCAAGACCCCAGTAAGGAGACATGCACCCTCTCTGGCTGCCTCTTCTTTAGAGGGTTGACCCTGACCAACAGGGATGCCACATCACCAGGAGATTACAAGCCTGTCTGTAGACAGGCATGTCCAGTGATTACATCACAGGACTCATATATGCCTCCAGGGACATTACAGTGAGACACACCACAAGGCTCCCTGTGAGATTAGGCTAAGCCAGACCCCAGCATAACTGGTGAGATGAAAATGACTAACCCAGACGCTAGAGTGGAATCTTCAAGACTACTTTCCACAGGCTGGTTTTCTGCTACTAGAGCATTCGGAAATTATCCATGTTCCTTGCACTCAAGAATGAAGTGCTATGTGCCACAGCAAAAACCTGGAAACCATACAGTGAGTTAGGGAAAATATGATTTATTCACTAGTAAAGAATTACAAGATTACAGAAATCAGAGTATGCATATATTGGTAATGAAAAAGCAGGTTATAGAATCATGTGGATAGCATTCCTTGCTTTATGCTGTACATTTATTTATCGATTTATTTATTTACACTCAGTGTCTTAGAGCATAGGGTCCCCTCTCCCCATCCACCCAGATCAGCCTGAGATAAGGGCCTGGGTGGGCAGCTAATGCGGGAAAGAGCTCATAGGAATGGGAAAGGTGGCTGGAGAAAGAGGAGACCCAGATGGAAGGAAAACCAAGCCAGGACCAACCCTGAGTCAAGCACCACTGTGAACATCTCGGTTTGCACTGCTTAGAGCTGCGTGGACATGGGAACAGAAGTGTGTTGGTCCGTTCCTGCTGCTAAAACAAAATTCTTGAAACTAGGTAACTTATGAAGAACAGAAACTGCTGCTATCAGTTCTAAAGGCCAGAAAGTCCAAGATCAAGGTAATGGCAAAGGCAAACAAATGCTTTGTCCTTGAAGAGCAAGAGAGCAAACCAGGAGGCATGCTGTTGAAATTTCTTTTATAAAGGGCTAAATCCATTCATTAGGGCTCTACTCTGGTGATCTAATCCCCTCCTACACCCTAAGATGGGCTTGGGGCATCCAGATCATGGCAAGGAGAGGAAATTTTGTCAGCAAGGTACAGACCCCAGTCAATGGTTATGCTGGAGACTTTCGCTGCATTCCAATTCCAGCCACAGTGACCACAGAGACACCACCTTGTCGGGACAGAGAGCAAGATGGGAGGGGGGAAGAAGGGGTCCTGGCTGCACAGCTGGAGTGAACTGGTGGGCTGAGGAGAAATGAGGCAGGCCCAGGAGTTGTGTAACCCTCACAGAGAAGTGTCAGGAAGGGTGTTTTCCAAACTGATCGTGGCAGTCACCCCTGAAAAGTGAAAGTCTTTATCCTCTTTCTTATGTGTTCCTGTTCTTTGTTTTTAAGAACAGCTATGCAAAAATTTTTGCAAAAATAACTATAAAGCTATATCAAAAGAAGAAATCTTTCTTCATTCCATTGGTTTCCAGATGAACACACAGGGCTTGGCCCTGTGCTTAGGGATTCCCAGCAGCCTGCAGTCTGTGACATGCCAGCCCTGGACATGTAAAAGGCATAACCTACAGGACTGCAGTCAGAGCACATGATGGCCAGCCTCACAAGGGGGCAAGCAGACAGGAACTGGGTGTAAGTGGAATCAAGTACATGGTCTTCTGCACCTGGTTTCTTTCTTGTAGACTAATGTTTTCAAGGCTCATCAGTGTTGTGATGTTTTATGGCCATTGTGTGAAGATAGCACATTTTCTTTAGCCATTTGGAAGTAGATGGACATTTGGATTATTTCCATTTCAACTATGATGAACAATGTTATCAATATTTGTACACTGTTTGGGTTTTTGGGTGGACACTGTTCTCACTTCTCTTGGGTGTCTATTTAGAAGTAGAATTGCTGGTCATAAGGTAATTCTGGGTAGACTTGTTTAGAAACTGCCAGAACGTGTTCCGAAGTGGATATATCATTCTCAGTTTCTACCAGCAGTGCATGTGAGTTCCAGTTTCTCCACATCTTCATCAACACTTGGTATGTTATTTCTACTCATCCTAGTGGATGTGAAGTAGAGTCTTTCTGTGGTTTTGATCCACATTTCCCTGGTAACTAGTGATGTCAAGTTTCTTGAATTTATTCATCATTCATGTATCTTTTTTAGGAAAATGTCTATGCAGATTCTTTTTTTTTTTTGGTTTTTCTCCGGTACCGGGAACCGAACTCACGACCTTGCGCTTGCCAGGCAGGCGCTTTGCCGCTGAGCTAAATCCCCAGCCCCCATGCAGATTCTTTTTCCATTTTTAATTAGGTTATTTGTGTTTTATTATGGAATTATACTTTTCTTTGAATATGCTAGATATAAGCTCTTTATCATATGCATAAGTTGATACTTATTTATTTTATTAACATGTGAATATGAGTTTATACAAATCAATTTATTTAAAACAACCCTCCTGCCCTGGATTGGAATTGTTTTTATATTATAGAAGTGAAAAGTGGCCTCACCCCCACCAGGTTTTTTCATGACTTTTTGGGGTAAATTCTTAAAAGTGGCTGTTATAGATTGGATGTAGTTTGTTTCACCCATGGCTCAATGTGTTGAAATTTGGCACCCATTTGAGAAATTAGGAGAATGAAAACTTAATCTAACTATGATGTTGAGAGGTAAGGCCATTGGGAAAGAGACTAGGATTATGAGGTCATTAGGGTGGAGCCACCATGATCAAGATCTAAAAGGGAGAGAAATCAAGAGACAAAAATATATAGGTGCATGTGCCCTGTCTGCTGCCCTGTGATGTTTCATGTCATGTAGGGATTCTGCCCTCTCTATATGGGCATGCTAGACCTTGCACCTCCAGAAATGTGAGCTATGATAAACCTCTTCTCTTTACAAAGTAACCTGCTTCTGGTGTTTTATTATACTAACAGAAAACAAAGTCAGTGATGATCTCCAAGAAGCAGAATTCTCCAGGAAAAGGGCCTCAAGTCTTCTTGGGAGGTAGCATTTGACATCTTCTTTAAGGAGATAAGAGGATCCTGTGGTTGGCAACCCAGTGGGTGATTCTCCACTGGTTAAGGCTGTTAGACTTAGAAAATCTATGAGACAATCAGAAAAGTCACTGCTATGTGGAGATGACCAGCGCCTTCTCTGGATATACCAATTAGCAAAACCAAGGGCCAGGGGTTTAGCTCAGGGGCACAACGCCTGCCTGGCAAGCACAAGGTTGTGAGTTCTATTCCTGGTACCAGAAGAAAAACAAAAACAAAAACAAAAACAAAACAATTAGCAAAACCAAAAGGCTCCCCTTTGTCTGCTGACCCAGCCCCATGCCTTGGCTCAGAGTTTGGTGGGCAGAGCCAGGCAGGGCTGGACCTGGGCTTCCATGGCTCACTCCTCAAGTGGGCACCTGTCATGCTCTCAGGATCCCTGCCAAAGACAGTCCTGGGACTCTGCCACTGTCAACCAGGGACAAGGACCGTGCTGAAATGAGCAGAGATGTTATAGGCCACCCCACCCCATGGATTGGATGATACAGCAGGCTGGCTTTCCTGCCCACTGCCTCTCAGCTGCCCTTGGCAATGCTACAGGCTTGGTGTGCATTTGCCCCCAAAGTAGAGCCTGAGACGAGATTTTTCCCTTAGGTGATTTGCTTGGGAGCTGACTCCAGGAATCCTGCAAGTGTTGAAGATCAGGCAGAAGGGACCCGGTGCGCTTAGTGTGCAGGTATCTGTAGTGGGCATCTGGATCCCAGTCCTCAGGACCCTCTGACAGGCTGTGGGAAACTATCCTTCCGAAGGACAAGGACCCTGGAATGTTTTCTCATCAATTCCCACGCTTTGTGGATTGAGGATCACTCCTGAGGTGTTAACTTCATGGCATCTAGTTTTCCACACAAATAAGACAGGCAACATCCTTGGACAGAGAAAGGCAGGAAGCTTCCTGGGTACGGCAATGGGTGAGCGTGGGCAGCATCCTAATAGCATCTGCCACATTCCCTGAATCAGAGCAAGGATTTTCCCCGCTCACCCTGGGCCCAACGATTAAGCCATTCAGATGAAACAGAGCAGCCAGGGGGGCCCTGATCATAATGTGTGTCCCCTCCTCTGTCACCCCAGAGGGTGGGGGAGGGTTGGAAAGAGTGGGAAAACACTGATGCAGAAATGCAAAAGACCCCAGCCTGGTGCAGATAAACTGTGCCTGAATGAATTGCTTGTTTTCAAACAGAGCGGGGACTTTATTTGAACAGTTAATCCTCACGTGTTGCAATAGCCCCTAGGTCACCTCAAGAAGATTATTATTTGCCTGGAGTGTTGCAGGCTGGGGAAATCTTCATGTACCTTTTTCCTTTTAAAGATCAGATGCAATGGCCAGGCCAAGATATGTGAAAGCAAATCGTGAACCCTGTCTACCAGCTGGGGGCATGCTGGGACAAAGGAAGGAGTCGCTGGCAGCACTGTGGGCCTGAGACCCTGAATCTAGCAGGAACGGTCAACACATATGTTCCCAAGTTCTACGGCATTCCTCCATTATCTAAGACACTATGCCAAACAGATCCGGTCCCCTTGTTATCAGTTTATTTACAGTTTTGGATTTGCAGTAGCTTATGTGCCATGTATGTGTCCCTCAGTATATGAGGGATAAGTTTCAGGACCCTCTTGGATACTAAAGCCCACACATGCTGAATCCTTTATAAAGAGGGGTGTAGCATTTGCATATAATCTACACACTCTTTCTGTATACTTTACCATCCCTAGATTGCTTGTAACACCCAGTGAAGTGTGGAAGCCATGTAAATAGTTGTTATACTGCATTGTTTGTGGGAGGGAGGGGCAAATGCAAGAAAAAGTCTATCATCATTGTACAGAGTTGATTTTTTTTCTTAAAAAAATTGATGACTGTATTAGTGTAAACCATCAGAGGAAAAATCTCCCCAGGGATCCATCAAAATTCTAAACAAATAACTGCTACAGCTGGAGAGTTGTGAACTGGAGCCCTCTGATTCTACAGGGGTTTTCACACAGAATCTCTTCTAGAAAGCAAGGAGAACTGAAGAAACAAGAGCATGTGTGTTCTACAAAGTAAGCCTAGAGGTCTCTGCTCAGTTTGAAAAGACCCCTTCAAAACATTCACCATCTGCAAAACTTCTGTGATTCGCAATCAGAGAAGCTAGCTCAGTGTGAGAGAAAATCCAGCAGCATGGCTAGATTCCACAGCCTCTTGGGGATAGGCAGAAACCTCTAAAAATGACCCAATAACACTGGACTTCAGAGTGAGGAAAGGAAAAGAAACTGAGTCCCAGCTGTGAAGATGCTAGAGGTATTTTTTGCAAATATATCTCATACACACATTCAAAAGTCCATTTAAAATCCTAAATGACTACCCTTAGAAAAATACTCACAGTTCTCAAGATTTAACCATTTGCTCCTGTCTCCATGATTAATAGATACCTCAAAGCTGACATTTAATTCTTCCAGGATGCAAAGACTGGTGCTTTAATTATCTATTAAAGTACCAGTAGTTTAATTACCTATTTGGAAATTGTAAAGTAGTAAAAAGAAGCCTCCCTTGAGACAGCATTAAGTAAAATCATTCAGATATAAAGGGAGACATTATCATTTTCAAGGTCACACAAACTGTTTTGTAAATTGATAAAATGTTTTAAAGGATGCTTATAAAATACATAGGAAAAGACTAAAGTTATCACATACTTTAGACAAATATCTGTGCGTTTGTCTGTCTTCCAGAACAAATCTATCAACTCATTCGTTCATTCACTCACTCAACAAAGATTTGCACAATACACTCCCACTAGAGGACTCTCATGAGAGAACTGTGTTAAAGACTGGTGGCTCCTTCCCTTTGAAGTTACCAAACGTGGACAGAAGTGATAGGTGAGGTATTGCACGTGGTACCTGGGTGTCTGTCATTTTTAAAAGTATTCATTTAAGGCCAAAACAATGTTAATAGCTAACATCAGGAGACTCTAAAGCAAAGATGCTGAGGCTGGATTTGAAGGAAAAATAAGCCAACCTGTGTATTTCTGGTTTTGAAAGCGATCCCTTTCCTCACACCATGTCTCCAAGTGAACAAGGAAACATCTAACCTCTTCCACCTGTGAGGTAAGTAATGATACCCAATGTACACAGTTGCTGTAGAAAATAGGTGCAAAGAGCTTAGCTTGGTGGCATTCTTGATGAATATTCAACAGACATGACCTGCTTTTACCTCATTTTTTTTTGGTAGGGGGGTTTCTGGTACCGGGAACAGAACTCACTACCTTGCGCTTGCCAGGCAGACGCTGTGCCGCTGAGCTAAATCCCCAGCCCCTTGCTTTTACCTCATTGAGGAACTCACATGACATAGCACTCGGCACTAGAAAGCAGTTTATAAATATCGATGATTTGCTGCTACACAGGTGCACAGGTACACACATGCACACATACGTGTGCACACACACACACACACTCAAGTCCTGGTCTAAAAGTGGAATGCACACAACAATACATTGGGTAAGAAAGAAAACAGGAAGTCTTCTGTTTCCACGTATTTATTTTACAAACTCAAAGTGATTATGATTACACTTACTGAAATCTATTATGTGGCTGACGCATAATACCTTCCTCGGTTTGTGTGTCAGAGCCTTCTGTTATTGGTCTCCCTCAGGGACACTTCAAATTGCTGAATGGCAGACTAACTAGGTGAATTTTCAGCTTTTATATTAAAAGACACTTTTTGAGCCCTGTTAATGAAGGCGCAGGTTACATAAGTCAGTACAAGCTTCTTTAGCACCTGGTCATTAAGAAGCAATGGCTTTTAAGAACCTGTCTTCACGTTTGTCACATCATCAAGATAATGCAGTGACTATCTTGGCAGAGTTGAGCCACTCTGATCTACTTATACTGGTTGCTATGTGTTGGGTACACAAGACTTCCCTTTATGGTGATCTCTCTGGTTTTCCATACATCATATCTTCCTCCATTTACTCCCTAATTTTGGTGGAGCACATCCTCCAGTACTTTTCTGAGAAAGGTTACAAGTGACTGGTAAATTTCTTTTGTTGGTATGCCTTCGTTTCTCTTCATACTTACTTGATCACTCCACTATTAAATAGAGTTTTAAATTGGTAATTACTTTTCTTTAAAGTTTCAAAAGCATTGCCAGGTATGGTGGTGCACACCTGTCATTCCAGAACTCTGGGAGGCTGAGGCAGGAGGACCACAAGTTGAAACCCAGTCAGAGAAACTTAGCAACTTAACAAAACCTTATCTCAAAATTTTAAAAATAAAATAGAAAAAGGCTGGAAGTGTAGTTCAGTGTGAAAATCCTGGTTTCCAACCTCAGTATCACAAAAAAATAAAACTTTAAAAACATTACTCCATTATCATCTTGATTCTGATGCTTCTTCCTTAAATCATTCTGATTCCCAGGCATTTTTTATGAGTCCTGTTTTCAGTTCTCCTACAGCTTCTCTTTGTCCCTGGTATTTTACTATAACAGAATTCCACTGGGCTTGTAATTGCTGGGATCATCCATTCTGGCACTTCCTTCAGTTCTGGGATGGTTTTTTCTTAAATTATTTTAGTTATTTTTCTCCTTCTCTTTGGTTCTAGCACTGCATTATTTGGAGCTGGTCCTCTTAATGTTTCTATTATTTTTCATTTCCTTACTCTAGATTCTAAGATATTTCCTCAAGTTTATTTCCCAAACTTTCTATTGAGAATTTCATTTATAATATCATGTTTTTATTGTTCTTCTCCAAATTCCTTTCTTTCCTCTAAATATTCTTTTTTGATTTTGTGGGAGGTCTTTGGTGTTGGTTTTGAGGGTTTTTGACATTAGGTTGGTTGGTTTGGGGATTGAGTCCAGGGCCTGACACAAGCTGAGATCTTCTCTACCACTGGCTATACTCCCAGGCCCCAAATACTCTTTTTTAAAAAAAATTACTGGTAAAGAGCATCATATAGAAAGATGCATAAATCATGTGTATGCATCACTGAATTTTTAAAGATTAAATACATTTGCCTAAATACACCCAAATAAAGAAACAGGAAATTTGCCTCGTCCTTCCCCATATTTTCTGCCCAGTAGAGGTAATCACTGTTAGGTCTTTTATCACTGTTAGTTTTACCTAATCTTAAACTTTATATAAATGGAAACATACAGTACACATTCTTTTGTGTCTGGCTTTTTGCAAAACATAAGTTGGTGGGGTTCATCTATGTTTTGCAGACAGAAATGGTTTTATAATTTCTTGATTTTTATTGCTATATCCCCTTGTATTTTTAATTTCATATTTATTGTATTTTAGTGCTATATTCCAGTGGCATGGTTATGCCAAAATTTATTTATTCATCCTACTGTTGATAGGTTTGGGTACTATTTCCGACACAGATTGTTAAAAGATTGCAGCTATGAGTATGCTTGCACAACCCTCTTGAACACAGGGAAACTTGTTTGGTGGTTATATACTGGAACTCGATTCAGGAGGTGGGTGAGCACCCATGTATACTATAACATAGCTTTCAAGAGTGATTGTACCCATTTATACCCCCTCAATCCATGTATTAGATGTCTAATTACCATCTCATCAAACTTTAGTATTGTTGGTTTTTTAACTTTTAGGCTTTTGGGAAAAGTATGTAATGGTAATTCATTGACAGTTTAACTTGCATTTTCCTGTGAATTAAGTAGCCCTTCGTGTCTTTAAAACTTTGACTCATTTTTCAAATTGTATTTGAAAAATGTCTTCTTAATATTTTATAAGATTTTCTTTTTGTAATACTGGGGATTGAACCCAAAGCTTTCACACTGAGCTACATCTCCAGCCCATTTTTATTTTGAGACAGAATCTCCATAAGGAATTTTTCTGATATATTCAATACATCAGTCTTTTGTCTGGTGTATGTGTGTGTATGTGTGTCTGTCTGTCTGTGTGTATTACATATACATCTTCTTCTACTCTGTGGTTTGCATTTTTATTCTTTTATAATGAGTGATTATTCAATCCCTCGAAGAAATGTTAGGTCTCCAAAAGATTTGAAAACTTTCTGTTGTGCTGATTCCTAGATTTGTTTTCTCTCTCATAGTTAGGTATATGATCTACCTGGAGTTTGTTTCTGTGTATGGTATAGGAAAGAATCAATGATGTTCCTTACCAATGCACAGTTAGCCCAGAATCATTTGGGGCAGTCTTTTTCCCTACTGTGCTCTAGTCACACTTTTGCAGTGAAATGAAAAATCAATAGCATGGGTCTGCTCATAGCCTTGGGCTGGACTTTCTACTTGCCCACCCTGTGCCTGTTCCACACCTTCTTGTTAAAAAGCATCAGTCACCAAGTAAATGCTTCAACTTCGCTCTTCATAGTTGCCTGGGCTATTCTTGACCCTTTGCATTTCTGTATGAATTTTAGAACCCACTTGTGTATTTCTGCACACAAAATAAAAGCTGATACTTTTTATTGGGATTACATTGAATCCATTAAGAAAGAATTGGCATCTTTGTACTATTAGGTCTTGTGGTGTAAGACTACCTCCCAGGAATGTGTACTTCTCCATGTAGATTTCTTGTATAACAGTATTTATTCCTAAACATATATTGCTAATGCTGTCAGAAGTGGTGTTGTTATTTAAAAGTTCACATTCTAATTATGGCCAACATATAAAAATTAATCTACTTTTGTCCAACTGCCATTGTATTAACAGCCTTGCTAAGCCCTTTTATTAATCCTTATTATTTGTCTATAGGTTATTTTAAATTTTGTGTGTACCAGACTTGTCCTCTGTTTTACTTTTTCTTTCTTTCTCTGTCTTTTCCTTTCTAACTTCATAAGCTTTCTTTTTCTTCTCAGTCTCCTCTGGTCAGAACTGCTAGTGTGATGTTGGGTAACCATAGTGCTGACAGGCATCTTCCTCTAACTTCTGATCACAAAGGAGAAGCTGTTAGCAATTCATGATTACCTGTGGCGCTTTCTGTGGGCCATATATGGGGACACCTTACCAGATTAGGAGAGTTCTCTGTAAGGGTTTTCTGCAAATTGCTTAAGATCAGTGAGACAGACAGTTGCACTCTTACTACACAGCTGGATGGCCAGGATCCATGGCACACTGGTGCCCAAGGCTCGGAAAAGCTGCCTAGCATAGATAGAGTCTCTCTCCACACTGCACACAGCTGGGGAATCCTGGGAGCTCTCTGCCCCAGTTTACATACCCTGGTGTCACTGGACTCGCTGAGCACATGCACTACAGATCACCTGGGGTGGGATGAAAGAAGACAGAGCCTGGGTTCTTCCAGATACCTCCTCATCTCAAGGTGTTTTGTGCTCGGTACATTCTGTACAAGTCCTGCAAGCAAAGGAGAAAGAGAACTGACTAGCCAAGTTCAGCCAGGAATCCATCTTCCTTCATTCCCTTGTATTCCTAATGTGCTGTGCATCTCCTAATTATGCAGTTAACTCAATGCTGTTTTCATATTTATTGAGAAAGTCATGTGATAATATTCTAAGGTTTTTTTTTTCTGTTAATGTGGTGAATGACATAAACTGATTTTTCAAATATTTAACCAAGCTTGAATTTTTGGGATCAGTCCAATTTAAACATGATCATTATTTTTTATGCAGTACTGGGGATTGAACCCAAGGTCTCACCTATTCTAGCCAAGTCTTTTACTACTGAGCTAGATCTCCAGCCTTTTTCATTTTATTTTGAGACAGTGTCTCACTAACTTGCCCAGATTGGCCTTGAACTTTGATCCTCCCGTGTTGGCCTCCTGAATAACTGAGATTAAAGGTGTGAGCCACACTTGGCCATGACTATCATTTTAAATGCATTCTGTTGAATCTTGTTTGCTAATAACTTGGAATTTTCCATCACTATCCATAAGTGATATTGTCCTGTGATTAGCCCTTCTTCTTGTAAGGCTTTTGTATTGACATTTTTCTGGCTTCCTAAGACAAAAATGGAAAGTGTTTCCTCTTTTCTGGAAGAAATTATGTAAGTTTAATGTTTTATCATCCTTAAATGTATGGAAGATTTCAACAATGAAGTTGTTGATCCTGGTGTTTCATTGAAAGTTTTAAAAAAAACTATGAATTCAATTCAAGACAGTTCATAGTACCTATATTCCCAGTGTCCACCGTGATTTCTTCTGCTGCTTATGGATTATAGAGGACAGCGTGGCTTAATTTCCAATATTTTCTTAACTGTCTTATCTATTTTTACCTGAATTCCACTGGCATCAGAGAATCTTCCCCTAATGTTTTTAATATTTTGAAGAAAAATTTGATTTATGACCCAGCATGTAGCAATTTTGTGTGTTGAAATTCACTGATTTTTCTGTCTCTTTGGTCTTATCAGTTACTGAAAGAAGTATTTTAATGTATGATTATGATTTTTATATATTTCTTTTTGTTATATCAATTTATGTATTTTGAAGCTGTGTTAGTAGTTGTATGGCTTCCTTCTGTATAAAACATTTTATCATTATGAAATATTCTTCTTTATTTCTAGTAATTTTTTCTTAATGTCTACATGGTCTAATATGAATGTAGCTATACAATCTCTCTTTTCTTTCGTGTTCATCTGATTTTTTTTCCAGGCTTTTCTTTCTTGTGTGTTAATATTAAACTACATCTTCTTTAAGCAGCAAAACAATGAACTGTTAATGCACTGTTAAGGCACTGATTGGTTTTCAATTAAAATATATAGTCTGTTTGTATTTCATGTATACAGTACTATATTTAGGTCTATCATGTTACTATTGTCCTATCTATTGTTTATTCTTTTTCTCTTTTTCTTGCTGTCTTTGGATTAACTTTTTGTTATTCCACTTTTACCTTTTGTTAGTAAATTATACATTCTTTCACCTTTCTTTGTTACTGACCTATTGGTTACAACCACTGGGTTCTAGATTTATTGAAATCTATTGTTGATTTGTACTGATGCAATTTCTCAGATAAGTAAAGGATTTTTAAATAATTAAATTTATTCTCTCACCCTCTTTTCAGTCTTACTTTTTACTTTAATAATTTTAATCCTTAAGACAATGTTCTTTAGAGGTTTTTGACATTCAATATTCAGATTAGATTAGCATTTCTCAATCCTAACACTATGGACATGAGGCCAGATAATACCCTGTGTGGAGCCAGCCTTGGCACTGTAGGGTAGTTCACAGCATTCCTGGCCTCTACCTACTACATGCCCACAACTCTCCTCTGAGGTGTAAAATCCCAAAATGTCTCCAGATGATGCCAAAAGTGTCCTGGGGGCAGAATTATCTTTAATGGAGGATCACCAGTTTAAATTTACACGTGTGTGTTCCATTTCATACCTGCTAATTTCTTCCTGCATCTCTGTGCTTTTCTTTAGGATAATTTTCCTGTGACTTCATTCTTTTGTATGTTTTAGTACAGTTCTAGTGACCGTTGATTCTCTCAAGTCTTGTAATTCTCGCTACAGTTCTGTCAGTTGTTGCTTGGTATTTCAGGGCGATACACACTCAAGACGGATATACATTTTCATCTTGGTATTTCTGTTACTATTATATGACTTTTGTATTTTTGTTAATGACACTGTTTCTGAATTCCTTTTGAATATAGAGATTTCTACTCAGCTTTCTTTTGGTGTACATTTGCCTCATAAGGTACAGCTTTGCTCATCTGATCACTTTCAAACGTTTTAATCTTTCCATTTTGAGTGTGCATAATCCACCGCTATCTTTCAAAATCCAATGTGAGTCTCTGCGTTTAAGTTACACACAATTAATACAAGTACTAATATTTTGAGACTTAGATTATGTCCTTATTTTGTATTGTCTATTTAGCACAATTTTCTTTTTCTTGCTTTCTTTTTCTTTTGGGTAGATTGAGTTTACATTTGCTGGCTTACAGTGAAGTCTCCTCATTGTTTTTATGGCTTTATATTATTCCATATAGTGAATTGCCACAATTTATTTAATTAATCCATTACTGAGGACATTGAGTCTGCTGTAACTGTGGGCCAAACATACTGTACTTCAAGCAATGAATACCTTGTTGTGCTTCCCAAGCCCGGCTCATCTGCAGGTTTCCCCTTGGGTGCTTTTAGTTTTGAGAGCCAGTAGACCGTCTCACAGGTTGTGGCTTCAGGTCGGGTTGACTTAAAGCAGCCCCAGAGATGAGACTTTGCCTCACTGTGGCCTCCTAGGACTCAAACCCATGCAAACACTTGGCAGGAGACACACCAGGTGTGGTGTCCAGCAAGTCACCTGGGAAGGTGACTTTGCTGCTTCAGGCAAACAGGGGGAACATAGGGTCCCTTTTCAGCATGCTGCAGTTTGAACAGCCCTGCTCCCAAGCAACACTGTTAAGGGGCAGAACCCACAGGCTCTTCCACTGACTGTGCAGGCAGAAGAACCTAAGGGCAGCCTGTGGACAGACACAGGCAATGGATTGGGAGCAGTTGTGCAACCAATGTTCTGCAGGCTGCCAGGTTCCTGGCCTTACCCCCAAGCAGCCAGTGCAGGAGGACCTTCAGCATCTCTTTCAACTTCGGCCTCAAAACCAAAGCCAGCCCCATCCAGGCCTGCTCTGTACTGCCTCCTACCCTGCACACAACCTCAGGCAAGACTTCACTTAACCTTCCACAGCCAGGACGATGACCTTCCTTACAGGAGAAAGCTCAGAAAGGAGTAGGCACCTCGTAGACACAGTGCAAGCTCCTGTCATTCTTATTGTTCAGCAGAACTTTTCCCACAACCCAGCAAACAACACCCAAAGAACTTTGATCTGCTTAAATAGCTGTGAGAAAGCACCTTACAAAGCAAAGATGCCGCGTTTTTATTATTTATATAAAATGCATAAATGGGAGGAAGTCGCATAAATCACAAGCTGCTATTCTCATTGGAGTTTACAACCACATTATTTTATGAAAAACCGGACCATATTAAATTACCCAGGCCTTGGAAATTTGTAAACCTGTACAAATTCCACATTGGAAACAGCCGTTTATCTATTCTGTCACTTAAAACACAAATTATGATCGGTATAAAAGATTTTAATTCACATAAATTTGCTGGTTAAAAAAAAAAAACCACATAGTTAGGAGAGAAGCACTCAGGGTTCACCAAGCCTCTAAAGAGGCCACTAGAAGTCATTATGGTTGTTATGCCCTCTTAGGGTGACAGCATTAGCAAGACATAGAAGGAGAAAAGCTCATTAGGACAGTGTTCATGAGTTGTCACCATGATGGCAGGGACCATTTGAGAATGTGTGTACCAGTCAGCTTTCTGTCACTATAATGAATACTGGAGATACCCTATAAAGAGAAAAGGTTTATTTTAGCTCATAGGTTTTAAAGGCTTCAGTCCATGGTCAATTGACCCTGCTGCTTTAGGGTCCGTGAGAGGAGCACACCATGGAGGGAGCAGGTGGCAGAGCAAAACCGCTCACCTTAGGCTAGGATGTGAAAGACAAGAAGAGGAGTCTGGGCCTCATCACCTCTCCAAGAACACACCCTCCAGGACCTAGAAGACCTGCCCCAAGCCACCCCCCTTAAGCAGTCACCACCTCCCAGTAGTGCCACCCTGGGGGATGAGTCTTTACTATGTGGGACACTTCAGATCCAAACTATGACACTGTGGAACACTCATCAGAATTTTCCCACCCAGGAAGTAGGGAGCTGAAGTAGTTATCCACCAACACACCCTGGACTTGCTGAGCCCTTGATACTTACAGGTTGTCATGTAGTTGACCAAGCTATAGGGTTCTGCAGAAAGCCTCCAGAAGAGCAGCAGGGAGATGAAGATACTCCAATGGGAGGTTTACTGGGTGTATAAGAACTGCCCCTGCAGTGCAAATAGACTCAATGACCAGAGGGGACAAACTAAGTTACCCACAACATCTGTAACAAGTGTCTTGAAAATCTGCTATTATTGTAGGCAGCTAAGTTCAATAGAAATTAACATACAGTGTGAGAGGGACTGAACACTCCAGGAAGTCAGCACAAAGAATGAAAACATCAAGATTGTAGCTGGAGGCCCAAGATGGAGATGCAATGACCAGGCCTGCAGGTCTCCCAAAGGAATAAAGAACAACTTGAGATTATATTGTCATTGGCACCACCTGGTCCAGAAAGTCCAGACAGGCATCAGCTGCCCAGGTGGGTGGCAGAGCATCCAGACCCATCCCTCCCCGACAAATGCCTTTGTTCTGTCCATGCACCCTTGCTACGTCACTCATTTCCCTACTGGATCAACACTAGCTGAGCAACTGTACAAGTAATCCTATAGATTAATTATAATTTGACCCACATTCTACCCACATTTGACTTTGCTGGATAAATTGCTCCTGACAAAGGACCTCAGTGGCCACCCACCTGGGACCCCTCCTAGAATCTAGGCACAATTCTTCTCCCTTATTTCCAATGAAACTCTCCTAACTTCTTCCTTTGATACATAGCTTCATTCCTCGATGTTGTGAGACCATGAATTTGGCACATCTGACACCTATATTTATATAAATTAAAGTATATTAGGAGTTATATTTTTCCTTTATCACTATGACTGAAGACATGGCCAGATGTGTCATTGTGTAAATCCATTTTCCATCCCAGCTTTTATTGTTAGAGGAAGCAGAATGCCTTATGCAGGTGGACCATCCTTAAACAGAAATCTGAACTGTTCCAAAATTCACAACCTTTTGAGCACCAACGTGATATACTACATGTGGGAAACCCTTCCCCACACCACGTATTGCAAGTCACATTCAAAATCCAGGTGCGCTAAAGGTACCATATTAATTTACCTTCACCCTGTGTGTACATGGCATATATGAAATATACATGAGCTATTTGTTTAGTTTCAAGATATCTCACTGTACACATGCAAACACTCTAAAATATGAGAAAAAAATGTTCTTCAAAATTCAGAACATTTCTGATGAAGCAGTTTTGAATAAGGGATATTCAACCTATTACATTTTTTCTTCTAAAACTTCACTTCAACACAGCTCTGGGTCATTATAGTCATCTTCCCTTTTATTAAAAAAAAAAATTTCCTTTAATTGTTATGCTGAGGATCCAACCCAGGAGCTCATACATGCTAAGTATATGATTTGCCTCTGATGCGGCTGAGAGCACTGTGGTGCGCCTGCCTTCAGGCCGGCCACCGCTGCTCAGTTGAGAACTGTCATGACACAGAGAAACAATGACACAATTGGCCCACCATGCACTGGCTGCAGATGCCCACCTAAGGACATGTGTGAATCATTCAAACATGGAAAAACCCCTGGGAATACATGCTATACAACAGGCCACTCTTGCTCTTGCCATTGAGAACCAGAAAGGTCTGGAGTCAGCAGAGGAGCAGCTGCTGAACAAGGACTCGGAGAACATGAGAATGCAGACTAAGCCCGAGGATTCAGAGGTCCTGTGGACTGGGGTCATAAGAGCCGCTCAGAAGCTGTAAACCAGGTGGACCTTGCACAATACCTGCAGAGACTCCCTGGAAGCCATTCTTCTCCTGAAAGTACAGGCTGTGGTGGAGCCCCGAAGAAGTCTGCAACAGGATTCCTGCTGCCTGTGCTGACAGTTGGGGAGAGGACACTAACTGGTTGTGGGGTCCCAATGCGATGGGAGGCTGGAGAGAAAATGCTACAAAAAATGGCTTTCACCCCACATGGCTCACTTGATTTTTGACAACCCTTAGGCTGTAACTACTTGTTAGATCCTTCTTGTGTATCTCTGTCTTCCTGAGAAACCACTTCTAAGATACCAACATATATTACAGCAGTCATTGATATTTTCCTAGTAATCTATCCATAACTCTGTAATGTTTGTATTGTTCCTATCATATTTCATAAATGGATGCATGTTTATTACTATGTGTTTCCTACAACAACCATTGAGAATAGTTAATGATTATTCAATAGGTCACTCATGTATAGTTCTATTTATTTTCTTTTGAAGATACCTAAGTAGAGTACAACAACTATTGATAATCTCCAAAAAAAAAAAAAAAAGATTTGCCTCTGAGCAGCAGCCCAGCCTGAGCACAGTTGCTTAATCCAGTTCTTCTTAGCCAGGTGATAGAACCACCATAACTTTTAACACAGAATGCACTTGGAGTCGATGGTCAAATGTATCAGAAATTAAAGCCAGCACCAATATAACATTTTGATCACTGTATCTGTTACAGAAACATCTAAGTGGGTTAAAACCATATAATAACTCTGGCCCCCAGGTTTTCCAGGCCATTTAATTATTAAATTCTTCCTTTGAAAGGGATCACTATTGTATGCAGTTTAGACTAGGGTGGATGGCAGAGGTTTTTTCTGAGGTCACCAGTGCTTTTAACTACTGCCGAAAGAGCATCCAGTGCTGATTAACATACCTCGGATTAACTAGATTTCGCATGCAGCAATCATACTTCATTCAGCCAGGCCCATCTCTGGTGAATTGTGGACATTAATGACAGTTGCAAGAGCTCAAATATTATATAATCACTAATTACATTCTGTGCAATTAGCGGAGGCTCATCAGTGTGAATCACTAATGGCTGATCACCCTGTTCTCTCTGGGAGGAAAGAGATGGTTGGCATAATTTTCTGATTGTATTAGCATAAACACAAATGCTATTAACAAACTTTGGCAATCGTGAAGAGCCTGGCCGTCATGATGAACGGAAGCAAGAGGCCTGCCTGACAGGTACAGAGCCTCCTTGGTGAATCTCAGAGCTGTGTGCTGCTGGCTTCAGGGTAACTCACTCCCCAGCCACCTCCCAGAAGAACTCACACGACGCCCTGGCCACCCACCAGTAAAGGACTCACACATGGGTCCGCTTCAAAACAAAACAAAAATCACGCTATGGACTTGTATTTTCCTAAAATGGGTTTTCTGAAGCCAAGCTTTAAGATGTTGTGGGACACTGCAATATGAAGCTGGTGGCCAATTAGGAGGAACACCTCTGAAACAGGAAAGAGCCTGTCTGGATATAATTTATTTACCCCTCTCCACATTGGGTCATTGTTTTAGCTGTCTAGTGCTGTCATAACAAACATCAGAGGTTAGGTGGCTTCCACAGCAGGAGTTCATTGTCCCAGTCTGAGGCCAGGAGTCAGAGAGCCACATGTCAGGAGTTTGGCTTTTCCTGAGGCCTCTTCTGGACTTTCAGGGATGGTCTCTTCCTCCTCCTCTTCCTCCTGCTTCTCCTCTTCTTCTTTTTTCTCCTCCTCTTGCTCCTCCTCCTCCCCCTCCTCTTCCCTCCTCCTCCTGCTCCTCCTGCTCTTTTTCCTCTTGTGCTCATGGCCCCTTCTCTCTCGGTCTCTCTTTTGTGTATAATATGGACGATGTCTCTTTGTATGTATGCTAATACAAATTCCCTCTTCTTACAAGGACACTAGCCACAATGGATTAGCTCCCCACCCATATCACTTCCTTTATCTTAATTGCATCTTTAAAGGCCCTTTCTCCAAATACAGTCCCATGCTGATCTCCTCAACTAAGGCTTCCACATAGGAATTTGGGAATACAGTTCAGCCCCTAATAGCCAGGATGCACATGAGCTATGTATCTTCTAATCAAAACGTCCTTGCTGGAGGCCTGGTGACAAGATTGAGTGAAGCCCTCATTTCAGTTGATGAGACCTGTGTGTTCCAGAATGGCCAACAGCAGCCACAGCTGACTAACTGCAGAGTGTTGTGGTCAGTGTGACTACAGAACTGAATTTTTAATATTTTTTGCTTCAGTTTAAATTTTAAAACTAAAAGTGTGTAAGAATATTTTCCTGTCAAAGACAACTTTTAGGGATACATTTCAGTTCAACCATTTCAGTGTCCAAACTGAGATGTACTTAAAAATGTAAATGCACGCTGGAATTCAAAGACTTGGAACAAAAAGAGGTAAGATATTAATAATTTTTATGTTGATTACATGTTGAGAAGAAAATATATTTAATATGGGCTAAAAGAAATCTATTTCCAAAATTAATCTTACCTGTTTGTTTCTAGGTTTTGTAATATGGCAACTTGAAAATATAAATTACATGTCTGGTTCACGCTGTATTTCTATTAAGCGGCTTTGTGTCATTCACCCAAATTGGGTCACTGGATAAACTAAAATATAAATTCCTTTTGCCAAAACAATTAAAGCTCTAGGTCCTTTTGTGTCTTCTCTACTAAGATTAAAATAATGAAACCATTTCTTCCTGGATACTAATATATTATTTAATCTCTCATCACTTGCCATATTTGTAAGTTTTCTCAACAGTGTATAAAATCCACCTATATTTAGAGATCGAGCTAATTTTCTCCATAATGAAAAGATTCTCCCTTATCAATAATCCTGCTTCCAGGTATCACTGGCTTTAGTCCTAAACACTATGGCTTTGTGTGTCCTACCTCCTCAGTAGCTAGGAAGTCCCTGGGAAGACATGCAGCACCCTTTCTTCATTTCTGCATCACACATGCTGAAAGCCCACTCTCATCTATTCACCTGTGTGCAAAAGCTCCATGGGTCTGTGATTAAGGGACATCTTTGAGATGGGCCCAATATGTTGAAGAGCTGGAGGGGCTGTGGGAATCATCTTCAAGGGTTTGGTGGAATGATTTGGAGGAGGAGTTTCTTCTCATTATTACAAGGAAACTATTCTCTCCAATGAAAAACTAAAGGCCTTGATATTACACAAACATGATTAATATTACATGCATTAAAAATTAAAGAATTACAATTTTAAAGCCACAAAGAGTTCCTTGATATTAGATCAAAATAACTAGCTGATTCTCTTAAACTTTTCCTGTACTTTATTTGTGTTTCAGTTTTGGTTTTTGTTTATTTCTTTGGCTTTGGGGCTGAGATGGAACCCAGGACCTCATGCATGTTAAGTGCTTGCTTTACCCCTGAGCTTCAACCCCAGCCTCTCACCCTCCCTTAGGCAGTTTAATCCCTTGATGTCCTAAAGAATGACAAACAGCAGACCCCTGACCCAGGATGCAGCTGGGCCTTGTGCTACCCACCAAACCCTCTTGTAGTTCTCACCCTAACCCCAATAGGAAATGTCTAAAATTCTCTAAATCATCAGAGAATTGATCAATACCATATTCTCACTCTAAAACACACAAGGGGCAATCAAAGAGTTGATTTTTGCCTTATCTCTTTGTTCTTCCTGGCATCACTCAGCCTTTAGAAATAATGAAATCAATGCAAACATTTGTTGGAAGGGTGCCTGCTTTGAAGATCATTGCTACCTAACTGCCTTGGTCATTTACATGGAATCCAGGGAGGATTTCAAAGAGTCTTTCACCCTTGTTACTAGGATAAAAGGAAGACTCAGGTGTTGAGTTTGTTCTGTGCATACGTCTGTGTACGTGTGTGTATGGTTTAATATTTGATGAGGCTCCCATTTCACACACACAGAGCTCCCATGTGGGTTTTATTTTTCTGTCCTTTAATTGAAGTGATGCAGATTAAATGAAAGATGAAAAATGCATTCAGATCCAAAAAGGGAAAAATATTTACATCCAGGAAATTGATGTGGAACTGCTGGCCTCGTGTACATGAAGTGAAAGTTTTTCTGCATATGTAGCAAGAACAACATACATATAGTGGCTAACATCAGGAAACACACAGGAAGGAAAAGTTGGTAAAAAAAAAAAAAAAAAAAGAATCTGCAGGGAAATACAAAAGACCTAGCTCTTGAAACTCAGGAGGTGAAGATGAGGAAAGGCTGTACACAGACCAAGTCTTCAGCTAATGTGACAAGTTCAGTAGGAAATGTGGTGAGAGCAAAAGCAAGAACTGGTGAGAAGCCTTCCTAAAAAATAGGGTTATAGAAACCATAACTAGAAGACAGAAAATCAAAAAATATTTCAAGTGGTTGAAGGAGTTTTGTTCTTTTATTATAAGTCCTTCTGCACATTTTAAACTTTCTTAACCCATGCAAATGTTATTTTCAGAACATTTTTCATTTGTGAAAAGATAATCCACTCTGCATTTGTATTTCTTATTTATTTCTCATCATCCCTACCTTCACAGTCCCCACCTTGCCAATCAACTGCACCCCAGAACATTCATTCTCTTCTTTGCTCTGGGTTGCAAGCCTTAGAATACTTTCATAATTTCACTCTATCTGCTCACTCAGTTGACCTTCCAGTTAGCAAAACCAATGGACACTTTGCAAGGGTGCTCCCCAGGGTGTTTGCCTGTTGCCTGTTCTCTGCCCTTCTATCCCCTCTCATGGTGACATCTTCTTTACCCGCCTGCCCAGTCTGCACACACTTACAGCTGCCCACCCAGTCTGTCTTCTCCAAAGTGCCATTTACTTGCTGATGGCCTGCTGAACAGTATGACTGGCCTCTCAAATTCAACATGTCCAAATCTTATGTCTCTGTCTTCTCTTCAGCCTGCTCTTCACTCTTCACACTCTTCAGTCTTGGTGACTAACACCTAAGCCAAAAAATGAGAGGGTTCCCTCAATTCTACATCTTACCTATGAAACACTAGAGACAGACTACACTAAAACAGAATTCTTAGACTGGATACTGAAAACACAGACCTTCAAGAAGCAACAAGCATTTTTAAGAAAAATAAATAACAGAAAATGGAAAAGTCAAACTTGACAAAACAAAGAATTGACATCTGAAAAACAAAGACATATCTTGTCTTTATTCACAAATGATATGATTGTGTATGTTGAAAATCAAGATATTTACAATCTATCAGAACTAATGAATAAATTGAATAAGGCTATTAGATAAGCTCCATATGTACAAATAATTGTATTTCTGTATATCCACAATAAACAACTGGAAAATGAATTATTTAAATGCCATTTATAATGGAATCAAAGTGTCAAATACCTAGGAATGAATGTAATAAAATATGACAAGACATTTATACTCCTATAAAATAACACTGAGAAAAATTAAATATATGAATAAATAGAGAGATATACCATGTCTATGGATTGGTAGGCTAAATATTGTAAGGACAGAAATTCTCTTCAAACTGAAGTATTCATTCAAAATAACTCTAATAAAAACCCAGAAAGCTTTATTTTAGAAATAAACAATGTGATATTTATAATGTGTATGGAAATGCAAAGGATTTAAATCAACAAAGACAACCAAAAACAAAGCAAAATAATACTTACAGACCACTGCCAGGTTTCAAGAATTGCTATAAAACTACATTAAGACATACAAACAGACCAATACGGAAGACTAGAATCAAAAATTTAACCCACAAATATATAGTGTTTCTTAAAAAAAAAAGGAAAATATTTTCAATGAATAGTGTGAAACAATTTGAAGTCTGTATTTTAAAAAGGAATCTTGATAACATATTCTCACCATCTGTATTAATCACTTTCCTATCTCTGGGGCAAAATATCTGATACCTGCAATATGAAGGAGGAGAGGCTTTTGGCTTATGGTTTCAGAGGGTTCAGTACATAGGTAGCTGGCCCTAGGTCACCTCCACTAGTGACTCACCTCCACCAGGCCCCACCTCCTAACAGCACATTAAGCTGTGAATTCATCAATGCATGAATCAAATGATAAGCATAGTGCCCAGTGATCCAGCTTCCAAAAACTCCTTTAAGAGAGCATTTTAGATCTAAACCATGACACCTTCCACAAAAATTAATTCAAAGTGTATCATAGACCTAAATAAGATTAAATTGTAAACTCACAAGAGAAAATACAGACTATCTTCATGAACTTGGAGTAGGAAAAGATATGTTAGGACACAAAGCTATAGAGCATAAAAGAAAAAAATTGATAAATTGCATTTCATCAAAATAAAACTTCTACTTACTTTTAAAACAGCACTAAGAAAGTATAAAGAGGCATAGCTCAGTAGTAGAGAACATGCCTAGCCTGCTCAAGGCCCTAGGTTTTGATTGCCAATTGGAGGGAAGGAAGGAAGGAAGGAAGGAAGGAAGGAAGGAAGGAAGGAAGGAAGGGAGGGGGGGGGAAGGAGGAGGGAAGGAAGGGTAAATCACAGCATCCACTCTTAACCCCAGAGCCATGTTGAATGGCTCTGTTATGGATTGAGTGTTTGTATCCCTCAAAAATTCATATGGAAACTCAATCTGCATTGTAGTCTTATAAAGAGGTCAAGCCTTTGGGGAAGCAATTAAAGTATGAGTACTCTACCCTCAAGAATGGGGTTAATCCCCTTAGGAAAGTGAGTTCAGAGAGCTGGCTGGCCCTGCCATCTCCTGTCAAGTCACACAGTAAGAAGTGACATACTAGAAGCTGAGGACAGCACTCACCACACACTCCATCTGCCAGTGCCTTGATCTTGCGCTTATACACCTCTGAAACTGTGAGAAGGTTCACTTCTTGTCTTTACAAGTTATTCAGTCCTTCCTTGCTTCCCTCCAGTATCGCCTTGGAACCCCTACTGGATTGGGGCAGTCAAGTATAAATAGAGTTCTAGACTATGTCCCCTGTGGGTCTGCTGCTTCCATATACTTCCTTGATGCTACTATTTGATTGTACCACTATGAATGTGAGCTGTCATAGTGAATAAGTTTATATGAATCCTCAGAAACAGCACCCTCTGCCCCAGCAAAGAGTTTCCATCATAAGCAGTACAACATTTGGGGAGACTGGCAGCAATTATTGCCATCCTTAAAGATCTAAAGGTAGGAGGAGTTTTCCCCAGTATATCTTCATCTAATTCACCAAGCCAACCCTACAAAACATAAGTCAATATTAGAGGATGATAGTGGACAACCAAGTCAAAGCTGCAATCAGAGTGGTTGTGATAGATGTGGGACCTATAGTGGAGCCAACTAGCATGGCATGCCACTCCTGAATTTGGAGAATGTATTCTTTTCTACACTTGTCAGGAATGAGGACCGGAGGCAATTTGTACCCACATAGGGTGGACAAGTATAGACATTTGTAGTCACAACCCATGGTGAGGTAAATGTTCCCTCCCTTAGACATATGAACAAGTACTCTGTAATCCAAATAGACCTTGACTGGTTGGACATCCTGCAGGAGGTCACATTACTTACAGTGTCACATATCAGTGACATCATGTGAACCAAATGAGCAAATTCTGGTAAAACACATGTGCTTCAAAGGAGAGAAGGAAATAAACCATTTAAAGATTTGAGAACCTATCCACTACTAGCTGATGTCACACTTTCTGGTCTCACTTCTGTCCCAAGACTCTTCCCCATCCTCTCACTCATTCTCCTAAGAGTAGCTCCTTTCAGATCATTTGTACTCAAACTCCATCAAAAGTCTGCTTCTGCGGACCAGATCTAAAATGACATCCAGGCAGAGGAGTCAAGTTCATTAAAGGGGGTTTGGCCAGGAAAATGAACTTGAGATTAACCAGCTGTGGATGGAGTGAAAGGCACGAATTTGAGACAGGAAGAGTTTACCATAAAAGGAAGTTGGTGTCATTCTTTCATCACAGAGATTTCAAGATAGAATTGAAAACGAGATACTTTCACCTTAATGGTAATTCAGGGGAGAGTAAAGTTGGCCTATGCTTTTTTAGGTACTATCAAACTGTAATTTTAACCTGATGATAACAAAATGTCAAACTTGATACTTGAAGACAGGCCCCGTGTATATATGGGGTCATTGCACCATGGCTTTATGTGTGTTCATGTTTGAAAATTCTATAATAAAAATCATAGAGCACTACATAAATATACTTCCCTTTAATAAGCACATAGTAGAAAGCTAGAAATAATGAAAATTTATGCCAACAGTAGAATATATACATAAATTATAGTTTATTGCTGCAATGAAATACTATGCAGCAATGATTATAAGCTATAACTACATGTAATAATGTGAGTGACTCTTAGGCACATATTGTTGCATGAAAAACTCTAGACACAGAAAAATACATATTGTATGATTTGCCATACATGCAGTTCATTAACAAGCAGTCCAGGCTGATAGATAAGGGTGTAGTCACCCTCGGGAGGGCACTGACTGAAAAGGAGATTGAGAAGTTTCTATGATGCTGGGTGTTCATTTTTGTAACCTGGCCCTGGTTGCATGAATGAGTCCATTATGTGAATGGTACATATGTTGTGTACTCTTCAATCTTTATATTGTATTCTCTCATAAGGTGAACTGTGATGAGTCTGTGGTCTTAGCTCGCAGCAATCAACTGGGTGCTGTTAGAAGATGTGACACTCCTAGACAGAGACCAAGGATTTCACCGCTCATAGGAATCATGAGTGTCATGTTTGCATCAGTTTCCTCTGACCTCCAAGTACCCTAGTGTGACATGGAAGTTCCCCCTTGTCTTGGTTACTTTTCTCTCATTGCTGAGACAAAATTAAGGAATTAAAGATGTATTTATCTTGCAGTTTGTGGAGGTTTCAGTCTGTAATCAGTTGGCTCCAAGGCGGGGTGGCATGGCAAGGGGGCAACACTTCAAGGAAGCAGAAGACAGCAAAAGCAACAAGAGCAAAAGGGGGAAGAATAAGCCTCTTTTCCTCCCTTATATTATAAGCAGGCTACCACCCCCTAGAGCAGATCTAAAATGACATCCCAGCAGAGGAATCAAGTTCATTAGTGGGGTTTGGCCAGGAAAATGAACTTGAGATTAACTAGCCGTGGATGGAGTGAAAGTCATAAGGTTGAGATGGGAGGAGTTTACCACAAGAGGAAGCTGGTGTCATTCTTTCATTCTAGAGATTTCAAAATAGAGACAAGGACGAGATATTTTCACCTTAATGGTAATTCAGGGAGAGTAAAGTTGGCCTATGCCATTTTATGTATTCTCACACTGTAATTTTAACTTAATGATAACAAAATTTCAACCTGATCCCAACACCCTCTCCATGCCCTCCTCTTGCACAGGATGACGATGTTTACAAAGTGAGGACCATGACGCCCTGCTGAGCCCCTCAGTTGAACTCCTAAACTTCTCAAGTTGACACAATATATCAACACTTACACCCTTGGTGGGTCATGTACATAGTAGGTTTGTATCACACCTGAGAAGTCCTAGTTTAGGAGATGACAATCTTTTAAAGGGACAAGAAACAAACCCTGAGAGGAGATATTACCTGTATTATACTAGATGAGAACAAATTTGCCCTTGTTCAAAGGAAGAGCCCTTCTCCTTCTCAAGTCTGTTCAGCACATGAACATCCTTGAAAAGATCATTGATACCACATGAGATGAGAGTAGATGGAGGTTACCAGAGGCTGGGAAGAGTAGAGAGGAGGCAGGAGTGGGAAGAGGTTGATCCAGAGCGCTAACTTACACTAACAACTAAATCAGACAGTTATTGTATAGTATGTGACTATAGATAACAGTACTGTACTGTATGTTTCAGAAAACTAGAAGAAAGGATTTTGAATATCTTCACCATAAAAGAAAAAATAAATGTTTGAGGAGATGAATATGCTTAACCTGATTTAAACATGGCACAATGTATGCATATATTGAAGGATCACATATACCTCAAAACATCACATAGTATCTCAATGAATACATACAACTTTATGCTTTTATGTATCCCCCTAAAATTCTTTTAAAAACAAAATACAAGAAAATTTTCAAAATTAAAAAAGATAGTCTGGAATAATGATCAGTTCCTCTGTGTACAAGACATACAGAAATATGAGAGACCTAAATAAAATTGCTTCCTAACAATAATGCAAGAAAATGTACACTTAAAAAAATCACCTAAGTAAATCATTACAGATAAGGCCAAGGAGAAAGGTCCTTTGACATTGTGCTTCTCCACATTTCAAAGGTGATCAGGAGTTGTTTGGCACACACCTTTCCAGACCAATAGCTATGCATTTACAGGTGTGGATCACCTATCCTCCTATTGTATGTCCTTGTACATGCACTACATGTCCATACAGAGAGTGGAGACAGACAGACATCATGCCCTGCCTGTCTCTCTGCAACTTGTTTCCACTTAGCAAGGTCCTGGCATTTCTTCCCTTCCTTTCCAATCACTGCATGCCCATGAATCATCCTTCTACTCATTCTTCTGCTGCACATGCACAATTGTTTAATCAAGCATTCCCCTTTTGGGTGTATTCAGGTCCCCAAGCCTCACCCCAAATGCAGACAGTACTTCAACAACTGTGGACAGACACATATTATCAGAACCAGGTGCAAATGTTTCCCTAGAATGGATTCCAGGGAAAAAGACTGATGCCAAATTGCCCCTGTGAAGACATTATCCCAGTTATATCTTACTGGTATTTTGTGAGAGTGCCATTTCCCCAAGACCTTGCCAATAGCACACATTATTGCTCACTTTAATGTTTGTCCATTGGAAGAGAGCAATGGCACCCTTTTCATGTCCCAGGGTGCATTTTCCTGGGCTTTGGGAAGGCTGAACAAGTGTCAGACCTCGTTTTTTAGGTTATGTACCATAGTGTTCACTTGCCTGGAGAGCAACAGGCACCCAACATGTTTATTTTCACAGGTGATGTTAGTCAGCTTTGTATCACTGTAGCAAATATCCAAGATAATCAACTTAAAAAGAAAAAGGGCTTATTTTGGCTCACAGTTTTGGAGGTTTCAGTCCATAGTTAGACGGGTCTGTGACTTGGGCCTGAGAACAGGCAGATCATCCTGTGGGGAGGGTGGGGAAGAATAGCTGCCCCCATTATGATGGCCCAGAAAAAAAGAGAGGGAGGAAGAGGAAGAGCACCTTCAAGGGCGTGATGACCCAAGACCATTCATGAAGGCTGTGTCTTAAAAGTGCCATCACCCCCCAATAGCAGCATGGGCTGGAGACCCATCTGAAACACATAGGCCCTTAGAGGACATTTCAGATCCAAGCTACAGCACAACCCATCCCTGCTGAGTCTGAGGAAGGAGTCATGAATTTTCCCCATGTGACATGACAGAAGAATAAACTGAGACTGAAAAGTTAGGTAATTAGCTTAAATCCACACATTTAATGTTTATGGCTACAAGACACTTCCTGCAAATAAATTCCACAACATCTGTTCTCTGCTTCTTTAGTAAAAGAACCCAGATTGTGGTGGGAGCAGCAACATGTCCAGGCTCAAGTCCACATAGCCCAGCTTCCCTGCAGGCAGAAATAGCCATAAGATTAATTTCTTGCCAGTAAGTTAGAGTCACCCCATCAGACTGAAACTGACCCCACACGGCTCCTTGGAAGGAGTGTTAATTCATCTGGCTTCTTTGCCATTCTACTCTTACCTCTTCCTCCTTCAGATGAGATGACAGAGACTGCAGCAGCCACATGAGGACTGCGAGGCAACACTGAGCAGAAACTGAGTTTCTCTAAAAGATGCGGAAGAAAGGCAAAAGGAACTCGGGCACTGACAGCATCACAGGGCCTGCTCTCTTCCCCTCTACACTGCCTGCTTCTGGAATCCTGGTTACATGACCAAACTGACTCTGCTTCTGTTATTACTGATGGACTGAGGGAGCCAGGATTTGAAGTAAGGCCAAAGCCATGTCTTTGACCCTTAGGTTATATTGAGTCACTCCTTTTTCTCCAGGCAGCAGTTGCCACACCAAAGAGATTATATGACTATGAAAGTCCCCATCCATGGCCAGTAAAGACTGGAAAATTCTGCCTCTGGCAATTCTTTTTCAGGACCATTAGAGTTACAAGTCTTGCTTCTAAGCAAGAATAATTATAGCCTCTTAATAGCCACAGAAGAGATAGGGCTTGTGAAAGATGAAAGTAGAAATAGCCGAACACTTCATAACTTTCTTTATTGATAGTATCTACCTGAGACTGAGGATTTACACACAAAAACAATATGAAAAATATTTAGAAACAGAAAGTGCTGGTCCTGGCTTCCCCAGGATCACCACTGGCTTCACCACTGTATTTGCCACTGATCTTAGAAAAAAAAAAAATAATAATAACAACATCATTTCTCTGTCTTCTTCCACATTAATAAAATCCTTGTGCCACAGTCTTATGATGAGAGTTCAATAATGAAATACACATAAAATCTTTTCAAAAAAGTCAATGCTTCTCTGAACATAGAAGGAATCATTGTATGAATATTGAATCCCGAGCGTGTGTGAACCCATGCATGGAGAGCCTGTGGTTGTCATTATCAGATCTTAGGGAATCCCAATTTTCTCCCTCTTTTTCAGCCATTGTATGGCAGGAGCTCTCAGGAGACACAAGAATAAAGTCAGGATAGAGCAATGTTGTCACAGAGAAGGGCAGGTGTGCATGTGTGTGTGTGTGCGCGCAAGAGCGCACATGCACTCACAGATGCACGTGTGTGCACATGTGCTTAAGATGTCACCTATTTATCTTTGAGTTTCATATATTTCATGCAAAGAATTGCTGAATATTCATTGATCTATCTAGTATCCACAAGTACGCTATTAGAAATGCATTACTTATCTATATTCTCAAAATGTTGAAATAATTCAGTGCTGATCCTTTCACCAGATAGGTTTGCTACCTTTAAACCAAAGTGACAATAACACCCACACCGTCTTCGGTTTCTCTCAAGTTGTGCTCATATCCTTGATGTCTCTAACAGACCAGAGACTGCCTGTGAGAATCCTGAATGTCACCATTAAATTGAAAAAGGCCTGAAATAGCAAAACCTCACTTCTGCTAGGGAAGGGAAAGAAGGAAAAAAAGAGTGAGCGGATGGTTATTCATGAGCCTCCCAGCCTGCCGTGATAAATAACGCCAGCCTCCGTCTCCTCTTCGCCGGGCTCATAATTTTCTCCCTGAAGGTGTTTTACCTGCACAGGAAGAGCCAGGGACGTCTAGTAAAAATGATTTTTAAGGCATTTTAAAACGCAAAAGCCTGTGTTTGGGTTATGAGTCCTTCTTCTTGCATACAGCAAACAATGCCCAATTAATCTCAGCAAATGGAGGCAACTGGGCTAAAACAGCTTGCCGCGCTTGGTCTGGGGTTTTGTGGCAATCTAGTAATGTTAAAGAAAACTAAATAACCTGTGCGGGAATTTGCTTTCAAAGGTCCAAGTGAAAGCATCCAGATTAGAGCTTCTGTCACAGCAGCATGGGGCTTGCTGTCCAAACACAGGCTCAGCAGCTAGGTGGAGAACACATGTGTCATCTCCACAGAAAGAGGGTGGCGTGGTATTTGGAACGAACAGCGGTGCAAAAATAATCAGCAAACTGCAGCCTCTAGATTCTCTCTGCAGGCTCCACATGCCCTTGCATTGTTTCAACAGGGAGCTGCTGCTTTCCTGGCGCTGACAGGCAAGGCTAAGTGACACGCTTGGCGAACAATTTTACTGTTTTCCTCTCCCTCCTTATGAACAATATTTATAGACTCTGAATTGCATTCGGTGCGGCTTTCCCACACAGTTATCTTCTTGGGCGTGGATTAAATGCAGATCAGGGTGTTGAAAGACATTTACATAAGTGCTGTTTGTGAACATGAAGGCCAGTTCGTCTATTATCGCCAGAACATTTAAATCTTAATGACTGGCATTGTTGTCTAAAAGACGGTGTTTTTCCTGCTGAGAAACTGCATTAGATTCAAGAAACGGAGCTCATTTCCATTCTCCCAGCAGTCTCTCTAGAAATGACATGCAGTGCTTGAAACTGTTTATTTCCAAATTCAGGCCTCCCTCGCATCAGTCATCAGCTTCAATTACCAGTTTTCCGGAGCCCAGCCGTCAGGCAGTCTGACACCGAGGTCCGGCCTAATTCCCACCTTCTCCAGAGTCAAGAGCATAATGTGCGGATGAAAAGGTGCAAAATAGCCCGGACTTCATTAGCATGCAGGGCCTGGCTGTTCATTTGCTGGCTGTGAATGGAAGTTCTGACACTTGGAGCTCGCTGCAAAATGAGAAAAGTCCTCTTCAGGGGAGATGAGGTCCTCGGTGGTGAGGAAAGGTCATCAAAAAGACAGCCGCTGCCCTTGCTCCCTGCTCTCCACGACTGCTTACTGATTCCAGGAACACCTCATTACATGCCGGATCAACATATTATTGCCATGTTCTGGGACTGAATTGTTTACAAGTGTCTTTATCGCCGGCAAAGGCCTGCCCAGAGATGCGTGACTACACTCATTTGGCTGTGACCCGCCAATTATGTGTTATCCGATATGCTGCTGGGTATCTTGATCTTTGCCCAGGTCTTCTCCTGGTATCAACACAGTCCCATTTACTACTTCTTTCTAACCACTCTTTGGGAAAGGAGCCATTAGCTTGTCAGTGTGTAAATGTGTGTGTGTGTGTGTGTGTGTGTGTGTGTGTGTGTTACCTCTGCCACTGGGAGTCTGAACATCCTTACTACATTACTTGCTATGCATGAGGCTCATAATCATTTTGGGGAAAGAAATCTCCCCACTTTTTCATGGCATCCGGGATAACCCATACAGTTTGCAATCAGTATGCACAGGACGGCATATACAGCACATTCCAGAGCTCCCTCTGCTTACACATAGGCCCTATAAGAGGGCTGTCATATTTTATTTGGGCAGAGCCACTGCAAACCACTGCACAGGACCATTTTAATATTTCATTACAGACACTTCTATGGCTCCATAAACAGGAGAGTGGAATGGCAACTCGATTAAAAACTCAGTAAAGACATTGTGCAAATCTCCCAACCCCACCAAAAATGGAGATACAGACACACTTTCCAACAAGCAAACTTTGTTTCCACTTCCTCTGGTGACTACTGATGTAATTTTAATGATGTTGAGAGTTGACAACTTTTGTTTATTTTTAATGAACACTGGTTGGAAAAAATTTAATGACTGCCAAACATTTGAGCCATCTCAACCAAAAACTGAAGAGGGGCCATTTTACTTACACTCCCATCCCACTGATAGCTTTTTGTGGAGTTTTCCAGTGCAGGATGTAACAAAGCAAATGCCAAGAAACTGGCTTCCACGTTTCCTGGGTGCCCACCTCCTTGGCATTGAGCACACACACAAATGAGTAAAAAGAAACTCAAGAATCTAAGATGGCATCTGTACGTGCCTTCATTTCCAGCAATTTCCCAAGTTTGTGTGGTATTTGCCTTCCTTAATTAATTTTCTCCAAGCATTTTTTTCCCCAAAATTTGGAGAGAGGGTGTTTTGTTGTTGTTTTTTAAAGATTCTAAGTTGTTTTTGTTCTTCCCCAAATCCTTCAGTCCTGTCTTTCTGACAAAGGACTAACTGAAGAGTAAATAAAAGACCCCCTCATCACCACGCTGCAGCTAAACTGGAGTTAACAGAGAGATATTTGCTGCACCTAGTGTTGAAGCACACTGCAGATTCTATAGCATCATCAACCAACAAATAGCCTTTGGAAGAGAGGAAGATGACTGGAAAAATTACTTGATTACTTTTGGAGACCTGATTACTGTGGAGAAGTTTGGTCAAGGAATACGGAGGGACTGTTTACCAAGGTTTCTGTCTGTGGAGTGAGTCTCAGTGTAGTTGAGATTCAGAGAATGACAAAAAGGATGACTCTCAATAACAAGGAGTCATCTAAAGGAAAGAGTTTCTTTGCAAACGTGTGACAGATTGTCACATTGCCCAGTCTATAGGCCAGCTGAGATCAAACGTTCTAGGCAAAGGGATAGCTTTTTCCAGAAACTTCTGAAAATTTTTATAACCAGGTCATCTGCTATTTCAGCCATAAAAAAGAATTCCTCTTTTATGGCTTTAATATCCCATCTTCTTTATGAATCTCCCCAAAAAGGCAACAAAAGATTCTCCTCAATTAACAGAATGCCTCTGAATTTCTTCCCTAACTTTAAGAGTCTCAGGTGCCTACTTATATTTTTTAATGGCTAATGGAAAACGCATACACACAATCTGCAGAGAGATGCCACAGAGATGTGGCAAAATGATCAGATGATAACTAACAACAACAAAGCCTTGTTTTAAAAGCTATTTATTAAATACAGCTTCATGCTAGGGAACTTTCTAGAAACTTAGCAAACATGTACTTATTACTTACAACAACCCTACGACTTAGGTATTGTTATTCCCATTTTACAGATGAGGAAATCTTTTCATACATCTCAGAGTGTCCAATGTGCTCAATGTCACATGGTCAGTGACAGGGGCATAATGTAAATAAAGCCAGGTGTGACCTGAGGCTTCACCCACATTCTATTCCACATTCTCTAGAGCAGAGGGTACATTACAGATTTCCAAAAATACAAAAGTCCATTTTCTGTGTGGCAGCCATCAAAGCACCAAAAGTTGCCAGTTGTGATACTGAGTATGTCAAAACCACAACCACTGACACATTTACTATCTGGCAAGAGGTAGACTGAAGCATAAAGTTTATAAAATAAAGACAGTTTGATCCAAAGAGGCAATTCAAAACATTTAATTTTTTAAAATGGGGTGGGATTGCAGGAATAGTGTGTTCAGGAGCTACAGAAATCCTCAATGGTCAGTAGGAGCCACTGAGAAAGTCTTGTCAATCTTTGGCTCCTCTACTTGTACCAGGGGTCTGCCCATCTATCGTTAGTGGTTTTACTGAAAAACAATGCTCTTAACAACACACTTTCTGGAATCACAATAGTCCATGTGCTCCAGGGCTTACTCTGCCACTGGAAACCTCATGATTAAGAGTCCAGTCTAGGAATCTGGATTCTGAACAGTTGGTGGACATGCATGGACTGACTGCAAACCCACACAAACCTAGTCATAGGTTCTGGAATCTTCCCTTGGCTCAGGTTCCCATTGCTCTCCAGTGTCCATGAAAGTGCTAGCCATTCAGTACATCCACAGGGCCGCTGGCTGGCTTGGCTGCTGTGAAGGCAGATGACTGGCATGACCCTTACTCCTGAGTTTCCCTTCAGCATGAGGCATCAGGTCTTCCGGCACATTCTCACTGTACTTATGTCTTCTGTGAGGGAAAGAGAAACACAGCTCTCATCAGCTAGTTTGCCCTAGGCCACCGAGATTCCAGTCATACCCTCCCTTTCCCAATCTGTCTTGGGCTTGTGTTTTAAAAGAGGTGAGTGCTTTCAGCAGGAAAATGTGCATCATGGTGGGAGGGAAGGTGTGTTTGGGAAGGCGACATCTTCTAGGAACCTTCCAGATGATTCATTCCATTAATAAACACCAACATGCCTGCACACTGAGATATATACAGACACACACACACACACACACACACACATACACATATGTCACCTAAGTCTCACTCAGGCTGAAAGGATTTCAGAACTATTTGATTTTTCAGAATATGCAGCTGAAACTTTAGATAAACTTATTAGAAATGAGCTCTACTGATCTGGATCTTGATGACAGAGCATATGGATGCCAGCCACCCTCTCCCCTGGCCCTGACTTCTGTGCTCATTGTCTATACAGATTCACATTGAGAGTTTACCATCTGCTCCAAACTGTGTGTGGTGGTCTTGGAGCTCTAACCTGGGTTTCCTGTCCTCTGAGGAGCCAACAATATACAGTAATAAAGAATCTCCCCAGACAGTGAATGATTAAGGACAAAATAACATATATAACAAGCTCATAGCCCTGGAGCTTCTTTTTGCCCCCTGAATCTCACTGCCCAAACAACAGGCCAGAAGTGCTGGGGAAGCCGTGTTTGCAAAGAATATCCTCCACTTAGAACTGCCAACGATGGACTCACAATAAGGCAAATTTTCTATGTTGCTGCTCAGGGTTCTCCCAATAGAACTGACTTTTTTCTGTGTGCCCACAATGGTAATTTGCTGTATAATGCACTTAATAGGTCTTGCCCCTATTTGCTGTCTAATACACTTAATAGGTCTTGCTCCTTCTCTGCCCCTCAACTCTGCCCCTAGGATTTTGAGGGGAGGGCAATAAAAGTCCTCTTCAGCATGATGGGAAGGGCTTTCTACATGAAGTAGAACAGATACATGTCTTGGGATTTCAATAAGTGGAAGAAGGGGTGAGTAGGAATGATAGATAGTATCCGAACATGGCCACACCAATTACTCCCATCCTGTGAAATGTCTTCCACCAAGGGAAGATACCTAGATGCCTCCCCCTTGAATCTAACCCAACCTAGTGACTTACTTTGACCAGCAGAACGAGACCAGAGTGATACTCTGGGACTCTTGGTTACGCTGGCCTTAGAAGGACTAGGAGCTTCCCCTGCCTTTCCTCCTAGGACCAGTCTCCATGCTGTAGAGAAATCTATGCAAAGCCATGCAATGGTTAGATGCCACTGAATACAGGCCCCAGAAAGTGAGAGACTGTCTTGGAATTTCCATATGAAAAACCCAGGTTGACCCTCCATGGAGAAGTACCCAGAACGTCCTGCCTGAACTCTTGACCCACAAAATTGGGGTAAAGCAAACTGTTGTGTTAAACCACTAAGTTGTGGGGTGATTGTTAAGCATCAATAGGTAAATGATACAGTTAGGACACCATTGGTGAAAAGAGGTAACAGGAAGTATAAGTGTGATGACCTGCTTTTCATGTTGAAAGAGGGCATAGGTAAAACAAAAATGAATGCATTTGTTACTGGGAGAGCCCTAAATTGAGTACACCAATGCCTATGAGGGCAGGTGTTTCAGATTTGCAACTGGAAGAATATAAACTGAAAAGCTGGGCCCTAATAACTTTAAGGCAGGAAAGAGATCTCCAAGATCATCCACTGATACCCTCCACAGCAGGTCCAGTCAGCGTCTGTTCATGGCTCTCTGTTCTCATGTGTCAGTGTGTACCTGTTCAATGTCTGCCCACCAGCACCTGCAGCTCATGGCTGTAGAGCTTCTTTTTGCCCCCTGAATCTCACGGCCCAAACAACAGGCCAGAGGTGCTAGGGAAGCTGTGTTTGCAAAGAATGTCCTCTGCTAAGGTCTGAGGATGATGGAGTCACTATAAGACAAGTTTTCTATGTTGCTGCTCAGGTTGTCCCAATAGAATCGACTTTTTTCTGTTTGCCCGCAATGGTAATTTGCTGTATAATGCACTTTATAGATCCTGCCCTTCTCTGCCCCTCAATTCTTAGAGTGTCTCCTGGGATCACCTTCCAAAAAACTGGTTGCTTTTGGACAAACCTAAACCAACGTACTGTCATTTTGCAGTTAAGAAATATACAGCAAGGAAGTAATTATTTTAAGTGGGTGCTGTCAGAAAGGGAACCAAAACATGCAACTTTTCAACCAAAATAGAAATTTATCTCCCCTATACAACAGTCCAGAGTGAGAGGGCAGACTCTGCTTTAGGAAGACCTCTTGAGAAGCCAGGCTAATGAAAGTTTTACTATCCTGAATACATGACTTCCATTAACATCATTCCCAGGCCAGCATGGCATTTCTGCCTATGTGCCATTGGTGAGAACTTGTTACATGTATCACATGTGGCTGCAAAGGAGTTTGGGAAATGTAGTTCAACTGAACGGCCAAGTGCCCAAGGCGAAGAAAATAAATTGGTGAGAAGATGTAACAGGAGTCTGACACAGGGAGATTAGGTAATTGCCCAAGTGCCTGTACCTAGTTACTGGACAAGAAGAACTATGTTTTTCTGCTATTATTTTTTTCCTTCTATCAGCATTTTGATTGCAAACAACTACAGCAAGTCTCAAATGTCACACTGAAGAGTTTGGTGTTTTGCAGGGTCCATCTCCTCTCATTACAGAGGCAACAAAGCAGAATCATTCGTAGAAGCCACTCTCAGGTACAGTCTACAGGATTAGACCTTCTAGCCAAAGCAAATAGCAGAGAAGGCTCATACCCCTCATTACCTATGACCCCTCCTGTTAAGCAGAGCCAACCAGCCTCCTGATGGCCTGTGCTGTCTTTGATAGGGATATTTAAATGGCACCATTTTGCCAAGGAACTGTACTGGCTTAGACAGAACAGGATTTTAAAAACCTTACACACCTATAATGACAATGATGTGCCCCTAAAGTTACATGAAGACAAACTCCTGGTTTGTCTCCCAGTGGGGAGAAGGACAGGGAAGAGCAGGGGGTAGATGACATCTAGGGAGGTCAAAGACCTTTTATATTCATCTCTGGAGAACATGCACTTGTCTCTATGGCCTCTGCTGACCCATGAGCCAACAGGTATGGAGGTGCTAGAAAGCTAAGTGCAGTTCATTTAAAGATTAAAACAGAAGAAAATGAGAGCAAACAGGGTTATCCAAATGATTCTATTTGTAATTTTAATATAAATCTAACAAATTAATAAATTTCATAGATTTGGGGTTAAGCCAGCCATATATGTGTACATTGTAATGTTAAAGGGCAAGGCGTGTAAATGACTTGGAAGACTGTTTATTGGGAGAGTTTGTTGAATAGCTTTGCACTGTTTGTAGCTCTCAAACTAGAAAAAAAAATTCAGTTGTAGAATGCTTATGCTTAAGCACAAGGTCCTGGGTCTAATCTTCAGTACCAAAAAGGAAAACAATACTCATCCTTATGGAGATTATACTGAATTGTTACATCATCACTCTGCCCCTTGGCCACCCTAACTTTGTCCCTCAGGTAGAAGGTAGGTATCTGTGACAGGTTAGAAATTACCAGTTTGTATTGCTTAATTTATCAAACACATCTATAACTGCCATTCTAGTTTTTAAGTCCACATGAACATGCATAGCAGTTTCCTCTGATTTCAACTCTACACAAGAAAGTGATAATATGGATCCCGACACACACACCAAAAAAAAAAGTTCTGGTTATGCTCTACAGAGTTCCCACATAATGCAGATCTCAGTCTCAACAGACTGTGTTGAATATATGTGTCTAATCACCAAAAAGCTAAGCATTTATCAGGATAATCCTTCCAAACTCATCAACTTTAATGGTATCCAGACGGCTTTTCTGGAGAGGGCTCATTAGTATAAAAAAAAAAAAAAAAACCTCAAAATTTCCATGTTCTGTGGTTTTACTTACATAGTCAAAAATATAATCAGAGTCCTGTCTTCTTGCTTAATAGCCATTTTCTACCCATATACTGCTTTGAAAAATAGTCAAACAAATGTAAAGAAGATAAATACGGAGCATAAATGAACTACTGCCAACGGAGGTAGGTTGTGTGCATAAAAATGAGTAAGCACCAGAGTTGCAGATTAAGAAACTGAATATGTTGGTGTTTAAAATTAGAATGGCTCCCAAAAGAATTGATAATGCTCCATTTAAGCAAAGAAATGTTTTCAAATCACTCTGCTGACTAGAGAAGTCTGAATCAAAGTCAGAAATTAATAAAAGAATGCAGACAGAGACCCCCAATCGTAAATAACAGAGATGATTTGTATGCATATAAAAGCCTGCACGGCCCAGAGGTGTCTATAGTTCTATGGGGAGGATCTAATGAAATGCAAGAAGAAAATGTTAAAAATAGAAATATATGTGCCTGGTAGAAATTCTATTGTCCTCTTCTGTGACACAGTGACTTGTTTTCTGGAAAAGTAATTCTTCAATTGAGCCCGGGCAAGCATTGTATTCATTGTAAAGTTGTATATTTAGACCTATAGCATGAAGGGTTTCCCTGTCTTTAAAGCTCAGTGCTGCCTGGGATTCAGGGTACAAGGACAAAGCTCTATCATATTACTGCTTAGATACTACTCAGAACTTCTGGGTAGTTCTCAGTGGCTTCAAGTACTTAGATTGTCAGTAGCACAGGACATAGAAAGTAGAATATTGAATGTGTGAGGTGTACACATCAAACGTGCGGGAATGTATAGACAGAGAGATAAAGACCCTCACGGAACATCCTGTTATATTGAAGTCACTGCAGAACAATTCCAGGGGAAATGCAGATTTGTAGTAAACAGCTACAATGCACAGGTTGCAAGAATTAGAACAGTCTGGGTCTCATTCAGGATCAAATGGTTCCTCTCTAGACTTTGTGTCAGGAACAGGTTCTACTGCTGGTGGCAAAAGATAAAAGAGTGCAGTCACCACCATGGACTCTTTAGTGTTAGTGATGAGAATGGCAAGGGGTAAGTGTTTAAATTCCAGCCTGTTCTGACACAGGATAACTTTGGTCTCTTCCTTCCCTCCTTGGTCAAGTTCAGTGTTTTGCCTGGCTGTGTGGAGGAGGTGCCCTCTCCACACACCTACTGGTCCTGGGGAAAGGGGACTGCTTTCAGGGTGACGGTGCCTCCGCTGGGGGTGAAGGTGGGAAGGAGGGATTGACCAAAGAGGGGGAGAGGGATAAGTCAGTGAAGGAGGAAATCCAGCCAAATCCAGCTCCCCACTGTTTTCTGGTTATTCCATTTATTGTATGTATTTATTTTAGGGATAAATAATACTGGCATGAAAGAAAGTATGGAAGCAGTGTGTAGACAGCTGGTCTCTTTCCAGCTCACCTACCGGGGCCCTTCTTTGCGGCAGTTGCCCCTGAGCCCTTCCTTACAGATTCTACAAGCGCAAGTGCAGTCACTCAATTCCGAAGGAGCAAGAAAAACAGCTCCTGGGCTCTGGCAGCCCCTCCCTAGCTCTTCTGTTCCCGCAGGCTCCTCTTCGCTCAGTCCGCAGCCTGGTTAGTCGTCTTAGGACCTTAATAGAGGACCTGCCTGCACCCGGGTGACCCAGGAGGCTTCGATTTTTTTTTTTTTTAAAGGATAGGGTTATTGCTTAATGATAATGACTTATTTTACACATTGTCATCTGTTGATGTTTAAAAGATAAGAAGACATTTGTCAGGGCCGGCGCCTGAGGTCCTTAGAGGACTCCGGGAAACCCTGCCAAAACGTTTCCAAACTGAATAGTCATTGGGCCGTCAGATAATTCAGAAACTATTTGTATGAGCTGTTTATCAAATTATTAACCGCACAGATGTTGTTTGGCTGAAGAGCAGCTGAATCCCCTCTCTGGCAGCCGCGGAGACAAAGGTCTCTAGGAATAATTGGAGATGTGCACGGAATATTAAATTAATTTACTGCTCTTAATTCTTATGCAAATTCTGACCTCTGATGGAGCCTATCAATTACCCCGCGCGCAGTGAAAGCGAAGGCGACAGTTTCTTTTCTTCTCTTTGCTTTTTTTTTTTCTTTTTTAAGAACTCGAAAGAGGAAATATTTGCAATAAGCAGGCGGTAGGAGCACCGCGTAACTGGAATTATTTAATTGAATCTCCAAGTTTTCAGGGATGTCCGTGGAGGATAAAACCCCATGGCGCAGGGGAGAGGACGGGAGGGGTGCTGAGGGCGGAGGAATTTGTTGGTTTGACTGCACACCTGGGGTGGAGGGGAACAGAGCGCGGAGCAGGGACGGTTGGAGGCAAATAAAACCAGCTTGCAGGCGGATTTGGGCCTTGATGATCGCGGGCGCTGGGGGTTGGCACCGGGCGCTAGTGACTCGGAATCAGTACTGCGCGCTTCTGCAAAGGGAAAAGCGCGAGTTCCAGGTGTACGCGCCTTGTCGCGCCTTTTCCTCCACCTCTGCCTGCAAAGCCCCTATCTGAACTCCGGCTTCCCTTTCCTTTGAAGAGTTTTAACCAGTCTTTACAAATCCCCCTCCAAAAAAAGACTTTTTGTTGTTGTTGTTGTTTTGCTTGGAAACCCGAACCCCTACGCCGCACTCTCTTCAACTCTGCTGAAATCCCGGGTGGGCCGAAGTCAGCTCTAATTGTCCCCTGCATGGAGCGGTAACACCCACTCTTTTCCCTGAACTGAGCAAACGCCCAGGCTTTGTCTGCGCCTGTGTCTTAAGCGCAGGGCGGCTTCTGCGCCCGGGTGGCAGGTTGTAAGGTTGGGGTCTGCTCGGCTTTCATCATCTCTCTAATAAGGAAAACCCAGTCGGGCGCATAATGTCATCAGCCCCGGCACGACCTCGCCGGGACCTCCGCAGCCCGAGGATGTCGCCAGCGGGCCCCGGCGCAGTCAGGACGCGCCGCCTTTCAGCTCCTCGCGGTCCCCACAAAAGCCAGACAACAATATCAATTAATCATGCAGCGAGCAAACAAGGAGATTTATTCCGCGACAAACAGCCCCACCGAGAGCCGCTGAATGGGCGTGATTAGCATGTGAAAAGCGAGCAAAACTCCGCAGTTCAACAGCTAAAGAGCAATTTGATGGGGCTGGGATGGGGAAATTACTTGATTAGCGTCCGTCGGAGGAGAGTGCGGTGACAGCCCCTCGGCCCGGAATCCTACACTGGAACAAAACGCGCTGGTAACCGCGACGCGCGGAGGGAGCGCGGGCGAGGGCGAGGGGCGCGGGGTCGGCACTGGCACCCGCACCGAGGTGGGGACAGGAATCGGGGCAACTGGGCTGAGCTGCGGGCCGCCACCAGAGTCCGTGCCCAGAGAAGCTCCCAGGCTCAAACGGCGCGGGCGCCAGCGTCCCACACCCAGGGCTGGAGGTTTAACTTCGTTTACCACGCTACCCGGGTTCTGGCCCTGACAGCGACAGAGGCGAGAGGAGGGAATCTCCCACCCCAGGCAGATCCCAGTCTCCTTCTGCGTCCTCAGGGGTGCAGTCCGCGAGCCACCGCGAGCCCCCAGATTCTGGCATCGCGTCGGCGTTTCGGTATCCGCGGCGCGGCGGTTCCTCTGAAGAGCTCAGCGCCTCAGTTCGCACAGGCAGTGAACTCTGTATCCCTGCAAGACCGGTTCTCCCCAAGCTCCCAGTTTTCCTGCCTCTTGGAAAAGCCGCTGCGCTTGGACTTGGCCCTTGTCAAGAACGGGTCCCTGGTTGCGCCCTCCCTGAGCGTGGCAGGGTTGGGGCGCGCGGGGTGGGCACAGTACGGCACAGGGCGGGGGTGCCACAGCCTTGGCGCAAGGACAGCGCGGAGCCGGACCCTCCACGGCTGGGGGAGGTGCAGCCCCAGGCTTGCTCTGGATCCGAATACGGAGGGCCGGATTTGGCGGTGCGGAAAGGCGGGCGTCGCGGTTCCTTTCCAGAACTAGGGAGCAGCGCCCAAGACTTTTGGCCCAGATTGGAGCCTGGGTACACTTGGGCCTCGCGGGTAGGCTTTTATTTGCGGGGAGGAAGTGTGACTTGGCGAAGTGCTAAGGAAGGGCGCGGCCGTGGGGCCGTAGGGCAAGCCCCGAGGAAAAGAAAGGCAGGCTGAAGGCTTCTACCCCCCATCACCCTATCTTGGGAGGACCACCGTCGTCCCCACAACTGACGCCCTCGCCCGGAGCTAAACTCTGTGCCTAACCAAAAAAAGGGAACTTAGTTTCCCACTCTGTGAGTGCCTGGAACCTTCCCTCTGGACGCACACCCATAGCTCCCTGCTCCCTGGCTCCTCCCAGTGCCAAGGAAGGGAAAAGGCTCCCTCCCTGTCCCCCTAGGCCTCACCACCTGGCTCTGGGTTCCTAGACACTAACAGGTCTTGCAGGACACACCCGAGTAGGGCGCACCGGGGAGCCCTCAGGATCCGGCCTTGAATATGTCCTGGAGAGGGGGAATCTAACTCGGCCTCCTGAAGGAGAAGAGTACCACGACTTCCATGACAGATCCCCCAAACCCGCGCTGTTGCAATTAACCCTGTCCCCTGGCACAAAAGAACAAGGACCAAGGAGTCAACTCTTAGTTATATATTTGAGGTGGGGAGCATAGGTCGCCCCCATCCAGCTGGACAGTTGTCAGTGAAGCAGTGTCAATTAAGCCACAGCAAATGGTCAACTTCAAAAGACTTAAATCTTTTTGAAGGGTCTCTCGCTGCCCGCCGCTCGCCTTCTCGCTCCCTCCGGACTCCACACTTCGACCCTGCCTGGGCGACCGGCTTGGCGCCGGTGGTGAGGGCAGAAAAGCCTGCAGGGCGCACTGGGAAGCAGGGCTCTGGGGCAGACCAGCGTCACTGTCTGCGCTGGGACCCGGGACCCAGGACTGCAGAGAGCGCATGCTCGCGCCGCAGGGCCCTAGCTCCGCCGCGGTTTCCAAACTCGAAAACTCTGAAGGCAACCAAATCTGTTGTCTGGCGCACCTGCCCTTCTCTCACCTCTCAACATTAGCGCGCCGGTGGCTAGAAGCACATCCTCGGTGTGGCTGGGGCCGTGCATTTTAATTCCAAAGCCAAGTAGCTGAATCGTCTCAAAGTTGGCAGGCAGAGGGGGAGGTGGCAAGGAACAAAGTGGCTGGATATCTTTGCTTGCGGGGTGGCAGCGCTGTTCCCACCAATAGCGACTGCTCGGGGCTGGCTTTGTAGTTATTTTTACAAGTTCTGCCCAGTGCCAGTCATATTGCCCTGAAAAGCAAGAGAGGCCGCTGCAATTTATTCCAATGGGCGGTTTTTAAGAAGCTGGCAATTTGAACCGGCTGGGTGTTATTTAGTGCAGTATGAAATCAAATGATCCTATTTCTCAAATAACAGTGTCTGTGAGGAGAAGTGAATCCTCTGAAAGGGTAATTGTCTGCTGATGGTGTTTCCCATTATCCCGATCTTGGCCTAAATGATGTTCGGCAGCAGGGCGGAGACTCGGGGTGAAATCAATGCGCTGACTGCTGGCTCGTGCGCCGGACGCAGAGAGAGACCGAGCGGCCCGCGTCCCCACGCGTCCGCGAACAATGCCACGGATGCGCCACCGATTTCGACGTCATTTTTGTAGGTGTCTTCTGAAATCTTCAGACTTGAGGGATCTCGGAAGAATAAAACTAACTCTTCCTCCTCTCGCCATTTTGGGAATCATTCATATCCTGGCATCCTTTCCAGTCAGGCAACAGCTTGACCATAATCTGGGAAACGAAACCCGGTTGGCATCTGTCATACCCCACGTCCCCATGTTAACATTGAGGGCATGGAGTCTTTCTATCCAAGGACACACTTGTGTCTGGGACTCTAGTCCGGTTTCCGGTTTCCTTTAATGCCTGAGAAAGGCTTTGTCTCCATGAGGCTCACGTTGTTTAAGCCATAGTGTGTGTGTGTGTGTGTGTGTGTGTGTGAGAGAGAGAGAGAGAGAGAGAGAGAGAGAGAGATCTTTGGTGACCACAAGGTTGGCCCTAGACTTTTGAATTGTCCATTGTGGGTTTGGCCACTTTTTATGTAGAACCAAATCTGGGGGTCAGCTTGTGTCTAAGACAAGCACCGGTTGGGAGGAACTGTAAGAAAGGACTTTAACAAAGGGCGGCACTGGCATGCAGGGCCCTGCACGCTGGCCCTCTGGCAAGCCAGCACCAGGGTGGCGCGGGGCGTGCACAGGTAGGACCCAGGCCCATCTGTTCTCTACTTTTGGCTGTAGAGGTGGCCTCGCCCCCTAAACCCTCTGCAATTACTGTAGGACTAACTCATATTGAGGACAGTGGCCTCCTTAGAGCCCAAGCGTCCCAGGTCTAAGCTACACTTGGCCAGGGTTGCCTGAGGTTGAGTCTTGGAACCAATGGGTGGCTTGTTTCTGTTCTAGCTAGGTAGGCTCATTTTCATTCTCTAAGTATTTTGAGAGTTTATAATATCTGTCTATGTGTATAAGCACATACATATCTAAACTTACATAGATACACACAAATACCTAGGCCTAGGAGTCCGGCACAGTGACCTCCATTTATAAGCCCATTTGACTGCTCCTGATATGTCCCTCTTTCTTGGTGGTACAGCACTTCCAAGTCGCCCAAGAAACAGGAAGAAAAGGTCATTTCTGCATACACAAGGAGTTGGCCCTAGGAAGGCTCCCTCCCTTTTTGCACGGAGGTTCGGTCACCGCACGGGTGACAGCGGTCTTGGCCCCTTCCCTGGCCTTGGCTGCAGGCGAGCGTGCGGTGTGGTTTCAGCCTGCGGCGTCCCCTCCCGGATGCCATTTCCTGGCTGAAAATCCAACCAGGGCACGGCCTGGTCTTGATGCTTCAAGGTTCACCCTCCAGCTCTGGGTCTGAACACACCGCTGAGTGCAGTTTCTTAGGGTCATGGAGACGGCCTTGAGCCCGGGGGGCCCACCTACCAGGCTGTTAAGCCCTACAATGACATCACGAAATAAGAGGTGACCCGCTCTGTGTACTGCCAGTGGCTCCCAGGTCTCCCTCGGAAGCCATCTCCGTGCTTAGACCTGGGGCTTAGCATCGGCAGAAGCCACCACCTACCTCTCTGGGATGATCTTCACGCCACGGGTGGCAGGACCATGTGGGAAAAGAGCCCCTTCTCTTCTCCTGGAGAAGAGGTGGCCACGCCCGGCTGTCCTCCACCATCTAAGGAGGAAAGAGTCACTACCCCTTGGAGAACCTCAAGGTCCCGTGGAGTCAAGCTGGAGACCCCAGACTCTGTACCCCGAGTTTTGTTGGGATATCTCCTCCTCCCGCAACCACAGCCTCCACTGCGGCATTAAACACTCATCGCCTCCTTCGCCATGCCCGACGTGCCTGACTCCCGGCCGAGTGAGCCCCACTGGGGGAAGAGAGGGGCGTTCAGGGGCTCACCGCGTGCCCCAGCTTGATCCGGTCCCCAGGAAAACCCACTCCGTGTCAAGGTGGGCGAAAGGCGGGGCCCAGGTCCGGCGCCCCCTCTTCCCAGGGTCTCGGGGTGCCAGAAACTCTCCAAACCGCTTCCCCTGCCTGGAGCTATTGTCTTGCTCCTTGGCTCACCCTTCCAGCGGCTCAAACCTCAGCGATGCAATGCCCACGCCTCCCATCCCCTGGCGAGTCACGGTCCCCAGCCCTTTCCAACCCCACTGACCTCGGGAAGGCGCAGACTGCGGCGCGACCCTCGCCAGGCGCGGTGCAGAGCGAGCCGGCTCGGCGCGCAGCCAGACCTGCCGGTCGGCGGCATCCACCCGGGCAGCCCGGGCGCAGAGCTCCCCTCCCCCACGCCTTATAATTTAATCACATGCGATATTAAATTATCAAGCCCCTCATTAATCATCACGCGAGTTACTGGAACTGAACGCACCGCTGCGCGTTTGGACAGCCGAGTGCCGTCTGCGGGGCTCGGTGCGTCTGGTCTGGGGGATGGGGCTCCCTAACTATTCCTGAGAGACGCGCATCGCCTGTTGCCTGCAAAAGCATCTGAAAAGCGCAGGCTGGACTGCAGAGTTCAGTCCAGCGCGCGCCAAAAACCCAACGCATCCGCTCGGCTCCCTTTCCTTGATGATTGGATTTGGAGCGTGGTAATTATGATTAAAACAGCCGGCCACATACAATCAACAGCATCTTAATTTACAATTTTTCAGGAGGGCGAATTTGATAGGAATCTGAGTCTTCATTACTTAGGGTGGAGGGTGTGAAGTTGAAGCACTTGGTGCAGCTGGATTCCTGGAGTTATTTCGAAGGATAACATTTCCCTAACTCAAATGGGGCTCTCTTGTTTTAAGCATAATACAAATGGGAAGAAAGAAAAATAAAGAGATTGTTCAATTAAATGCCTGGTTTAGGGTCTTTGTTTCTAAAATAATCCATATGTTTCACTCTAAAGTCGTTAAAAGCTGGTAGTACTTTCTAGGGCTCCCCTCCCTATTTCTATTAGGCCGGTCTTTTAAAGTGATTAAGCCAATTAAAATTAAGTTCTCACAAGTGCTCACGGTTTCCTAGGGGTGCAGCAGGCTCCTGCACTCCAGCAGATCCATACACAAAGAGAAGGAATGTGCCAACCAACGTCTTTAAAAATACAAGCGTGGAATTAGTCTTTGAGAGAGATGCAACTCCCACTCCCATTTTCAGCCTGTTCCCACCTCAGCATAAGCTGAGGCTGAATGAACCAGAAGGCCAGTTTCTGAAGGGAAGGGCTACAAATTTGGCTACTTTGATAAGCAACGTTTTTTGAACAAATATTAGATCCAATCACTTTTTAAAATATAAAAACAAACAGCCAAGGGCATATTCAAAATCCTTCACCACTAAACTGCATTTAGTTTCCTACCTGACTGTGTAATCAATTTAATAAGCAAATAAACACATGAATCCTGACCCCCCCAGCTGTGTTTTATCACAGAATATCGTCAATAATATTAAATGTGTCCTAGACTATTCATATTTTCTCTCGGATGAGTCTGTTGTCTGCATTTTTTTACCCTGCTCCCTAACACACAAAGAGATACGCATCAAAACTCTACACACACACACACACACACACACACACACACACACAGACACACATAGAGCTAGGTGAAATTCATAAATCCTATAGAAAGTGGGGGGTGTAATATGGTGTGGCTTTTTTTCATAAGCCAAGAGAGAGAGAGAAAAAAAAAAGAACTTGACTATCTTTATCCAGGCAGTTCATGCCCACATCTGGTCTGTAATGACAGGGACCTTTGTTTTGAGGGAATGAGCAATGACTTTCCATCCCAGGAGCTCTTTCTAGGTAGAATGGATCATTGGCAACTGCAAGCTAAAAATAACCAGGCCAAATGCTTTGTTTCCAAACTAGAGACTTTGAACATAACTGAGTTACCCAGTGTGCCTTGGTCATTGTCTATTGAAAAGTAGAATGAAGTTAAAGACTGTATGAGAAGCTTTAAAAATATTACACATAAAGTTTGGAACCAGCAAAGATTGAACCCATTTTTTTTTCTTCGTGACACTCTTTCAGTCCCCACCTGGTCTGATTCTCGCTGGATTGGCAGAGTGCATGAGGGATGAGAAGTTAATGTCCCCTGAGGCACAGGAAGGCTGGGGCACAGGTTCACAACTCACACACAAAGCAGCAACCCAGGTCTCTTGACTCCTAGTCCAGTGCTCTTTCCAAACCTTGCCATTTAGGTGGCTGGCATAAGAACTTTTGATTGGTTCTTTTTTGTCAGCCCTCCTCTTATTGCACAATAATTTTCTGAACCTGCCAAGATGTATCAAGTGTGGAAAGTACTGCCGACTTGGGGGTGCTGGAGCTGTACCCTAGATCCTCCTACATGCTAAACAAGTGCTTTGCCATTGAGCTATACTCTCAGCCTTGTGGAAAGGAGGTCAGCAGTAGATCTACACCGGGGATCTACTCAGCAGACAGCCAGCTTCAGCCCCATAGGAGGTCCCCAGCAGACAGCCAGCTTCAGCCCCATAGGAGGTCAGCAGTAGATCTACACCGGGGATCTACTCAGCCCTTAGTGTTAGTTCTGTGACCTTAGACAGGTCACTCAGTAACTAGCGTTGTGTTCCCCCAAAGTCCGACCCCAAGCCAAAGATTTGAGTGTAAGGAGCTTTTTTCAGGATGTGATCTTACGAAGTGATAGCAGAGGGAGAGTAGAGAAAAGAAGCAGGATGCAAGCAGCAGCGCACAGTGAACTCTGAGACAATCCAGTACCCATTTTACGCAACTGGAGCTTGTGATTGCTGGAGGAACTTGGGGCTCAGCGCACACAGTGGCTGCAGGGCAAAGGAACTGCTGTAGCCAACGCTGAGCACTGTAGGGAGGGAGGGTAGGTGTTCCTTTCTCATGCCTCAGACTTGCCCCATAGGAGGTCAGCAGACTCTGGTCAAAGAAGCCCCTCAGGCAAAGAGTTGTGGGTGTTGGCAGTTGGTGGCATCCCATTGTGCATGGATGTGGCTGGAAAGCAGCCCTGTCCATACCTCCCAGCCCACATGTTCTTCTATAATGTAGCTTTGCCACACTCCCATCCAGAGGAGGTATCTATTTCTCCACCCATTAAATTCAAGTGGGCCCTATGATCTCTTTGACCACCGGAACACAGTAGCTGTGACATGATACCAGCTCCAGAGCAGGGTTACCCAGCCTCACAGTCTCCTTCTCCTGTTTCTTAGAGTAGTGTCTCTTAGAACTCACCCTTTCAGAACCCAGCAGTCCCAGAGCACACACCAAGCCACTTGGAGAGGGATCAGGTACGTATGCAGTGCAATTGCCCTTGCCAAGTCCCCAGCAGACAGCCAGCTTCAGCCTCCAGTCTGGGCTGAGTCATCTTGGATCCCTGGCCCAGATGAGCCTCCAGAAGGCTGCCATTCCACCCATCTGAGGATAGCCACACAGTATCCGGTATTTAATCACACACCAATTTAGGTGTTGCTGTGACAGTCTCTTATACAGCTAAATGTAAAGTCAGTTGACTTTAAGTAAAACACAGTATCCCTTGTATCTCTGAAGGCCTTAAGAGCAACAGCGTGTTTTCTGGGAAGAAATTCTGCCTGAAGATTGTAACATCCACACTGGCCTGTGTTTGTAGCTTGCCAGCAAATGTCCCTCATATTTGCCACTCCTGCAATCACAGAGCCAGTTGCTGTGCCCATGTGTGTGTGTGCAGGAGGGAGGAAAGGAGAGAGGGAGCCCGTCATCCCTCTGTGTTGACAGGGATTGATTCCCAGATCCTCCATGGGTACCAAAATTTGCATATGTTCAAATTCTTTATATAAAAGGGCACAGTATCTGCATACAAGCAATGCAATCCTCCTATATACTTTTTGGGGAAGGGGATGGAGCCCAGGGTCTTGGGTAGACTAGGCACATATTCAATTCCCAGTCCCCGCTCTTATATATTTTATTTTATTTTTTTTCTTATATATTTTAAATCATCTCTAGATCATTTATGACACCTCATACAATGTAAAAGTTATGTGTCTTAGTCACTTTCTTGGTGCCAAGACACAATACCACACACCCACAATGTAAAAGAAGAGAGGGTTACTTTGGTTTTTAGAGGATTCCATCCATGGTCAACTGGTTCCAAGGCAGGAACTGCATGGTAGAGGGGTCTGGCGGAGGAGAGCTGCTCACATCATGGCAGCCAGGAAGCAAAGAAAGAAGGGAGGTGGCGAGGGGACTGCACTCTTGCAGGCCACACCCTAGTGAACAGACTCTAACCAGGCTCTACCTCCTAACAGCATAAGCAGCTGCTGAACTTATTTGTGGGTGAATCTGCTGATATAGCACCCCATGAGCCCATCACCTTCAAAAAGTTCTGCCTCTGAGCTCTGAGAGTCTTGGGAGACATTCATGCATGATGTATTGCTTCACTGAATAACAGTGAAGAAGTATATGTGAAGTCCCAGAAGTCAGCCACTAAAAACAGGCTCGGCCAATGACTGGTGTAGGACAATGCAGTCAGGAATGCCACCCTGACCACTCACTCTCTCCCAAAGAGAGACCCTACCTGCCCCCAGAAGAAGCAATACTAGCTTGTGTTGATCAAGTGATAACTCCAGCAGGTGTGATTCCAGGAGCATCACACCACTCACTACATTGGATCCTCTTAGTAACCCGGAGAGCAAGGCACCCATACCAGCACCATTGTGTAAGGAAAGACTGGAGATACAGCAAGGGGAAGTCATCAGCCCAAAGTCACATAGTGTATAAGTGGAGGCAGTAGTATACCACATAGACAAGGCCCCTGAGTTAAAATTCTCCACAGTGGTATTTAACTGCCTCTCAAGGACACAACAGTAAGTGCCTGCTGGAGGAGGGAGGAAGCTCAGTGTGGCTTCCCCAATGAGGTGCCCAGGACTGAATAAAACCAACGTCTCTACAAAGACCCATGGATAATCATAGACAATGAGGAGCAGAGCATTCCATACCCGCTGCCTTGTCACCTTGTAAGCAGAAACCACAAAGCTGTCAAATTAAATGGCATTTATTATGCAAAATTCTTTAGTTTCAACCTGCCAGTGAGTGGGTGGGAATAGAAGGCCTAGAGTGGCCCTTTGTTTCCGTCACTTGCAGTTAGGAGTACTTGTTGAACCCTGATGAGAAGTGCATCCAAGTGGCAAACAATTATGAAATCCACCACATGATTTTAGAGGGGAACCTTGGCACTGAAGGATTGTGCACTTGTGATTCAGCACCTACAGCCTGCCTTTCATGCACCCAGGCACGAGGGGCTGCCAGCTGTCCCTGGCTCGCATACTGAGCTGCAGTCCAGTCCCACAGGGATGAAATGATGCAGGACTCGCTGCCTGGAAGCTATCACCTCTAAGGAGTCCTCTTCATCTCCACACACATAATCCTGGAGACCCTTTACAAGCATAAATTCACTGGTTTCAGTGGAAATCATAGGCATGCAAGAGCTGTGAGACAGAGCCCAGTGTGGTGGCACACACCTGTAATCCCAGCATTTGGGAGGCTGAAGCAGGAGGATCAGCACAAATTCAAGGGATCCTGGGCTACTCAGTGAGTTCAAGGCTAACCAGAACTTCATAGTGAGACTCTGTCTCATAAAACAACACAAAAGTCATGAGACAGAGTAAGTTCGGCTCATTTAAGTACTGTCTCTAGCAAGAGGTATTAAACTATTTTATTATTCTCTTTTTGACTGTTATTTAGCTTTCATAAAACTCAGCTTTTCCCATGTACTAGTTTCTGCTTTACATGCTATGAAATGAAATGAGGAAATCATGTTTTCATTTTATTTATTGGAATTTATACCCAACTCATCCCATTGATAGCTATAAGAAATGCTTTTATTTATTTATTTATTTTTGTTTTTTTTCCGGTACCAGGAATCAAACTCACTACCTCACGCTTGCCAGGCAGGCGCTGTGCCGCTGAGCTAAATCCCCAGTCCCAACAAATGCTTTTAAAGAAAATACTCCTGCTAACCTCATGTCTTCCTGTATTAGTCAGGGCTTTCCAGAGAAACACACACACACACACACACACACACACACACACATACACACACACACAGGAGGGCAGTTTAGGAAATGGCTCATGAGATTGTGAAGAATCATGTTTAATTTAAGGGACTCCATGAAGCTCGGAGCTTGAGTGGCTCCATGAGAACTATGCTAATTGCTCCTAAGGACAGTGTTCCCAGTGGCCCAGTTACCTTCATCAGCCCCGCCTCTTACAAGCCCCTATGGAAGACCAAGCCTCCAACTCATGAATGCTTAGGCAGGACATTCACATCATATCCAGACCACAGCACCTTCCAGGACATGCGTGGGTCTCAGCCAGTCAACTGAGGGACCTAACTGGAAGAGACCTCCACAGTACCCTCCAGACTGGTGTTTCTTCAAACAACAGGGCACCATGCCTAGCCAAGTAGACACAGAGAATGAATCATTACACTTTCCTTTGACCCCATCACCTTCCACCGAGGATGGGGCCTCACCTTCTAGTTCTGCCTTTCCACTTCCTGGTGACTTATGTCTCCATCTCCTGGTATATCTCCCACTCCTGTGCTTATCCATCTTCCCACTTTAGATCTGCATTGTTCAACACAATAGCTACTAGCTCCATGTACCCTCTTAAATTTAAATTTGAATCACTAAAGTTAAGTAATTAAAAACTCAGTTTCTCAGTTGCAACACCACATTCATTTGCTCAGTAGCCACATATAGCTGGTGACTACCATATTGTGTAGTACACATTGAAACATTTCCCTTGTTGCAAAAAAGCTTATTGGATACAGCTATTCTAGATGGCTCTTCATGATGTCCTTGCCTTCCTTATCTACACCTCTCTCCTCAGATATTGACTCTTAATCTTCCTGTTTCAGGTTTGCAGTCTCCCTTACCATCTGGATAGGCATATAAATCCTCACTGAGAATTTTTTGGAGACACAATTTGATGTAGTTGTATACAAGTATACAAGTATTTATACAAGTATAAATACTCGATAGTGGAAGGGGTTACATAGACAGACATGATAAAACATAGCCTCCCCATCTACTCTTAGGTTTGATTCCTCTCTACTTCCTAAGCTCAGGATGCAGTGGCTAATATCGCTAGACAGTGATTACAAATTAGATATTTTCTAATATTTGTATCTACTGTGAGTTGGATTATGTCCTCTCTAACATATACACTTTGCAGTCCTAACTCCTAGTATCTTGTAATGCAACCTTATTTGGAAGTAGGGGTATTGTATATGATTAGCTAAAATAGGGTTGTACAGGAAGAAGATGGGTCTTAATCCAATAGAACTGGTACCTTTATAAAAAGGGAACATTCAGGGACACACATAGGGAGAACACTATAGAATGGCAATGCAGAGGCTGGGGTGATGTGTCTACCTACAACGAAGGAACACCAAAAGCCACATACAAGCCACCAGCAGCAAAGAGCAGCACCATGTTCTCTGTCATCTCCCATCGAGGGAATGGACTCTGCAGATGCCTTGACCTTGGCCTAGCTTTCATAATCAAGACACAAATCCTCTTGTTTAAGTCACCCAGGTACTGGTACTTTGTATGGCAGTCCTAACACACTAATACACTATCCAATCTGTGAGTTGTTGAATTAGACACACCTGATGTAGTGAAAATAAATAAAATAAATTGCATAGTGTTTACATTTAAAAGTTTTTATATGTTCATCCTAAGATCCCTATGAATTCTGGGCTGAGACAGTGGTATTCCTTGCCATTTGCCTAATAGGACTATTAGGAACCCATAATCTGAACTAGGATCATTAATGTTACACAGATTACTAGTTGGGTGACCTTCACCAACTCTCTTCCTGCCCTGAGTCTTTGTCCTTCTCTGTAAAATAAGGAGGTGAAGCTAAAATCCCTCCTATTTCTAGCTAAGACGTTCTGGAAACTTGCAAAAATCTCCATAATCCAGGCAGACTTGATAGCCCACAGTCCACGTAGACTAAAAGTAGAGCTGTTTACAAAAACTGGCTCTGCTGATATAGAACTGAAGAAAAATATTAAAAGAGATTGCCCTAGAAAATTAACTACTCAGAGTGAAGAATTCTGAATTTATTGTCTGTCAACATTTAGAATGCATAATTCTAGAATAAATATTCCAGAAATATTCATTTGCTGTGCGTTGCTGTTAATGAAAGGATCTTCCATCTAGATTTTTCATGTCGTTAATGAATCAACTATTGAGTGCAATTTTAATTGTTTTACATTATCTATTTACTATTGAATTTTATTTAACTTTAGGCTTTCCTAAAATGGACTGATAAAAAATTGGGATGCTAAATGGTTGCTTCACCTGCTTGTCTGTGCTATTCACAGAGAATCATTAGAACATAGTCACATTAATTGTCTGGGGATCTTTTTTTTTTCCTTAAAAACCTAATCTGGAGAGGTGGAGCAAAATAAAATATCCTAAAAATATAGTGCATTTTCTTTTCTAGGTATTACATTCCGACCTTTCTCTGGACACTCCTCATCAGGAAAGGAAGCCCAGGTTAGGGCATTGCCCATGAGAGCTCTCTCGCTCTCTCTCTCTCTCTCTCTCTCTCTCTCTCTCTCTCTCTCTCTCTCTCTCACACACACACACACACACACACACAAAACCTAGAACACGCACAGGGGCCCACGCTGCTTTCCAAGCCCTCACACAGCTCTTTCTGGGTGACTCCTGCAGGGGACCATCATTGGCATCATCCATCCTGACTCCGAGAGGAGGCTGAGGAGGGCGTGCAGGGTGTTCGGGCAGAGCTAGGATTTGTGGGCTGGGGAACAGGGAGGGCACACACACCCCTGCCAGTGAGCAAGGCCCTGCTGACGCAGGATTGGGCCTGGGCAAGGACTTGGGAAGGAGCCCACCCTGGGCTTCTGGGTTCTTAAGAAGGCGCGTTGACCAAAGTAGGAGTGGAGAACCCATTTCCCTACAGTTTGTGATCCCGATATGTAACTTTTAGCATTGAGGCAGATGACACTTGGGATTCCATTTGGGGCCTTGCTCGGGACCTGGTAAGGTGAAGGAAGGCTAAGTGACATCATAACTTTATATTCTCGATGGTTCCATTCCTCCTGCTAATGATCCTCAGCTTACTGGTTTAAATCACACCTTGCACATAAAAGTGAGAGAAATGAATGGCTGAGAAAAGAAACCAAAAGGCATGAAGAAGTGAAAGGACTGAAGCGCAGGGTGTGGGCACAGAACATGGTGGCCTTTCTTCAGGCAACTTCTCACCCCACAGTGAGGGAAAAAACTGATGCTGCTCTGCGCTGGGACTCTCACGTCCTGCATCTATGAACTCATCTGCCACAACTCTGATCCCATGACAGCACCTCTGTCCCTGTGAGGGCCTAGGCCTCGAGGGCTACCTGCACGTGGAGTAGGCAGAGCTGCAGGAACCCAGGGAGGACGCCCGGAGGTCCTCTCAGGACTTGGTAGGCGCCACTCGCTCACCCAGACTGAAACATTAAACACCTCCTCAGGGGTGCGTGCACCTCCTGGCGGGGGGAGGGAGGACGTAAGCCGGATAGTGCTCTAAGGTTGTCAGCGCTGGCGAGAAAATAAGCTTATCATAGTGCCTGGCACTCAGTGGATCCTGGGACGAAAAACGGGGTAAGAGGGAAAGAAGAGAGAGAACGCACCTTAAAAAATTAACGCGGCTTGTGAGAGTCCTTAAGGTTAAGAGGAAAGCCAGACACAGCACAGGCGCAGAGACGGCCTCGAACCTGCGTAGAGGCCGGCCTCGCCCCACGGCCCCTCCTCACGCTGCCCCTCCCCACGGTCCCGCCCCCGCAGCCCCGC